>NW_027397131.1:5237754-5642866 GCF_003265705.2 Callorhinus ursinus
GCTTCCCTTGCCTTTGGCGATGTTTCTAGGAAGAAGTTGCTGCGGCTGAGGTCAAAGAGGTTGTTGCCTGTGTTTCCCACTAGGATTTTCATGGACTCCTGTCTCACGTTTAGGTCTTTCAACCATTTGGAGTCTATTTTTGTGTGTGGTATAAGGAAATGGTCCAGTTTCATTCTTCGGCATGTGGCTGTCCGATTTTCCCAACACCATTTGTTGAAGAGACTGTCTTTTTTCCATTGGACATTCTTTCCTGCTTTGTCAAAGATGAGTTGACCATAGAGTTGAGGGTCCATTTCTGGGCTCTCGATTCTGTTCCATTGATCTATGTGTCTGTTTTTGTGCCAGTCCCATACTGTCTTGATGATGACAGCTTTGTAATAGAGCTGGAAGTCCGGAATTGTGATGCCACCAGCTTTGCTTTTATTTTTTAACATTCCTCTGGCTATTCGGGGTCTTTCTGGTTCCATACAAATTTTAGGATTATGTGTTCCATTTCTTTGAAAAAAGTGGATGGTATTTTGATGGGGATTGCATTGAATGTGTAGATTGCTCTAGGTAGCAGTGACATCTTCACAATGTTTGTTCTTCCAATCCATGAGCATGGAATGTTTTTCAATTTCTTTGTGTCTTCCTCAATTTCTTTCATGAGTATTTTATAGTTTTCTGAGTACAGATCCTTTGCCTCTTTGGTTAGATTTATTCCTAGGTATCTTATGGTTTTGGGTGCAATTATAAATGGGATTGACTCCTTGATTTGTCTCTCTTCTGTCTTGTTGTTGGTGTATAGGAATGCCACTGATTTCTGTGCATTGATTTTATATCCTGCTACTTGACTGAATTCCTGTATGAGTTCTAGCAGCTTTGGGGTGGAGTCCTTTGGGTTTTCCACATATAGTATCATATCATCTACCAAGAGTGAGAGTTTGACTTCCTCTTTGCCGATTTGGATGCCTTTGATTTCTTTTTGTGGTCTGATTGTTGTGGCTAGGACTTCTAATACCATGTTGAATAGCAGTGGTGATAATGGACATCCCTGCCGCGTTCCTGACCTCTGGGGGAAAGCTCTCAGCTTTTCCCCATTGAGAATGATATTCGCTGTAGGTTTTTCATAGGATGGCTTTTATGATATTTAGGTAGGTACCCTCTATCCCTATACTCTGAAGAGTTTTGATCAAGAAAGGATGCTGTACTTTGTCAAAAGCTTTTCTGCATCTATTGAGAGGATCATATGATTCTTATTCTTTCTTTTGTTAATGTATTGTATCACGTTGACTGATTTGCAGATGTTGAACCAACCTTGCAGCCCAGGGATAAATCCCTTTGGTCATGGTGAATAATCCTTTTAATGTACTGTTGGATCCTATTGGCTAGTACTTTGGTCAGAATTTTTGCATCCGTGTTCATCAAGGATATTGGTCTGTAATTCTCCTTTTTGATGGAATCTTTGTCTAGTTTTGGGATCAAGGTAATGCTGGCCTCCTAAAACAAATTTGGAAGTTTTCCTTCCATTTCTATTTATTGGAACATTTTCAGGAGAATAGGTATTAATTCTTCTTTAAATGTTTGGTAGAATTCCCCTGGGAAGCCATCTGGCTCTGGGCTCTTGTTTGTTAGGAGATTTTTGATGACTGCCTCAATTTCCTTAGTGGTTATAGGTCTGTTCAGTTTTTTTTTTGTTCCTGGGTCAGTTTTGGTAGTTGATACATCTCTAGGAATGCATCCATTTCTTCCAGGTTATCTAATTTGCTGGCATAGAGTTGCTCATAATACGTTCTTATAATTGTTTGTATTTCTTTGGTGTTGGTTGTGATCTCTCCTCTTTCCTTCATGATTTTATTTATTTGGGTCCTTTCTCTTTTCTTTTTGATAAGTCTAGACAGGGGTTTATCAATCTTGTTAATTCTTTCAAAGAACCACCTCCTAGTTTCGTGGATCTGTTCTACTGTTCTTTTGGTTTCTATTTCATTGATTTCTGCTCTGATCTTTATTATTCTCTTCCCCTGCTGGGTTTAGGCTTTATTTGCTGTTTTTTCTCCAGCTCCTTTAGGTGTAGGGTTAGGTTGTGTATTTGAGACCTTTCTTGTTTCTTGAGAAAGGCTTGTATTGCTATATACTTTCCTCTCAGGACCGCCTTTGCTGTATCCCAAAGATTTTGAACAGTTGTGTTTTCATTTTCATTGGTTTCCATGAATTTTTTTAATTCTTCTTTAATTTCCTGGTTGACCCATTCATTCTTTAGTAGGATGCTCTTTAGCCTCCTTGTATTTGAGTTCTTTCCGACTTTCCTCTTGTGACTGAGTTCTAGTTTCAAAGCATTGTGGTCTGAACATATGCAGGGAATAATCCCAATCTTTTGGTACCGGTTGAGACCTGATTTGTGACCTAGGATGTGATCAATTCTGGAGAATGTTCCATGGGCACTAGAGAAGAATGTTTATTCCATTGCTTTGGGATGGAATGTTCTGAATATGTCTGTGAAGTCCATTTGGTCCAGTGTGTCTTTTAAAGTCTCTATTTCCTTATTGAACTTTTGCTTAGATGATCTGTCCATTTCAGTCAGGGGGTTGTTAAAGTCCCCCACTATTATTGTATTGTGGTCAATGTGTTTCTTTGCTTTTGTTATTAATTGGCTCATATAATTGGCTGCTCCCATGTTAGGGGCATAGATATTTACAATTGTTCAATCTTCTTGTTGGATAGACCCTTTAAGTAGGATGTAGTGTCCTTCCTCATCTCTTATTACAGTCTTTGTTTTAAAATCTAATTTGACATAAGGATTGCCACCCCAGCTTTCTTTTGGTGTCCATTAGCATCGTAAATGGTTTTCCACCCCCTCACTTTCAATGTGGGGGTGTCTTTGGTTCTCAAATGAGTCTCTTGCAGACAGTATATTGATGGGTCTTGTTTTTTAATCCAATCTGATAGCCTGTGTCTTTTGATTGGGGCATTTAGCCAATTTACATTCAGGGTAACTATTGAAAGATAGGAATTTAGTGCCATTGTATTGCCTGTGAGGTGACTGTGACTGTATATTGTCTGTGTTCCTTTCTGGTCTATGCTGCTTTTAGGCTCTCTCTTTGCTTAGAGGACCCCTTTCAATATTTCTTGTAGGGCTGGTTTCATGTTTGCAAATTCCTTTAGTTTTTGTTTGTCCTGGAAGCTTTTTATCTCTCCTTCTATTTTCAATGAGAGCCTAGCTGGATATAGTATTCTTGGCTGCATATTTTTCTCAAGATATCATGCCAGTCTTTTCTGGCCTGCCAGGTCTCCATGGATAGGTCTGTTGCCAATCTAATGTTTCTACCATTATAGGTTACAGATCTCTTCTCCCGAGCTGCTTTCAAGATTTTCTCTTTGTCACTGAGACTCGTAGGTTTTACTATTAGATGTCGGGGTGTTGACCTATTTTTATTGATTTTGAGAGGGGTTCTCTGTGCCTCCTGGATTTTGATGCCTGTTTCCTTCCCCACATTAGGGAAGTTCTCTGCTATAATTTGTTCCAATATGCCTTCTGCCCCTCTGTTTCTTCTTCTTCTGGGATCCCAATTATTCTTTTTTTTTAAATTTTTTTATTGTTATGTTAATCACCATATATTACATCATTAGTTTTTGATGTAGTGTTCCATGATTCATTGTCTGTACATAACACCCAGTGCTCCACGCAGATCATGCCCTCTTTAATACCCAGCACCCGCCTAACCCATCCCCCCAACCCCCTCCCCTCTGGAAACCTCAGTTTGTTTTTCAGAGTCCATCATCTCTCATGGTTCGTCTCCCCCTCCGACTTACTCCCCTTCATTTTTCCCCTCCTGCTATCCTCTTCTTCTTTTTTTTCCTTAACATATATTGCATTATTTGTTTCAGAAGTACCGATCTTTGATTCAGTAGTCTTGCACAATTCACAGCGCTCACCATAGCACATACCCTCCCCAATGTCTATCACCCAGCCACCCCATCCCTCCCACCCCCCACCACTCTAGGAACCCTCAGTTTGTTTCCTGAGATTGAGAATTCCTCATATCAGTGAGGTCATATGATACATGTCTTTCTCTGATTGACTTATTTCAGTCAGCATAACACCCTCCACTTCCATCCACGTCGTTGCAAATGGCAAGATCTCATTCCTTTTGATGGCTGCATAATATTCCATTGTATATATATATATATACCACTTCTTTATCCATTCATCTGTCGATGGACATCTTGGCTCTTTCCACAGTTTGGCTATTGTGGACGTTGCTGCTATAAACATTGGGGTGCACGTACCCCTTCGTGGGATCCCAATTATTCTCATGTTGTTTTGTCTTATCGTATTGCTTATCTCTCGAATTCTGCCCTTGTGATCCAGGTGTTGTTTATCTCTGTTTTTCTCAGCCTCTTTATTTTCCATCATTTGTTCTTTTCTATTGCTGATTCTCTCTTCTGCCTCATTTATCCTAGCAGTTTGTGCCCCCTTTTTTGATTGTACTTCATTAATAGCCTTTTTGATTTCGACTTGGTTAGATTTTAGTTCTTTTATTTCCCCAGAAAGCATTTCTCTTATAACTTCCATGGTTTTTTCAAGCCCAGGTAGTATCTTTAAATCGTGATTCTGGACTCTAGGTCCGACATTGTACTAATGTCCGTATTCAGTAGGTCCCTGGCCAACGGTACTACGTCTTATTCTTTTTGTTGAGGTGATTTTTTTGTCTTGTCATTTTTTCCAGAGGAGAATAGATGAATGAGAGAACAAAATGCTAACAGGTTAAGAACGTCCCCAGAAAATATACTCTAAACAAATAAGAAAAGACCTGCAACCAGGGGAAAAGAAAGGGAAAGGAAGAACAAAGAAAGAGAAAAAAAAGAGGAAGAGATAAAAACAAACAAAAACAGAAAAAGCAAAAATAAAACAGAATATGATCAAATATGATAAGGTAGTATATAGATCAGTGCCACACACTAGATTTTGGGTGTATTTTGATCTGGTAGAAGAAAGTGCCTCCTAAAACTTTAAAGAAAGAAAGACTTATATATGTACAAAATAAGGGTTGATACGATGAAGGGATGGAATATGACTGTAAAAATGAAAAGTATAAAAAAATTTAAAAAAAGTAATTGATCAGAACGTGTTTGAAAAAATAAAGAAGAGGATTAAAAAAAAAGGAAAGAAAGAAAGAAAAAAAAGGGGAGAGAATTTTATCAGGCAGGAGACTGGAAAAAAGCCATACACTAGAGATTTAGGGTATATTTTGATCTGTTAGAAGAAACTGTATCTCAAAAATTTAAAGAGAGAACAATTTATATATATATGCCAAAAATAAAGGTAACTATTATGAAGGAATTGAATATGACTCTAAAAATGAGAATTCAAAATGTTTTTTTAAAAAAAGGATTGATAAGATGTTGGTTGGAAATGGGAAAAAGAATAATTCAAAAAAATACAGTTAAAAAAATTAACTTTGAAAGACTAATGAATCATGGTAAAAAAGTCATGAATTCTATGTGCAGTATTCACCTAGCACTGGAGTTCTCCCATTCTCATTGATCGGCAAACTTGGTCTTGGCTGGCTGTTCATGATGATCTTCTGGGGGAGGGGCCTGTTGCCATGGTTCCCAAATGTCTTTGCCAGAGGCAGAATCGCCCTGCCCTTGCCGGGTCCGGGCTAAGTAATCAGCTCGGGTTTTCTCTCAGGAGTTTTTGTTCCCTGCAAGCTTTCCGTATAGCGTTGGAGCATAAGAGTGAAAATGGCGGCCTCCCAATCTCTGCCCAGGAGGAGCCAAGAACTCGGGGCCCCGCTCCTCAATGCGCCCCCAGAGAAAAGCAGTCACTCCCGTCTCCCTGGTCTCCAGCCGCACTCCATGCTCACCCGACCTGTGACCGAATGTTTCTATCTCTGGCACCTGACCCCGCGTGGAGTCTCCAAACCCAGCAGATCCCTGCGGTGTGCTCCCGCGCCGCTCCTCCCGGGGGAGGGAGGAGAGTCTCCCTGGATCTGCTGCTTGTTGGGTCCCTGCTGGAGGAGCAGTGGCCCGACTGTCACCGATCACAGTTTACGGCAACCCCGAGCTGAGAGCTTGCTCCTCAGCTCTGTCTCTGCAGCCGGCTTCCCCGCTCCAATACCTGGGAGCTCTGCTGCACTCAGGCACCCCTGGGCTTTCTGTGACCCTGAGGGTCCTCAGACCACATTGTCCCGTGAGGGTTCCACCCCCCGCTTAGCCACTGGAGTGATGTGCCTCTGTGGAGCTGACTTCTCAAAGTTCCGATTTTGTGCTCCGTGGCTCTATCACTTGCCAGAAGCGGCCGACAGAGGCTCCCTCCCCCGCCGTCTATCCTCCCGAATATCTCCTCGGATTCACTTCTCCGCATGTACTACCTTCCAGAAAGTGGTCGCTTTTCTGTTCAGGGAGTTGTTGCTATTCTTTTCTTCGATCCCCTGTTGAGTTCATAGGTGTTCAGAGTGGTTTGATCCCTATCCAGCTGAATTCCTGAGACCAGACGAAAGCCAGGTCTCCTACTCCTCCGCCATCTTGCTCCAAGCCTCAAGCAATATTTTCTTAACGATTTTATTTATTTTAGAGAGAGAGAGAGCGAGAGTGGAGGGAGGGGCAGATGGAGAGGGAGAGAGAGAATCTCAAGCAGACTCCCCACTGAGCATGGAGTCTGACATGGGCTTGATCCTACAACACTGAGATCATGACCTGAGCAGAAACCAAGAGTCAAATGCTTAACAGACTGAGCCACCCAGGTTCCCCGGAATCAGCAGTTTTCAATGAAACCATAAAAAAATATGATTGTGTTCATCAGGTCATTCATTCTTGTGTCATTCTTGTTTTGCTTCATCTTGGGTTAGCAGCTTTATGAATCAGTCAGTTTTCCATTGGAGTTTTAGAAGTTCTTACTCAGTTTAGTGTTATGATCTTAAAGTCATCAGAAACCTGCATTTTAGGGTACTTTTTAGGGTCTTTTCCATGACTCTCTTTGAAGATGAGGCATTTTTGCAGTGCTAGTACCATAGTGTTTTAATTACTACTACTTCGTAATATTGAAATCTGGGATTGTGATACCTCCAGCTTTGTTCCTCTTTCTTAAGGTTGCTTTTGTTAATTGTGGCCTTTTGTGGCTCCACACAAATTTTAGGGTTATTAGTTCTAGCTCTGTTAAAAATACTATTAGTATTTTGATAGGGATTACACTGAATCCATAGATTGCTTTGGGTAGTATGGATACTTTAGCAATATTAGTCTTCTAATCCATGAACATGGTATATCTTTCCATTTGTTTCTGTCATCTTCAATTTTCTTATCAATGTTTTGTAGTTCAGAATATAGGTCTTTCACCTGCTTGGTTAAATTTATTCCTACGTATTCTATTCTTTTTTGTGTAATTGTAAATAGAATTGCTTTCTTGATTTTTTTCTGCTACTTTATTGTTAATGTATAGAAATACAACAGATTTCTGTATATTAATTTGTATTCTTCAACTTCACTGAATTTATGTATTCAAGAAGTTTTTTGGTGGAATCTTTAGGGTTTTAAATGTATAGTATCATGTCATCTGCAAATAGTGACAGTTTTACTTCTCCTTTACCAGCTTGGATGCCTTTTATTTCTTTTTCTTGTCTAATTGTTGTGGCTAGAACTTCCAGTACTATGTTGAATAAAAGTGGCAAGAGTGGACATCCTTGTCTTGTTTCTGATCCGTTTTTCAACATTGAGTATGACTTTAGTTGTGGGTTTGTTATATTTGTCCTTCATTATGTTGAGATATATTTCCTCTAAACCTACCATACTGAGACTTTTTATTATGAATGGATGTTGAATTTTGTCAAATGCTTTCTTTGCATCTGCTAAGATGATCGTATGGTTTTTACCCTTCATTTTTTTATGTGGTATGTCATGTTGATATATGAATATTGAATCATCCTTGCACCCCTGGAATAAATCCCATTTGATTGTGGTAAATGATCCTTTTAATGTATTGTTGAATTTGGTTTGCTTATATTTTATTGAGGATTTTTGTATTTATCTCAATAAGGGATATTGGCCAGTAGGTTTTTTTGTTTTGTTTTGTTTTGTTTTTGTAGTGTTTTTGTTTGATTTTTGTATCAGGGTAATGCTGCCCTCATAGGATATATTTGGAAGCTTTCCTTCTTCTATTTTTTGGAATAGTTTGAGGAGAGTAGGTATTAACCCTTCTTAAGTATTTGGTAGAGTTCACTGTGAATCTATCTGGTCCTGGATTTTTATTTATTGGGAGGTTGTTTTTTTGTTTTTTGTTTATTACTGACTCAATTTTGGTACTAGTAATTGGTCTGTATAAAGCATGAGTTTATGAGGAAAGTGAAGAAAGAATTTTAGACCCAGTGGATTCCATCTTTCTCTTTAGATTCCCTAAGATCTCTTAATATGAGGGGCCCTCTGTTTTTAATAGCTGTACTCAAACACAGAGAATCACAAACCCCTACCCTCTTTTGAATAGAATAGTGTAACTTGCCAAGGAGTTTCAATAAACCAAATCCAGTTATGCACAATAAAGTTAGAGAGCTCAAAATGCAAAGAAAACAAAACTCAGATTGAAGAGATACTTACCCTCAAGTTTCAGAGTCAGCAAGAAAGCAGTGAGCTCAATGAACTCTGGGTATCAGAACTTGTTTGCTCACTGTCCTTAGAGTCATTGGGGTCTTCTTTGAATTTCCCTTCTGAATCTATGAATTGTCAAAAGTTCATAAAGAACAGAAGTAAAAACAATTTATCACTGAAGTAGTAATCAGGAAAAGTTTATTGTGCACACATCAAAAAGATAGTTCACAAACCAGGATCACTCAAACCAAAACATGGGATGGGGCTCAGGGGTATATTATTATAAAGCAGCTTATATAAGTGGGAAGGCAGTGACTGTTTATTGTTCATAGTGATTAGATAAAATATCAGCATTTTCTTAAATTATAGGGAATTGGTTTTGTCTGCTCAGAAAATTTTCAAGGCTGGCTTCAGTTTATTTTTGATTTTAACAAAAAAATTTTATTTTTGATTTTAACAAATCAAACAAACAGAATGAGACAAATATTTTAATTGTCATGCAGAAGTCACCAGAAGTCTTCAAGATTCCAAAATAGCTTCATTGAAAGATTCATTGCAAAAGGCTGATGAAAAATTAAAGACCCAAATGATACCTAAAAACAAAAGACTTCTTAAGACTGACATGTCTCTTTCAACTCCTTTCTATCTTCCTTTTCCTCAGTACTGTATTTTACTAATTCCCTGTCTGAGCTGACTTTCCACTCTGACCATAAACAAAAATCCACCAAGTTAGTAGCCTTACAACTGCAATAGCTCCAATGTCAGAAACCTAAAAACCCTGTTTCACCTCCTAGAGGCCCATCATCAACACATTGGCCCAGAAATCAGTGTCTCATTTGTAATCAGTGGGGACACTGGAAAAAATACTTTCCTCAAAGATTTTTTTTTTTTTTGGTCAAATTCTTCCACACCAACTCAAATGCTCCCATATCTACCCTTGAAGGAGGGGCCCCAAATGAGCTTTTCTTAGAGTTGCCAGGACTTCAAGGGATTCTCCAGTAAACTCTTACCAGTTGCTCTCTTAAAAAGCCAAGGGGAAACTAAATTAAAATTAATGGAAAATCTTGCTAAATGCTGGTAGATACCAGAACCACACTCTCTAAATGCCACTCTCTTTGGAGCCTGCAGATGGGATCTTGGGAAAACAGGCAGAAGCTGGTGAAGGCTAAAAATTCTTACTGGAGTCAGTTCTCCTAGACCTCTTTAGTGCCTGGTTGAGAGAGGAAAGTGAGATTTCATGTTATCCCTTCCCTACTAAATTCAGACTTTTATGAATTTGGCTTTGAGGTCCCCGTTGGTTGTAGATCCTTTCTCTCCCAGGGACAACTATTGCCTTCTTGCTTGTATTGTTTTGTGTCCTAAAAACTTGACTCGGTTTTCTGCCTGCGGGGGGCATGCAGGTTTCAAGAATCAGGGCACCTAAAATATGGCCAGACAGAAATGTGGGTTGCAAATCCACTTCAGCGCTGTGATCCTACTGACTATGGCCCACTCTCAGGGGAATTTTCTGTCTTTCTTACTTTTGGCAATTTTTGGAATGGCTCTGGATATTGGGAAGCTAGTATCTTTGAGTTGTTTAATACTGCCAGGAATGTTTACTGTTTGCCCCAGCTGAAACTTGACAAGATATTTGCAAAGATTTCTAAATAGCTTTATGGCCAGCTGATATTCAGAGCCTGATAGGAACTTTTTTTTTTTTAAGATCTTCTCTTCTAAGCTAAATGTACCCAGAAGGAAAGAAAAACAAAGGCAAACTTTATCCAAGGACAAAGCTCTAAATCTAGAACATAGGAATCTTTTGATTTCCATATTATTTGAAGATCTTCTCTCTGATCTAAAGAAGCAAATAGATAATGTAGTTGAATGGGTGGGTCAACCTCCTTGATGTCATTCAGATTGCAACCTCATTCCCTGAGGAATTAAATACAAGTGTACTTGTCTTATAAATTGAGTCTTCACAAGAACATAAGTGAATCTCTGGGAGCAATTCACCCACTTTTCCTTTTTTAAAACCAATCCCCAACTTCCTTTATTCATCTCAGAAGGTTGTAGGTATTATAAAATTCTGGATTTAGGAAACAAAAGTCTTTGGAGAAACTTGGATTCTTTTTCTGTGCCTTTGACATGTAAATGTTCTACCTGTTCCTCAGTAGGGACTCTTATCTATGGAAGCCATCTCTTTGAAATGCAAGCTTTATGTAGGTAATTTCTATCAGAAGGGAAAAAGAGGAAAGGCTATTTGGAGCCTAAGCATATGGAAAATCTTAAAAGTCTTTTCCACAAGCATAAAAATGTGTAAGCCATCTGAGCAGGTAATTAACTTAGTCTATCTGCCAGAAACCAATTTGGATCTAACTCTTCTTTTAGAGGCTACTGAGTTTTATATTATTTTACCTGTCCTGTGGCTAAAATTTGAAATTAAAGCTATAAGATCTCTCTTTACAACTATCTGTATGTTTATGTATGTCTGTATATTATAAATGTGTGATTTTTTTTCTATCTTTGGATGGTATTGCCAAAGTTAATTTGTACAGTTATATTTATACATAAACATATGTCAAATATGCTGACAGAAATATAGAAAGTAACCCAAATGTTTCTCATTTGTTTTAATCTAAGATAATCTTGGTAAATAAACATTATCTTAAGTTTGTTGCTTTAATCAAAACTGGCACGTCTTTAGAGCTATCAATATTAAATATAAGCAGATCTATAATTCTACCTAGGTTTACTAAAAGTTAAAGAAGCTCATGTTGTCTGTTACAGAGATAGAGAACAAACTGAGGGTTGATGGAGGGAGGTGGGTGGGGGATGGGCTAGATAGGTGGTGAGGGTTAAGGAGGACCCTTGTTGTGATGAGCGCTGGGTGTTGTATGTAAGTGATGAATCACTGAATTTTACTCCAGAAACCAATACTGCACTGTATGTTAAGTAGCAAAATTTGAATTTAAAAAAGGACAATTTCATGAATAAATAAACAGCAAATCATCTTTTCATGAGTAATCTAAACATAATTGTTAGGAATAAGTAAATTAAATAGAGGTAAGATAAAAGTTTATAAATGAACTTTCCAACAATGATTATGCTTTTTTGTATATCTACTTAAAAGTAGTTTTCAAAATCTTTTTGGTAACTTGAAACCTTAATATTATACTGAGATAAGTTAAATGGGATATAGATTGAATATCTAGATCATTTCCAAGGAATATAAAATACTGAAACATTAACTACTGAGCATAGGTTATCTTCTTTTGACTTACTTTTACAGAAGAACTAAGGATAGTTGTCCTATTAGTAAACATGTTTTGTCTACACTGAAAAGTTTACTGAGGAAGAAGTTATTTCTAGAAGTTATGAAATATATTTATAAATTTGCAAGTCCACACTTGCTTAATTCTTAGTTTTCACTAGGAATTTAGGATTCTAATGGTAATAATTATAATCAATATATGTACTTAAACCTATTTCAAAATAATAAGGGAAAAAGTAAATAACTGTGAATGAAAAGTAGGTAAAAAAAGTAAAATGACTATTTCAGAATGAGAAAGGAGAAAACATAGTAATCTGAATGGATATAAAAAGTTATAGAACTTTTGTAGAAAAGGAATCTTAGGAAAAGAATGTTAGTTGTGGTAAAGCTGGCTAAGATTAGAATGGATTTAAGTTTTTTTTTTTCCACCTAAAAAATGAGTTTTATTATTAAAAGTACACTAGTGCTATTGGTCTGCTCTTGTTAAGTGATTGTGAAAGGCTTTTTGTTCATGTTACCTTTTGGGCAATCTACCTGGAAAGCAAAGATTTTTTTTTTTTGCCTTAGCAAAATAGTTTCCTGTGTTTCATGTTGTTTTTATATCAGGTCTTTGATTACTTAATAGAACTCAGTCTTCTTAATATTAAAAGAGCTAAATCTCATTCATAACAATGTAACCTTTTGTGTTTGCTTTCCAAATCTTCTATTGCCAGTTTGGTTAAATAGATAATTAAGTATTTGATAATGATCTGTGGTCCTACGTAGTCAAATATTCAAACCTTTTGACATTTTGACAACTTCCCCAAATCAAATTCTAAATGGAGTCTTCTTGACCTCAAAGTATCTTTGATATATCCCAGAGTGTCCCTGAAAATCTCAAAAGATTTGTTTCTCACCTTGTAAAAGAGAGATGTTAAACAAATTAGGTTTATTTGATATGTTAAATTATGTAGAAAGCATTTTCAAATAAGTATTGATAAACCTTCTTCGGTTATATGTGTATGGATATATGTTCCTAACGTAGATATTCCAGAAATTGTTTATAGAGTTTCTAGAAATTTATCAATACTTTAATGTCCAGTTATTATTCTAAATTATTGTATGCCACAGAAATAACTACATTTCACCATCAAAGGAACTCTCATCAGGTCTTTAATTGTGTGCATTTTAAAGTATTTTGTTATTTTAAGACAATCATTTTTTATTCTGTTGACTTTGCAAAAGTTAAGATTAATGGAAAGGACTCTACCAAGTGCTGCTATCCACCAACACTGCTGCCAAATTACAAGATGTTTAAACTTGGGTTCTTATTTCACAACTGAAGAAGGCTCCCTCCTGACATCTGTGCCTATGGAAATGCTAGAGACATCAAAGTCCAATTGACGAGGAAGAGAATTAGCTGATGTTGAGGTTGACTGCTTCCTCCCAAAACATTAAGAATGTTTCTTTCCATTTCTCCTTTCTTTCCAACAATCCTTTTCCTAATTCTTACACCCTGAAGGTCTTTGTCATTCTTTTGTCAACCTACTGCCTTGCCCTGTCCTGGAAAGACATTGCCATTGTTCACATATCTCAGACCATTACAAAAGCAGGTTATCCAACCTCCAATCAACTATTGGATTTACTGTGATGCTGGTGATTCCATAATTCTTCCCATCACAGACTTCTCCCTGATTTCCAATGCCTCAGTTTCTCTGGAATACACTTGTGGATAAACGCTTCTGGAGAAGTGGAAACTGTTATATAAAATACATAAATGAGCCATTTGGCTTGAGAAAATGACTCAGTGGGGTCTTTCTTTGATCTATTTAATCTAAGTTGGTTTGGGCCATGGGGATTGTGGCATTGGAAAGTTTGGAGTGTCCTCCAAACATTGGGTATTATTCAGTTTAAAACCATTCTAATAGTCTCCCTGATATACCATATTCTCTCAAAAGTTTTAAATGTATGCATGCAGCTACTGGTAATGAGACAAATGTTCTTTCTGTGCCTAGAATGGCAAAAAATGGGATGAAGAACTGCCACCTAAGGGACCAAGACCTTGATATCCTAACCTATGAATTGAAGTTAGAGATTCATCCTGATTCCAACAGCAAGCAACAAGGAGTGGTAGCTCAGAGTGGCACTAATACTTTAAATTTTGATCAATACTTGCAATGCAATTGAGAATTTATCAAAAGGGGGTAAGTTGATAATATTAACTTGCAAATTGGGACCCACAAAATGGAGGCCATCTCAGTGGCCTAGCCCATATCACAAATCTGAACAAAGTCAACCTGCACTTACTGAAAACACCTGTCAAGAAACCCTAACATCAGTCACAATCTTTCAAGTTAGCCTTAGCTAACTTGAGAAGTTAGGACCCTAGAGAATAGGACCTGCTAGCCTTATGAGGAAATCCCTGAATTCCTGGTCATTCATGCCGTTTCCGTGTTGCCTCTTCTTACACTCTGTAATGCTCATTCTTGCCCACAAAACCTTGGGAAGAGTGCTCCACTATTTGATAGGTTCTGTACTCCCTAAGTACATGGATTGTTTTCCTTTGAATAAAGGACCTTAAACTAGTTACTAAATTGTTTTAGTTTTGTCATTTGATAATAGTAAACTTGGGATGTTGAAATGAAGTGGAAAGATTCTGTCTTGTCTTCACTTGATTATTCTCACTGGGGAAAAGTGAGAGTAAGATTTGCCTCCCAGTTTTAAATGAGGACACACAGATTAAAAGTGCCTAGTTTCATGCCCAGTACAGGTCAGGCACTCGATGAATGCTATTTGATTTGGAAAGTGGACAAAATAGCCTAATTTGAATGTCTATTTTCTACCAGAAATTCTTACAAATGTAGGCAGTAAACTGGGTGATATCCTTGTATTTCAGATAAGGAAATAAGATCAGAGGAGATCCTACTTTGTGGATATGTGTGGATTTTGAACATATGCCTCTCTTCCTCCATGATTTATTTCTGTGTTGAAATAGTGACCAAGGCAGGCAGAAATTATTTTAAAAAGATGTCTGAAGAAACAGTTCTCTAGGTACCATGTCTTAAAGTTCCAGAACACTTAAAATGGTAATCAGACACACATGAAGATACTATAATAAGCTCTTCCAGAACCTCTTTTCGCCCAGCTATAGGATGGATGTGACAATCCAGTAGTTCTTTTGATCAGGGACAGATGCCTTTAAAACCCCCAATTATTCAAAAGGACTTTAAGTCATTTTCACAGATGTGTGCAGATTTAAGTAAAAAGAACTCGGGGGTGACAAAGGATAGGGTAGATTTATAACACATTCCCTATTCTAAGAACTGAATATATATGCTTTTCCAAACTATGGAGATACCAGATGTATTAATCGTGTAGTATTTAGAGATCTTGGGAAGAACATGCTTTCATAAATGCAAGGCATAGTTATTAGCAATGAAGGGATTAGTTATAAACCCACTTAATTTAAAATTTAAGCCAGTAGTTGAAGAAAGTAAATTTTTTAAAATCAATTTTGGAATAGAATGGACACAGATAAAACCTCAAGTGTGAGTAGATGAAAAAAGTTAATATTTTGATTGACCACACATCTTGAAAGGAAGCTTTAAAGGATGTGTAGGTCTTTGAGGCCCAAGGGTAGCATTCTGGTTTGTCAAGCTGAGCAAAGACTAGGACTAGGTGAAAACATTTTTTTCTTTCTTCTGGGTTATGGATTTGTACAATTGGGGGGACTTGGAAGAGTCTGAAGCTGTGGCCATTACATTGGATCAAAACTAGATTCTCTCAAGTTCTGTGAGAGTCAGCTGAATTCACTAAAATCCCAACAAGGACAAAATATTATATTTCACTATTTCTGCTTAGGGGCAGCTAATTTTTCCTTGACTTAGCTGAGGTTCTGAGCCTTTCAATCTAATAGACAGTTTCTCTCTTATTGTGTATACTATCCTAGCCTCTGCTCATGGATCAGAAAATAACTGAAATAATGTTTGTTTTATAGATGCCTTACTTATGAAATATCTCAGAGCTAAGTCAATTTAATTGCTCCTGTGTACAGCAGAGAACCAACAGATCACTCCACTAAAGCTAGAATTGGGACATACAGGACACAAAGTCAAAGAGTAGGGCATGGCTAGGAGCGGGAGGCAATGATGTAGCATCACTGGTCTTAGAGGTCCCCCTCCAGCCTCTCCCTGGCCAGGTACCAGGAAGACAAGCCCGGAGGAGGGGGTCTTGGCTTCTCCTTCCTTCATTTCCGTCAGTCCGCTTGGACCTGCCCCTTTGGCAAACACATTACCACAGAAGTAAGCAAGTTAGTGTCTGCCCTCTTAGACTTTAGTCTTTGTCAAACAGTAGATTTTAAAATTCTCTGGGGGCAGGATCATCTTATTCACTTTTACATAACCTCCTTAACTGTCAACATCCTTTGTAGTAGGTGATTCTTTTTTAAGTAAAAATATATCTCAATCATTGTAAGGTAAACACTCTGCTTTAGTGTTCTAGAATTTTTGATGGGGGGTGTTATAGCAGATCCCAAACAAAGGTAACGAAGCTTAAATGAGCAAAGCTAATTAAATATGATCTTGTTCAGATGGTGTCACCTTTGGGAGGTGGGGGAGGGATATGTTCTCTTAATCATACAGGAGTATATTGTCTATTCTAAGAACTTTCTTTGACAGTCCTCCTTAACCCTGTCACTGGTCAGGTGGTGGAGCCCAGTTGAAATAGGGATGTGAACTCCCCAAGGGGGTGAGTCCTGGTCTCTCATGTGTCTCTCTGTGATAGAGGCCAATAACCATGATTGAGTATTACTGTTCTTGTTATATATATTTTTTCTTTATGTCCTTATGAATAAATGATACCTGGCAGCACAATACCTTTGGAAACTACTGTTTTATTAATTTAGTTAGAATAACATCCCTTTTCCTTCTGCCTTCTCCCTTTAAGGAAAAGTGTGAAATTATTTTTTTTTAAAGATTTTATTTATTTATTTATTATTTACTTATTTATTTATTTGAGAGAAGGAAAAACAGCATGAGAGGGGAAAGGGTCAGAGGGAGAAGCAGGCTTCCCGCTGAGCCAGGAGCCCGATGTGGGACTAGATCCCAGGACTCTGGGATCATGACCTGACCCAAAGGCAGTCGCTTAACCAACTGAGCCACCCAGGCACCCCCATGAAATTATTTTTAAAAACTGGAGCGAGTAAGAATTGGGGTTTATTCTCCTATTTCCTATGAGGGTCTTGAGTAACTTGTAGACTCTTAAAGTATAGAAATTTGAAACAAACATCCGACCACAAAAATAGCTTTCCTTTTGATAAACTCATTTGGATTAAGTCTGAGAGTTTCCTTAACATAACTTTCAGAATATTAAGCTTCAAGGGAATTTTTATAAAAGAAATAGTAGCACTCATAGCTCCCATCTGTGGTGCACCTCCAGTTGGCAGGTACTAAGAGATGTTCTAATGACATCTTGTACAACTTTGTGACCCTGGGAGTATTATCCCCATTTACAGACAAGGAAGTGGAGATCCTGATAATTGATGTAACTTGTGTAAGGTCCCATAACTCACAAGTAGTAAGCGGAGCTATCTCACTCAAACCCATTGTTGGGGAAACTTGGCCAGTATTTGGGTAGTTGTAGAATTTTTCAGAAGCAGTTACTATGTCCAGAAGTGTCTTTTTGCCTAAAGCTGCAGGCTTAGAAAAATGGAATTAAAGGATCCTGGAGGAATAATTAATCCCTTTCCTTATCTCTGCCCCAATTCCCCACTTTAACCCTCTTATAGGAAGGCATTCATAAAATTTTTTTTATTTTTTAATTTTTTAGAAAGATTTTGTTTATTTGAGAGAGAGCATGAGAGAGTGAGAGCATGAGCAGGGCTTGGGGAAGGGCAGAGGGAGAGGGAGAAGCAGACTCCCCACCAAGCAGGGACCCTGATGTGGAGTTCAGTCCTAGGACCCTGAGATCATGACCTGAGCTGAAGGCAGATGCTTAACCGACTGAGCCACACAGATGCCCTACAATTTTGTTTTAGAAGCTTGTGATGACTACTTGGCAAAAAGCCCCACCACATTATTTGGCTGTTTTGGAAAAGTGACTTCTGAGACATGTGACATATTGACACTTGTACTGACTTTAACCCACACTCTGAATAGGAAAGCTTGGTCTATATTGCCACCACAGTATACTGCTCAGTCAGACCCAGATGTATTGCAGCACATGAATATTCTCACTGCATGACAGTAGCCATCTGTATTTACTCAATTTCTCACTGATTTTAGTTTTAATATTTCTTTTATCAGGTAAAGAGGGGCTATTTTGCTGCAAGGAAAACTTGTCAGTTAGAGATCTGGCACAGCTCAAAAACTATAGTGGTTGAACTGTTGAATGTATATAAATCTTTCATTTTTAGTGTGTGTCTCCTTGTAGTGAATCCAGATTCATTTAGCTTGGATGTTTTTATGATATTCTCTAGAAAGTTTAGCATTCTGGAGTTCTTCTAAATTAATGCATAGATTGCATAATGGGGTGACCAATGTAGTGATTTCTTTGGATGCAGTGTAGCTAATGGCAAGTTGTGTGTGTGTGTGTGTGTGTGTGAGGGGGGGGGGGGAGGGAGAGAGGGAAGAGCATGCTTGCATGCTTGGCATTTGGAATTTATAAAAATGATATGTTTCTTAGATTTCAGACCAACTTAAATCTCTTTCCTATTACAGGAATAATGTATGTTTATTGTAAAAAATGTCAATGAGCCCCAAACAGGAAAAGAGAAAAAGAAATGACATCTCAGAGTTAGTCACTGTTAAGATTTTGGTATCTCAGTCTGTATGTGTGTGTATTCGTACATATGTTTGTTTTTACAAAAATGAGCCAATGCTATAAATATTCTAGAAATTATATTTTCAGATATATCTATCTTTTCAGTACTCTTTTATAATATTTTTAGTGTGAACATTTTCATGGTATGGTTAAATCGTATCTCTTGAACATTAGATTTTTTGTTATTTTTCTCTTTATTCTATAATCTAGAAGCAACTGACTGATAAAAGGAGGTTTCTTAAATTTCAGATTACTTATTGGCCCCCTTTCCCACCTACAGCAGGCAGAGTGTGTTTTGTTTGTGCTCCCCTGCCCTGAGCCCCACTCCCGGCTGAAGAACACTGTGGAACACTGCGGTATGACGGCTACTGATGACTCCTCTACTCCCACTGTTTCTTCTCGCAGGAGACAGAGCATGTGGCACCCAGCCAGCCAGAGTGTCGGGGGAGAACAGGAACGCCAGCTCACGAGAGTCCACAAAACCACTCTTTCAGGTGCCAAGAAACAGTGCGAGTTCAACAAAGGTGGGCCTTTTGTTGTCAGAAATCGTATTATACCTGTGTTGCTTTCCCATGCTTGCTGCTCCCACACAAGGCAAGGCTTTCTGAGTTTGACTGGCATTCCTTACAAGTCACAGAAGCTGCTTAAAGAGGCTGTGAGAGAGTATCGTTGAGTCTGAGCTGAGGAGAAATGTAAATAACGTACTGTCTCTGCCTTCATTTTGGAGATAATCAGCCTACAGCTCAGAGAGGAGAGGAGATAGTCTTGGAGAAAGAAATGCTGATTTCATTTTGTCCTCTTTTATTCCATGCTGGAGATGATTAGCTTTTCCTCTGTGATAATGATAATTAGTGATGACAGTGTAGACATCAAGCCAATTTCTTTTCACATACTATCTCATTTAGCCTTTGCCACTTCTTCATAAAGTAAGTACTTATAGCCCCATTTTATGGAGGAGAAGCCTGAGGCTGGACTCATTGGGGCACTGGCCTGATGTTGCACAAGTGAAAAAGCTGAGCCAGACTTTGAACCTATAAATGTTTGATTACAGAATAGCAGGTGTGGCTTCTGTGCTGATCCAAGGAGTGTCCTTGAGGCACTTGAAGCAGCCCTGGGGCTGGCCTCTCTGGTCCGCTAGACCTGCTGAGATAGCCCTGGGTTCAGGGCAAGGACGTAGGTGGAAAGCTGTCTGCAGCAAGGTTGGCATGGCATTCTGATGGGAGCCTGGCATTGCTGTGGAAAGTCTCTTCTGGAAATAAACAGAAGAAAGAATTCAGCTGCTAGTCGTGTCAGCTATCTTTGTAGGATCAGGCGTACAGCGTAATCATAGCCCTCACTCAGCGGGAAGGGAGTGCTGTGCTTCTGAGCATGACCTTTAGATTTTTTTTTTTTATGGCAGCACAGCCTAAATGAATCAACAACTACAGAGAAGTTGGCTGTGCTATGTAATTTTGCTTTAAAATATTCAACATACTAAATTTAGAATCATAGAGCCCTAAAAGGTTGGAGGGGCCCCAAAAGCAAGGTGACCCACTCTCCAACCAGATTCGTCGGTTTCTTGTATCACCCTCCTCACAATTTGCCACCACTTTTCTGTTTATTCTTATGTGACCTCAGGTCAGGTGAGACTCAACCTTGTCATTTCTCTGCTGATTGGGGCATTCTCCTTATTTGAAGCCTTATTATAATGAAGCTGTTTTAGACAGACCAGAACCAATTTTGTGCAGTGACCCTGTCTCCCCTCCACCACACTGGTGCCTGCCTTTCCTAGCAAGAACAAGGCCAACTATATATCCATGCATATTTCAAAGTCGTAACACAAAACGAAACAAAAAAACAAAACTAAATTATTTATTTTTGTGTATGGAATGTATGGGGCAGCCCTTTGGGGTGGACGTTCCACAGAGGCTAGTCAGGAAAAATGATATTAGCAGTTAACCTTCTCAAAGATACTTGATGTTTGGTAACTTTAGATCACTTTATATCTCATCTACAGTGCGGAAAGTAAGTGGTAACATTACTGTTATCAGAGGGCAAGTCAGAAATTGAATAGGATTCTGTGATGGGAATCATTTACATATGATTAGTAAGATCTAAGAGTATTGAATTAGAATAGTTTTGATGAGGAAATGTACTGGGCAGCCATTCTTACATTTGGGAATGGGGAGTTACAGAATTTGGATTCTTAGATCTATGGTACCTTTTCTCAGAAAAAGAGAGATGCACGTATATACAACTTTGTAACATCTTAGGATGCTCCTGGACCTCCTCTGCATGTCAGTGACAGGAACTGAATACAGACAGGGTCCCTGGGCAGCTTTCCTCATTAAGTCAGATTTGTCTCTCCCCATTTTCCCCATTAGCCACTTCTACGTCTTAGCAAACCTCCACAGGACTCCAAACACCTTGTCCTTTTCTTCTCCCTTCTAGCCTCCAGGCTCCACCTTGATGGGATCTAGCTTTATGAGCTAGCATCATTCCAAAATATTCTGCACCCCAGTGTTGGCAATCACAGGATCTGGAGTTAAGTGTCAGATGAGAAGAGGTATTAGGCCACTTATGTCTGGTACTATTAAGTTTAGTATTTAGATTGGGCTGGTAACCTTTAAACTAGAGTTATTTGTCACAGCCATGGTGGCATCACCTAGGGACATTCTAATGAAACTTTAAAAAAAAATCTCAAAATATTACAGGGATTGTGAAACTTGATGAACTGGTGAAATGAGATCTGAGGCTAGAAACAACTTTGAGTTCAGGTAGCTCACATTCCTGAAAACATTTCTCTTCCCTTTTCAGCCAGCATATGGCCAGATTCAGGCATATGGCGCCCAGTAAGATCTTGATAGAGACATGATACTGTAATAGGATGCTCCAGACCTAGGTTTGGCTCAAAGTGAGGGAAGGAGCCAGGCTAAATCTCAGCAGGTATAAAATGCCACCTTCTTGGGGGTGGAGGGAGAATTTTATTTGCATAATGAACACTTTGAAAAGGGGAAGAAAGATCTTTTTGTCGTCAAGGGGTCACATGTCACTTCGATGAGAGTCAAAGGAGTAGTTAATCTTCAGAGAATGAATCCATCCTTGTAGAAATGACATTTTGGAGCTCATTGTGTTATGAGGTGGGAACTGATCTTTGCATGTATGCCAAGGAGAAATAGTTTCATACCTTCAACCCCTAGATCGTGTATCTTCAGCTCTTTCTAGAGCAAGGAGCCTGTATCTGTGTCTGTGGATGAGCTTCAGGGAGGTTTATGAATGTTTTTCCCAAAGCTTGAGTGTATATATATGTATATGTTATATTGGTTTTCTGTTGCTACTGTAACAAGTGACCACAAATCTATGGCTTAAAACAACACACATTTTTTTTAAGATTTTATTTATTTATTTGACACACAGAGAGAGATCACAAGCAGGGGGAGTGGCAGGCAGGCAGAGGGAGAGGAAGAACCAGGCTCTCTGCTGAGCAAGGAGCCTGATGCGGGGCTCCATCCCAGGACCCTGGGATCATGACCTGAGCCGAAGGCAGCCGCTTAACCAACTGAGCTACCCAGGCGCCCCAAAACAACACACATTTATAACCTTATAGTTCTGTAGATACCCAACTTGGGCTAAAATAAAGGTGTCAGTAGGCCTGCAATTCCTTTCTGGAGTCTCTAGGGGGAGAAGCCATCTGTTTCCTTGCCTTTTCCAAGTTTCCAGAGGCTGCCTACATCGCTTGGCTTGTACCCCTTCCTCCATTGCAAAACTAGCAACATTGCATTTCTGAGCATTCTTCCATACATCTCCCTCTGACCAGGGAGATTTTCTGATTTTAAGGATTCACGGAACTAGATTGGACTGACTCAGATAATCCACAGTAATCTCCCCATCTCAAGGTCCTTAACTTGATCATATCTACAGAATCCCTTTTGTCATGTAAGAGTAACATGTGGAGTGGGACAGAAAATGAGGACACAGGCACTGTGGTGTGTGTGGGGGTGATTATTCTACTTGCTACATAAAAGTTTAGTTTTCCAGGGAAAATCTCTAAAGCATTCATCACAATCTCATGTGGTACTCATGACCTCAAAAAAGTTTAAAACACTATCCTAACCTCTTTCTGTCTCCCAGTTTGCTTGTTCTTCAACAGAGCCAACCTCAGACACTGATTTCACCCCCTCCACCCTCTTTCACTCCATCTGTGCTCCTATTGGCCATGTCCTCTCTGTCCTTACACGACCGATAGCCCTTGTACAGTGCCCCAGAGCAGAGATCTCACGTTTGGTGTCCTGCAGTTTATCTAGTGTGGAGATACACTTGCCTTGTAGAATGTTTTAAAACATTTTGATTCAATACTTAAAATTCAGAAATTTTGGGACACCTGGGTGGCTCAGTCGGTTAAACATCTGCCTTCGGCTCAGGTCATGATCCCAGGGTCCTGGGATCACGTCCCGCACTGGGCTCCCTGCTCGGCGGGGAGTCTGCTCCCTCTGCCTGCTGCTCCCCCTGCTTGTGTTCTCCCTCACTTGCTCTCTCTCTGGCAAATAAATGACTGAAATCTTTAAAAAATAAAAATAAATAAATAAATAAATACAATTCAGAAATTTTATAGATTTGGGAGATTCTTTTTGAGAAACTAAAGGTGGGAAAACCCAGAGCCTATATTACTGCGTGGCAACAATTAGCTGGAGGGAGTTGAGGAGCAGCTGTCCATTTTTCCACAACTCCCACCTGGATCTGCCTGCTTTCTTATGCACGCTGCCTGGATCCTACAGGCATTTGATTTATAATGCCTGTTTTAATCATTTTCTTCCCAGCAACTGCTCATCCTGGGTACTCTAGCTGCCTGGAGCTAAGCCCTAATAAGGTGATCTCTGATACTGTCTTATGTCTCCTTTCCAAGATAACATATTTACATTTTAACTTGGATTTTCATTGCATGTGAGTGGAGGGGCTGTGTATTACCCTACTCTGGCATGCTCTTCAGTACCTGGAGCTTTTCAAAACACGTATAATTATAGAACTGCATTTGGTTAGAGCAAGAATGAAGCCTTAGGAATCGTTTCATAGAGCCCTCTCATTTTCTAGTTTGACACCCAGTGAGGCCGTGATTTGCTTGAGCCCTCGCTCCCCTTATAACAGAACCAAGACAAATGCCATCAATCTGTTCAGAGCAGTCACTTGATAAATATGCATCAGTTTGATTTTTTTTTTATATCGCTACAGCCAGTGCCAATCCTATAAACCCTCAGATATGACAAAGGAGGATTTATGAATGTAAGAGAATACTAATGAAGCTGGGGATTTCTTACCCAGCTAAGTAAAGTTACTTTTGAGAGTGATTAACTCACTTGTGTTTAAAATATTGCATTAAAATTTATGACAGCATTAAACTTTTAATGTCGCTAAAGACCTTGTCTGTATAAACAGGAGCTATTCTATAGCATTGTGTCACTACTGATTAAGTTGGTGGTTACATTTGCGAATTGGAGTTTATTGGCCTCTTCATCTGGAAGTCCCCAGTTAGAGGGAGTTGAAGATTGATGTATTAGCAAGAATAATGGCCTTTGATGGCTTTGACTATTTTTGTGACATTCCAGAAGAAAGAAAAAGCTTTGTTGTTTTATGGAAAGAGGAAGTTTTGTTGGCAGCAACTTTTCCATGGGGAATAAATCCTTTCAGCTTTTGTTTTTGAGATAGACAACTTGTCTGTGTTTTAATAGGTAATTGTTTCTTATTTAAGTGTTTTTCATAGAAGTAAGCAGAGTCTTAATGAGCTCTGTTAAAAAGAGAAAGAATGAGTAAGAGAATGAGCACCCAGAGATTTTTAATAACATAGTAGACAAGATGTACCTTCTTGGACTGTACCAGACAGGAGCTCTACATGTTGCCAGCATGTTCTTATTAGTGTGCTCTTAGGATGTCTCTCCTCTCTTCCCCTCCCCTCCGTCACCTCCCCTCCCTTCTCTTCTCCCTCTCTCCGTCTCTCCATCTCTCTCTCTCTCTCTCTCTCTCTCTCTCTCTCTCTTTCTTCCTTAATAGTGCAGGGGGAGGAGAATGAATCAAGTATAAACAAAAAAAATATAGTTTGTCTTGACAATGTTTTGAGACTCCCTGCTAGACAGTTGGGTGACGAGTGGGCTCTGAAATGCTTACTTTGCCTACATTGCATGGGAAGGGAGCCATATAGAGAGGGATCTCTTCATCCTCCAATCCTGCCTCCATCCTCATGGGCTCAGAAATAGTCTGATAGCATGGAAAGAACATTCAAATTAAGAAATGCAGAGTCTTATCTCATGTCTCTCGGGTGACCTTGGTCACTTCATGCAAATCCCTCAGTCCCCTCCTGTAACACAAGTTTGGGTCAGATGATTTCTCTGCCCCCTTCTGACTCTAATTCTAAAAATGCTCAACAGTTTAGATGTTTAAAGGATTAGATGTGGAAAGATTTTAGCTTAATAAAACAAGCTCTTGCAGTCACAGATAAAAATAATTCCTCCTCCATGCTGTAGAGCACAAAAATATCCTATACCAAATCACCAACCCCTTGAACTGATTGACAAAGAACCCACACTTGACTATTCTGGGAATGAAACCCTCCTTTATTATTATTATTTTTTTTGAGACTGCACTTGGTTACTTTATAAATTGTTAGCACTTTCACACAGACAATGATTAGGCATGAAGATAAAAGAGAAACTCTGAGACATTCTCTCATTAAAAATAATAATAAATGGGACATGATTATATTGGAAAATACAAAAAAATCCAAGGAAATAATTTCTTTAATCTTACTAATGCATTCTGCATTCTGACTATACAATCTTTATATGTAAGTTGAATAATAAAGTAGTGGGGTAATTATCACCAACCTCAGCTTCATTTATGGCTAAGATGAGCAAATTTGATTTTTCATAACAAATACTCTAACATACAATTTTCTACAAGGAACGTATTTTACAAACTTTGTATCATAGCCTTGTGTTAGAAATAATATTTCTAGGAGATAGAATAAAAACTTTGTCCTTAATATCTCAACATCTTAGAAAACTTCTTGACCTAACTTGGACTAGATTTAAGAGACAAATTTCAATAGTGTTTATAGGGGACAGAGTGTGCATATAAACTTAAATCTAATTTAAAACTGACCAGCTGGTTAGACGTTGAGTGTTCCTGAGGCCATGGGAATGAGGCTATTCTTTAACTTACTCGTTATCTTCCCAATGAGGCAATGGCTACTCCAGTGTTTCTGTCATAGTATTCATCTACAGGGTTATTCCTTTTCAAGACTAATGTGCAGCACTAAACACACACACACAAACACATCCACATCCACTCATATTGTATATAGTGACACAGCTCCCACCCACCCCTTTTCTCTATTTTTTATCTTTAACCAACTTATTTGATTTGTATGTATAAATTTTTTCATATATATGCTATCTTAGACATTTCTGTGTAATTTGTCCTACTTAATATTGTGTTTTCCATATCATAAAATATTCTAAAATATTAATGACTATAAAATATTCCATTCTGTGAGTATACCATCACTTATGTCATGAATTCCAAATTAGTGTGTATTTTGATTACTTCTGTGATTTATATTTATAGATATTGCTGTACAAAGAATTGTTTAAAAGTGGAATTTTTCAGTTATCTGATCATGAAAGAAGATAGGAATAAAATGGATCATTGATAATGGAT
This sequence comes from Callorhinus ursinus, assembly GCF_003265705.2. Classification (NCBI taxonomy): domain Eukaryota; kingdom Metazoa; phylum Chordata; class Mammalia; order Carnivora; family Otariidae; genus Callorhinus; species Callorhinus ursinus. Next base: position 5,264,048 of record NW_027397131.1, read on the forward strand.
AATTTTGAGAGAATTAGATAGAAGGTCATTTGGTTAGATTTCTGTATGTGGCAGCATCATAGGATAGTGGCTCTGGGTAGAACGTTTGAGACAGTTCAGTCCAATCCCCTTCTCCATACTTGTATATTCTAGATATTTCTTTTTCACCCACTAGCCCTTATGGTTTTCTAGTTCAGATTGTGATTGGGGCAAAGTGCCTCTGGCTGTAATGTTCCCAGAGAACGTTTGGAAGGCGTGCCAGGTGTCGAACAATTCTTTGATGTGTGGAACTATCCTGCACATCTCAGAGACTCTGACATCTTTGGTTGTAGCCCACAGAATGTCAGTAGTCTCCCCAAGCCTCTGCACCAATCACAAGTAGCCCCTAAATTTCCTAAATGCTTTCTAGAGGGCATACCACCACCCCCTTGAGAAACATCGATCTTCATGATGGATATTTAAAGCTGTTTTATGAGAGTCTTTATTAACGTGGGTACGTGTTCATGATTTATTTATACATGGAGAAGAAAGCAGTTACATAACAGAATTACAAGGTGATCGTATTTTTGCTTAACATAATTATATACAGAAACTTACACTGGAAAGACATGAGTCAATATTTTATTGGTGGTTATTTTCAGGTGGAATGATTAAGGGTGGTGATTTTAAAAATATTCTTTTTGCTTTCCAAATTTCCCCCCAGTGAGTTCCTCTTAAGTTTGTAACTGGGAAAATTATTTATAAATAAAAAAACTATGCACGGTTCAGGATATAGAACCATAAATAAATTTGTTGAAGTCACTGCAATCATATTAAGTAATTTTATTTTCTGTTTCTTTGAACTGTTTTATATCAGCTTGAGGTAGACAGGAAAATTAAGAACGTATTAGAGGAGAATGGATTTTTTAAAATTATTTTTGTTAACTAGAAGAGACTTAAAAGACATTTTCAATGGTACCCGTGGCTTTTATGCTTTGGGTTAGTTGGGATCAGAAAGCAAATATTAAAGGTGATTTTTATAGGGTCAGATGACACTTAAGACCAGAACTTGTATCCTAGACACCTCTTCGTTTGATTGTTTTATTCTGTGGATAAAAGTAAAAGAAAGTCTCTTTTTATACCATTCTAGCAGTGCAAGACTTTCAGGGGAACATAGAGTTCTTTTTTTTTCTTTTTTTTCTTTTTTTTTTAATTTTAATATGTTATGGGAGTCACCATACATCATTAGTTTTTTTAATAATTTTTTATTGTTATGTTAATCACCATATATTACATCATTAGTTTTTGATGTAGTGTTCCATGATTCATTGTTTGTGCATAACACCCAGTGCTCCACACAGAATGTGCCCTCTTTAATACCCATCACCAGGCTAACCCATCCCCCCAAACTCCTCCCCTCTAGAACCCTCAGTTTGTTTTTCAGAGTCCATCGTCTCTCATGGTTCGTCTCCCCCTCTGACTTACTCCCCTTCATTCTTCCCCTCCTGCTATCTTCTTCTTATTATTTTTCTTAACATATATTGCATTATTTGTTTCAGAAGTACAGATCCGTGATTCATCAGTCTTGTACAATTCACAGTGCTCACCATAGCACATACCCTCCCCAATGTCTATCACCCAGCCACCCCATCCCTCCTACCCTCCACCACTCCAGCAACCCTCAGTTTGTTTCCTGAGATTAAGAATTCCTCATATCAGTGAGGTCATATGATACATGTCTTTCTCTGATTGACTTATTTCAGTCAGCATAACACCCTCCAGTTCCATCCACGTCATTGCAAATGGCAAGATCTCATTCCTTTTGATGGCTGCATAATATTCCATTGTGTATATATACCACTCTTCTTTATCCATTCATCTGTCGATGGACATCTTGGCTCTTTCCACAGTTTGGCTATTGTGGACATTGCTGCTATAAACATTGGGGTGCATGTACCCCTTCGGATCCCTACATTTGTATCTTTGGGGTAAATACCCAGTAGTGCAACTGCTGGATCATATGGTACCTCTATTTTCAACTGTTTGAGGACCCTCCATACTGTTTTCCAGAGTGGTTGCACCAGCTTGCATTCCCACCAACAGTGTAGGAGGGTTCCCCTTTCTCCATATCCCCGCCAACAACTGTCGTTTCCTGACTTGTTAATTTTAGCCTTTCTGACGGGTGTGAGGTGGTATCTCATTGAGGTTCTGATTTGGATTTCCCTGATGCCGAGCGATGTTGAGCACTTTTTCATGTGTCTGTTGGCCATTTGGATGTCTTCTTTGGAAAAATGTCTGTTCATGTGTTCTGCCCATTTCTTGATTGGATTATTTGTTCTTTGGATGTTGAGTTTGATAAGTTTTTATAGATTTTGGATACTAGCCCTTTATCTGATATGTCATTTGCTAATATTTTCTCCCATTCTGTTGGTTGTCTTTTGGTTTTGTGGACTGTTTCTTTTGCTGTGCAAAAGCTTTTTATCTTGATGAAATCCCAATAGTTCATTTTTGCCCTGGCTTCCCTTGCCTTTGGCGATGTTTCTAGGAAGAAGTTGCTGCGGCTGAGGTCGAAGAGGTTGCGGCCTGTGTTCTCTTTTAGGATTTTGATGGACTCCTGTCTCACGTTTAGGTCTTTCAACCATTTGGAGTCTATTTTTGTGTGTGGTGTATGGAAATGGTCCAGTTTCATTCTTCTGCATGTGGCTGTCCAATCTTCCCAACACCATTTGTTGAAGAGACTGTCTTTTTTCCATTGGACATTCTTTCCTGCTTTGTCAAAGATGAGTTGACCATAGAGTTGAGGGTCCATTTCTGGGCTCTCGATTCTGTTCCATTGATCTATGTGTCTGTTTTTGTGCCAGTCCCATACTGTCTTGATGATGACAGCTTTGTAATAGAGCTTGAAGTCCGGAATTGTGATGCCGCCAGCTTTGCTTTTCTTTTTCAATATTCCTCTGGCTATTCGGGGTCTCTTCGGGTTCCATACAAATTTTAGGAATATTTGTTCCATTTCTTTGAAAAAGGTGGATTACCATCCACCTTTTGATGGGGATTGCATTGAATGTGTAGATTGCTCTATGTAGCACTGACATATTCACAAAGTTCGTGATATTGAGGTATGTACCCTCTATCCCCATACTCTGAAGAGTTTTGATCAAGAAAGGATGCAGTATTTTGTCAAATGCTTTTTCTGCATCTATTGAGAGGATCATATGATTCTTGTTCTTTCTTTTGTTAGTGTATTGTATCACGTTGATTGATTTGCAGATGTTCAACCAGCCTTGCAGCCCAGGGATAAATCCCACTTGGTCATGGTGAATAATCCTTTTAATGTACTGTTGGATCCTATTGGCTAGTATTTTGGTGAGAATCTTTGCATCCATGTTCATCAAACAAAGTGATCGGTAAGTAACCCTCCTTTTTGAATCGGTGTCTGGATTGGGGATCAAGGTAATGCTGGCCTCATAAAATGAGTTTGGAAGTTTTCCTTCCATTTCTATTTTTTGGAACAGTTTCAGGAGAATAGGTATTCATTCTTCTTTAAATGTCTGATAGAATTCCCCTGGGAAGCCATCTGGCCCTGGGCTTTTGTTTGGTGGGAGATTTTTGATGACTGCTTCAATTTCCTTAGTGGTTATAGGTCTGTTCAGGTTTTCTATTTCTTCCTGGTTCAATTTTGGTAGTTGATACATTTCTAGGAATGCATCCATTTCTTCCAGGTTATCTAATTTGCTGGCATAGAGTTGCTCATAATATGTTCTTATAATTGTTTGTATGTCTTTGGTGTTGGTTGTGATCGCTCCTCTTTCATTCATGATTTTGTTGATTTGGGTCATTTCTCTTTTCTTTTGGATAAGTCTGGCCAGGGCTTTATCAATCTTGTTAATTCTGTCAAAGAACCAGCTCCTAGTTTCGTGGATCTGTTCTACTGTTCTTTTGGTTTCTATTTCATTGATTTCTGCTCTGATCTTTATTATTCTCTTCCCCTGCTGGTTTAGGCTTTATTTGCTGTTCTTTCTCCAGCTCCTTTAGGTGTAGGGTTAGGTTGTGTATTTGAGACCTTTCTTGTTTCTTGAGAAAGGCTTGTATTGCTATATACTTTCCTCTCAGGACTGCCTTTGCTGTATCCCAAAGATTTTGAACAGTTGTGTTTTCATTTTCATGGGTTTCCATGAATTTTTTTAATTCTTCTTTAATTTCCTGGTTGACCCATTCATTCTTTAGTAGGATGCTCTTTAGCCTCCTTGTATTTGAGTTCTTTCCGACTTTCCTCTTGTGATTGAGTTCTAGTTTCAAAGCATTGTGGTCTGAAAATATGCAGGGAATAATCCCAATCTTTTGGTACCGGTTGAGACCTGATTTGTGAGCTAGGATGTGATCAGTTCTGGAGAATGGTCCATGGGCACTAGAGAAGAATGTGTATTCCATTGCTTTGGGATGGAATGTTCTGAATATGTCTATAAAGTCTATTTGGTCCAGTGTTTCATTTAAACTCTATTTCCTTGTTGATCTTTTGCTTAGATGATCTGTCCATTTCAGTTAGGGGGGTGTTAAAGTCCCCCAGTATTATTGTATTGTTGTCAATGTGTTTCTTTGCTTTTGTTATTAATTGCCTCATATAATTGGCTGCTCCCACGTTAGGGGCATAGATATTTACAATTGTTCAATCTTCTTGTTGGATAGACCCTTTAAGTAGGATGTAGTGTCCTTCCTCATCTCTTATTACAGTCTTTGTTTTAAAATCTAATTTGTCTGATATAAAGATTGCCACTGCAGCTTTCTTTTGGTGTCCATTAGCATGGTAAATGGTTTTCCACCCCCTCACTTTCAATGTGGGGGTGTCTTTGGGTCTAAAATGAGTCTCTTGCAGACAGCATATTGATGGGTCTTGTTTTTTAATCCAATCTGATAGCCTGTGTCTTTTGATTGGGGCATTGAGCCCATTTACATTCAGGGTAACTATTGAAAGATTTGAATTTAGTACCATTGTATTGCCTGTAAAGTGACTGTTACTGTATATTGTCTGTGTTCCTTTCTGATCTATGCTGCTTTTAGGCTCTCTTTTTGCTTAGAGGACCTCTTTCAATATTTCTCGTAGGGCTGGTTTTGTGTTTGCAAATTCCTTTAGTTTTTGTTTGTCCTGGAAGCTTTTTATCTCTCCTTCTATTTTCAGTGAGAGCCTAGCTGGATATAGTATTCTTGGCTGCATATTTTTCTCGTTTAGTGCTCTGAAGATATCATGCCAGTCCTTTCTGGTCTGCCAGGTCTCTGTGGATAGGTCTGTTGCCAATCTAATGTTTCTACCATTGTAGGTTACATATCTCTTCTCCCGAGCTGCTTTCAGGATTTTCTTTTTGTCTCTGAGACTTGTAAGTTTTACTATTAGATGTCGGGGTGTTGACTTATTTTTATTTATTTTGAGAGGGGTTCTCTGTGCCTCCTGGATTTTGATGTCTGTTTCCTTCCCCACATTAGGGAAGTTCTCTGCTATTATTTGCTGCAATATACCTTCTGCCCCTCTCTCTCTCTCTTCTTCTTCTGGGATCCCAATTATTCTAATGTTGTTTTGTCTTATCGTATCGCTTATCTCTCGAATTCTGCCCCCGTGATTCTCTAGTTGTTTATCTCTTTCTCAGCCTGTTTATTTTCCATCATTTGGTCTTCTATATCGCTGATTCTCTCTTCTGCCTCATTTATCCTAGCAGTTAGTTCCCCCAGTTTTGATTGCACCTCATTAATAGCCTTTTTGATTTTGACTTGGTTAGATTTTAGTTCTTTCATTTCTCCAGAAAGTGTTTCTCTAATAACTTCTACACTTTCTTCAAGCCTAGCTAGTATCTTTAAAGTCATGATTCTGAACTCTAGGTCCGACATCATACTAATGTCCGTATTGAGTAGGTCCCTGGCTGACGGTACTACCTCTTGTTCTTTTGCTGAGGTGATTTTTTTCGTCTTGTCATTTTGTCCAGAGGAGAACAGATGAATGAGAGAACAGAATGCTCACAGGTTAACAATGTCTCCATCAAATATACTCTATACAAATCAGAAAAGACCTGAAACCAGGGGACAATAAAGGGAAAGAAAGAAGAGATAAAAAAAAAGGGGGGGGGAACAAACAAAAACAGAACAAAACCAAAAAAAACAATATGATAAATATGATCAGGCTAGTGCATAGATCAGTGCCACACACTAGCTTTTGGGCATATTTTGGTCTGTTTGAAGAAAGTACCTGCTAAAATTTTAAAGGAAGAAAGACTTTTATATGTACAAAATAAGGGTTGATACAAGGAAGGGTTGGCAGATGACTGTAAAGATGAAAAATATAAAAGATTTTATAAAAGGAATTGATAAGAAGTTGTTTTTTAAAAAGAAAGAAGAAGATTTAAAAAGAACAAGAAAAAAGAAAAAAAGAAAAAAAAAGGGAGAGAATGTGATCAGGCAGGAGAGTAGAAGAAAGCCATACACTAGTGATTTAGGGTATATTTTGATCTTTTAGAAGAAATTGTATCTCAAAATTTTAAAGAGAGAACAACTTATTTATATATGCCAAAAATAAGGGTAAGTACTATGACGGGATAAAAATATGACTCTAAAAATGAAAAATAAAAAATGTTTTTCTTAAAAAAGGGATTGATAAGATGTTTGAAAAAGGGAAAAGGAAAATTTCAAAAAAAACAGTTAAAAAATTAACTTTAAAAAACTAATGAATTATGGTAAAAAAGCCATGAATTCTATGTGCAGTATTCTAGCGCTGGAGTTCTCTCGTTCTCCTTGATCGGTAAACTTGGTCTTGGCTTGCTCGCTGTTCGTGCTGATCTTCTGGGGGAGGGGCCTGTTGCCCTGGTTCCCAAATGTCTTTGCCGGAGGCGGAATTGCCCCGCCTTGTGAGTCCGGGCTAAGTAAGCTGCTCCGGTTTGCTCTCAGGAGCTTTTGTTCCCTGCAAGCTCTTGGTACAGGTTTGAAGGACCAGGGTGGAAATGGTGGCCTCCCAATCTCTGCCCGGAGGAGCTGAGAACTCGGGGTCCCGCTTCTCAGTGTGCCCCCAGAGAAAATCAGTCACTCCTGTCTCCCCGGTCTCTGGCCGTACTCCGTGCTCACCCGGCCTGTGATTGAGCGTTTCTCTCTCTGGTACCCAACACCGTGTGGAGTCTCCAAACCCAGCAGATCCCTTTGGTGCACTCCCGTGCTGCTCCTCCCAGGGGAGGAAGGGGAGTTTCCCCGGCTCTGCCGCTTGTTGGGTCCCTGCTGGAGGCGCAGTGGCCCGACTGGGCCGCGGATCACAGTTTATGGCAACCCCGAGCTGAAAGCCCATGCCTCGGCTCTGTCTCTGCAGCCGGCTTCCCCGCTCCGATACCTGGGAACTCTGCCGCACTCAGGCACCACTGGTCTTTCTGTGACCCCGAGGGTCCTGAGACCACACTGTCCCGCGAGGGTTCCACCCCCCGCTTAGCCGCTGCAGCGACGTCCCTCCGCGGAGCCGACTTCTAAAAGGTCCGATTTTGTGCTCCGCGGCTCTATCACTTGGCAGAAGCGGCCGGCGGAGGCCCCCTCCCCCACCGTCTGTCCTCCCGAATATCGCCTCGGATTCACTTCTCCACACGTCCTGCCTTCCAGTAAGTCGTCGCTTCTCTGTTCAGAGAGTTGTTACTATTCTTCTCTTCGATCTCCTGTTGAGTTCTTAGGTGTTCAGAATGGTTTGATTCCTATTCAGCAGAATTCCTGAGACCAGACGAAATCCAGGTCTCCTACTCCTCTGCTATCTTGCTCCGCCCCGGGAATATAGAGTTCTAATCAAGAGAACCCCTATGACCTCTGCAGTTGCCAGGGGCAAAGGAAGTACCAGGGCCCATTTAAATGGGAATGGGGTCCAAGAAATGAAACTTGAGAAGGTGGAAGCAGGAGTAAAGCCAGATTTCAGGAGGTTTTTAAACAATGCCTTGAATTTAACACCAATACAAGAAAACAACTTTGGCCACACTGAACCTATTGAATAAATCCAGACACACATAATAGAGCCCTTGGATGTGCATGTGGAGGGCCAGTTCCCTAGGTGAAGCAAGGTTGTTGTCGGAAGTAGATTAGAGATAAAAAGTGCTGGGAAGATAAAATCACTACTCTGCTGGAGTGACATGGGGGCCTGGGGAGAACTTGGAACTGTTGGAAGAAGAGTTGAAAACCGGCTTTCAGGTAACTGCTGAAAAGTGTCTGGTGTACCTTGTCAAACTTGAGTGAGATGAAAACATGTGAGAACCAGGCTCCTCTGACTTGCCTTTCTGATCATTAACTCACCCTTGCCCCTCAGACCAACAATACTAATCCAGGTTCTGTTCATCTTGTGCCAAGACCACATTGGTAAGGACAGCGTAGTATTGCAGGTATGTATGGCATTTGTTGTTTGCTTTAAAATGGAATGATAACAATGAATCATGGAACACTACATCAAAAACTAATGATGTAATATATGGTGATTAACATAACAATAAAAAATTTAAAGAAAAAAAATAAGATGGAATGATAATGAGAATCCTAACTAGCATAAGGAATAGCAGGTGTAGAGGTGCTGGCTTATTCAAGATGGAGACAAGAGCCATAAGGCTGGAGAAACTGATCTGCAGAGAGAATGTATCACATGACATCAGAAAGGTTGGCAGTGCCCAGACTGCACAGGGCCTTGTCACCAGGGTATGGATCTTGGATTTTGTTGAAGTTGAGGGAAGCCATTGGAGATTATCAGGAGAATAACATGCTCAGATTTACATCTTTAAAAGACCGCTCTGGGTGGTCTGTGTTGTGGGGAAGCGGGGAGACAGTGGAGGCAATGCCTCATCCATGTGGGAGATGATGGTGGCAGTGACAATGGAAGAGGGAAGAGGAGACGTGGAGATTAGAGACTCATATCTTCTTTTTGGAAGAGAAAGAAAACCTTCGTTAGGGAATAGGTAGGATTTAGGCTTATTTAATATTAATGCTTACTTAAGTACTTTGTGCCTTTTCTTAAGTTCTTTTGTTCCTAGAGCTATCCTGATTCATAATTTAAAAGCTAGAATTTTGGAAGGCCAAGTATCAGATGTAATATCACAGTGCCCAGCGCAATGAGAATTTAATATTCATCAAATATTTACCTGCCATTCAAATTAGCCACCTGCCCACCATTATTTGTGATCTACTGTCCTCTTCACTTTATCTGTCCCTAAACTAAATCTTCATTTGTATGATTTTTTTTTCTGTCCCTGACTCAGAAAGACAGGTATTGTATTTACTTTGTAATGTTGCTCACTTGCTTACATTAGATTCCTCCAGGAAGCAGAGCCTCGTAGAAGGCCTTGGGTACAGGGAGGTGATCCCAGGAAGCAGGAAGTGGGGGAAGGAAGAGCTGGAAGCAGGTGTGTAGCTGAGGTTACCACTCTTGGCAGCTGGAGATCGGTCCCCTGAGGACTCTCTGAGGAACCTTGTAAAAAGTCCTGTGAAAGTTGGGGGGCTACCGTGTTTATTCACACACTCCCCTCTTTGTTCCCCTCCTCTGAGGGTTGTCCCCCGAGGAGGTAAGTCCTGCCCACTTCCAGGCTGAGGGAGTGAGCTCTGTCTCACAACATTCTTGAGGCCAAAAAGTGAAGAGACTTGGCAGGTGCTAAAAGGGGGATCATTCGATTGAGCAGAACTGTCCATGGAGCTGAAACATTTGCTATGACCACCGTGCCTCCTGGGCTGACCACTGCCTGGCACAGGAAGCAGGCATCTCATAATTACTTACTAAGTGAATAGAAAAAATGAGATATGCAAGGAAGTGCTTTGTATCCAGCTCAGCACACCAAGTGCTACTATCATTATTAATAATAATGTATTAGAACTTCTGCTCCCAGTGGATCCTGTGTCCTCAATATCCCTTCCCAAACCCTTCTTTCTGATCCATGGGGTGTTTTTGAATCACACCCATGGCAACTCTACCTCCTTTCTTCTCTCAGTCCTGATGCTGGCCTCATGGGTCTTACTGCCCACCCAATTCCCTGGGCATTGGCATGGATCTGGCTGTTTCCGGGCTCTGCTCCAGCCCACCAAGGTGAGGAGGGGTATCAATTCCAGTGCAGCTGGGCTGCCTTGTGTTCAGTGTTTGTCATAGCGTCTCCAGGGACATGACTCTTCCCGCTTCTGGAATGTGTCCCCTGGGAGGCCAGGCCAGAAACACCCAGGGCACAGAAGTCCCTCTCACTTGTGTTCTTTAGCCACTGGTATCCTCGTGGGTTGCTGCACCTAGACTTTTAGGATAATATTTCCCAACTAGGAATCCCCTGGATCACTTGTTAAACACATGTTATCAGTGCACTCCTTTGGAAATTCAGATTCAGTAACTGTGGGAGCCAGGAATCTTTTTAATAACACTGATTGATTGTAATTTTCAGAGAAGTATAAAGGGAGGTAGAGCATGGGTTCTAATAATTACTGGCAGGGCATATTATTAGAGATTAGCATTCTGCCTCTAGCCATAACCTCCTTCTCCCCTCTATGGGAGTTCATTGACCTGGACAAGTACATCCATGGGTTGAAAAGTCAGTTCATGAACATCTATTGATTTCTAGTTCTGTTTTCTGTCAGTGGTCTCTTTGTGTCAGGGGTCATTTTAAATTCAGTGCCTTGGTTTCTTTATCTTTGAAGATGGCGGCCCAGTATTCAATCTCAGTCCTTTAGCAGAAATTTGGTTAAAAGAAAAACACCAATAAGAGAGTGTCTTTAATATAGCATAGACTCCCTAGAGAAAGGAATTTTTTATTTACTGGTATTGAGGGTTGTTATTGTTGCTAATAATATTACTGGAATTTATTGGCATCTTGTCTGTGTCTGCATATAGAGCTATTGTTTGTACATAAAGAATGTTTTGCTCAGATGGTTGTCCTCTTGGGATATACCTTTTGTTTCCAAAAGAGTTTCAGGAAACAACAGTCATACAGTCAGCCGGCAGTCATCCGGGTATACATTAGTATATCCCATGTTGCTTTCTGAACAGAGGCTCAGTTTAATGCAGCGGAATATCTTGAACTCTTAAGAGTGATTCAAGGTTCAGTTTGGTTCAGCCTTAAGGTTCTGATTCTATATGAAACACTCTGAAATGTGTACTGGCTGCTCTCCTTTTACGCTTTTTGCCCAGGTTTTCTAAATGTGGGTTGAAACACCACTTGCTAATCTTCAGCAGGTCTCTTCAGGGAAGAAACATATCTGCTTGTAGGAACGAGAGTCCTCCCGTCCTGCTAGTCCTGCTAGCATGCTGCAGATGGAGGAGAGAGCATGAGTTTTTTCATAATCATCATATATACTTGGGAATATACCAGAATTGGCAGCTGTCCATAACCCTGGGATGAATACTTTTATTTATTTATTTTTAAATTTATTTATTTATTTTAGAGAGAGAGCGAGAGAGCACACGTGAGCAGGAGGAGCAGAGGGAGAGAGAGAGAGAATCTAAAGCAGACTCTGCACTGAGCATGTAACCCAACGCAGGGCTCAATCTCATGACCCTGAGATCATGACCTGAGCCGAAATCAAGTCAGTTGCTTAACTGACTGCACCACCCAGGTGCCCCAGGATGAATACTTAATTAACAAACATATGAGTGCCTACTCTGTGCCAAATGTCACTATTAGCCCTAGAGATAAAAATAACAAGCAAGACCCACAAGGTCCCTGCTCCATAGAGTGTCATCCTGAGAGAGAGACAATCAGATAATTATACAAATACAGAGTTAAAGACTATGTAATGGAGCCAATGAGGATCATACTACAACAAGAACATGGGATGCCCGGGTGGCTCATTCCTTTAAGCTTCTGCCTTCAGCTCAGGTCATGATCCTAGGGTCCTGGGATCGAGTCCCGCATTTGGCTCCTTGCTCAACAGGGAGCCTGTTTCTCCCTCTGCCTGCCGCTCCCCCTGCTTGTGCTCTCTCTTTCTCTCTCTCTCTCTGACAAATAAATTTTAAAAAGTCTTAAAAAAAAGAACATGTAAAAGGGAGACTTGATTGTGAGCTACGTGGTATCTACAGGATGAATGTATTAATTAGGAGAGAAAGTGGAGAGGAAACAGCATTACGGGCACGGGAACATCACATACAAAGGCCTGAGGTGGAAACGAGCATGGTACATACAAGAAACTATAAGAATGTCAGTGTAGTAGGAGCAGAGAGGGAGAATGGTATGAATTGAGGTCGAAGAGGTGGACAGATGCTAAATCCTTTTGATTGTCCTAGGATACTTTAAGTATTTTGGTCTTTAAGTGTGCAGAAGGGTAGTGACAGGTGGTTGTGTGGAAAATGGTTTGAAAGGGTACGGGGAAATAGGGAGATCATGGAGGCAGTCCAAAAGGCAGATTATAGTGGTCTGGCTTCAGATGGTAGTGGTGGAGGTGGAGGGAAGAGGACAGATGCAAAAGTTACTTGGGATAAGAAATTGAAGGACTTCATAATACAATGGCTATTGGGCTTACGGTAGAGGAAAGTGTTAGAATAACTCTGGCACTGGATAGAGGGGGAAATTTTTTCACTGAGATAGGGAACACATTCATCTGCTAATATATTTATTTTTATTTTTATTTATTTTTTATTTTTTAAAGATTTTATTTATTTATTTGACAGAGTGACAGTGAGAAAGGGAGCACAAGCACGGGGAGTGGGAGAGGGAGAAGCAGGCTTCCCACTAAGCAGGGAGCCCGATGCGGGGCTCGATCCCAGGACCCTGGGATCATGACCTGAGCTGAAGGCAGACGCTTAATGACTGAGCCACCCAGGTGCCCCATTATCTGCTAATTTAAATATAGATAATTGAAATGTTGATATAAATAAAAAATCCTCTGCTAAAATATTGCTTCTTCTCAATTTATTACATCTGTGGTTTGACACTAACCTTAGACCACGAAAAATATCTTAATGCTTAGTTCATTTTGCTATTTTGAATTCCAGTACACCTTCTGAGTGAAGGCCACTGCAGGATGACCCTATAGATTGGCTCAGCACATGCTTTCGGGTCCTAGCAATGTGGGAACACCAAAAATTTTGGAGAAGATGCACTTTAATGGGTTGTCCACAACTTTGCAGTCACCAAATCTAGGAGGAAGCTCTTCTAATATCAGCACACAATTAATTTTCTATTTCTCTGTTAGAAGTGCTTTTAATTTGAATTATATCATGGTGGTCATGGTAATAGTGGCAGTGAGGGTGGTAATGATGTGGCAGTCCTCGGGGTTGTGGTGTTGACAATAGTGGTGATGGTTGTAGTGGTGGTGATGACAGTGGTGGTGGTGGTGGTGACGATGGTGGTGGTGGTGGCAATCGTGGTGGTGATGACAGTAACAGTGGCAGTGAACAGCAGTGGTGGTGGCAGATACAGTAGTGATCACAGTGATGGTGGTGGTGATGATGGTGGTGATGGTGGTGATGGTGATGATGGCAGTAGTGGTGACAATGATGATGGTAACCATGGTGGTGGCAGTGGTAGTGACCATGATGGTGGTGGTGGTGATGGTGGTGATGGTGATGGTGGCAGTGATGACAGTGGCAGTGGCAGTGATAGTAGTGGTGGTGTCGCTACAATAGTGGTCATGATGATGATGGTGACAACAATGGTGGTGATGATGACAGTGCTGGTGGTGACAATGGTGGCAGCAGTGGTGGTGACCATGGCAGTGGCAGTGATGGTGGTGGTGGTGGCAGTACAGTAGTGGTCGTGGTGACAACAATGATGATGACAGTGCTGGTGGTGACAATGACAGTGGTGGTGGTGACGACAATGGTGGTGGTGATGACAGTGCTAGTGGTGGTGATGACAGTGGTGGTGACAACACTGGTGGTGGTGATGACAGTGATGGTGGTGGTGACGACAGTGATGGTGGTGGTGATGACAGTGCTGGTGGTGGTGGTGATGACAGTGCTGGTGGTGGTGATGACAGTGCTGGTGGTAGTGGTGACAACTGTGCTGGTGGTGGTGATGACAGTGTTGGTAGTGGTGACGACAGTGCTGGTGGTGGTGGTGACGTCAGTGCTGGTGGTGATGACAGTGATGGTGGTGGTCGTGACAACAGTGCTGGTGGTGGTGGTGACAGTTATGGTGGTGACAACAGTGCTGGTGGTGGTGGTGACAGTGCTGGTGGTGGTGGTGACATCAGTGCTGGTGGTGGTGATGACAGTGGTGGTGATGACAGTGATGGTGGTGGTGGTAACAACAGTGCTGTTGGTGGTGGTGACGTCAGTGCTGGTGGTGGTGATGACAGTGCTGGTGGTGATGATGACAGTGCTGGTGGTGACAACAGTGCTGGTGGTGGTGGTGATGTCAGTGCTGGTGGTGGTGATGACAGTGCTGGTGGTGACAACAGTGCTGGTGGTGGTGGTGACAGTGTTGGTGGTGGTGGTGACATCAGCGCTGGTGGTGGTGACAACAGTGCTGGTGGTGATGACAGTGATGGTGGTGGTGGTGACAGTGCTGGTGGTGGTGATGACAGTGCTGGTGGTGACAACAGTGCTGGTGGTAGTGGTGACAGTGATGGTGGTGACGTCAGTGCTGGGGGTGACTGTGCTGGTGGTGGTGGTGACAGTGATGGTGGTGGTGACGTCAGCGCTGGTGGTAGTGATGACAGTGCTTGTGGTGACGACAGTGCTGGTGGTGATGACAGTGCTGGTGGTGGTGGTGATGTTCAGAGGCACGACACTCCCATCAGTGCTGAGATCCATAATCAGGCCCTGTGGAGCAGTCTGCATTTCCTGTTGCCTGGACCAGAGGGCAGGGCTGTGCTGGAGCTGGCAGCATGCTCTGACAGGCCTACTCATAGCAGAGATGTGCTTGGTTCCTTTCCTATTGTCATTTTGGGTGAAGGGAAGCAAGAGAATTGGAGGGAGTGTTTCAGTGTGACTTAGCATTTATGTTTAGGTCATTATGTCATTATGTTTACAATCTGGTAGGATTGTAAATGGTTCAAGCAGTATCTTTAAAGATCTTTAAAGAAAGGGAATTTGAGATACCTATATACTATTCCAGTTCTCTTTTCATTGCTAAACTTCTCTAGTGAGAAGCTTTCATTTCTCTTTCCTCTTCTGCCTGACCTTTATCTTGTTCAGTCCACTGGCCTTTTGTTTCTCTGCTTTCATTCTCACGACCTCCAGACGGCTGAGATTTTCTAGCAGTGTGAGCTTGGGCAATGCACCTGCATGTCCTGTTCTCCTTGCCTTGCTTTCTTGTTCTCTGTTATACTTAGCATCTGGTACACCATAGATCACTGGTTTATTTCTTTAGGTTCTCTTTCCTCATATGAAAATTATAAGTTCCATGAGGGCAGAGAGTTTGTTCTATTCACTGTTTTATTCCAAAAACCTGCAATAGTACCTGGCACATAGTTGGTGGTTCATAAATATTAATTTAATGAATGAAGTTACATAACTGCCTTGTTTTCTGTTAAGTCAAATGGGTATAATAATGCTAATCTCATATAGTTACTGTGAGGATTAAATGATATAATGTAAGTAAACCACCTGGCATTCCTAGCCTGGCATAGTAAGGGCTGGTGAGTTGTTACATGGTCCTTGACACTCTTCTTTCTCATAACCTCTTTCTCTTTGTTATTTAGAATGATATTCCAGTTAGCTTCTTACCTCCTTAGTGATGGATCTGTACCTTCTTCTTCTATCCACTAACTGGAGACCTGCCCAGTGACCCGGAGTAAGGAAATCCCAGGTTTTTGTTTTTGTTTTTTTAAAAGATTTTATTATTTTTTGACAGAGACAGTGAGAGAGGGAACACAAGCAGGGGAAGTGGGAGAGGGAAAAGCAGGCTTCCCGTGGAGCAAGGAGCCTGATGCGACCTGAGCCGAAGGCAGATGCTTAACGACTGAGTCACCCAGGCGCCCCCCCAGGTTTTTTTTTTTTGAAGATTTTATTTCTTTATTTGAGAAAGAGAGAGAAACAGAGCATGAGCAAGGGGGAGGAGGCAGAGGGAGAGGAAGAAGCAGACTCCCTGCTGAGCAGGGAGCCCGATGTGGGGCTTGATCCCAGGACCCTGAGATCATGACCTGAGCCTAAAGCAGATGCTTAACTGACTGAGCCACCCAGGTGCCCCAAGGAAATCCCAGGTTTTGTCTTTTTCAGCTTGCTTATTCATAAGACTTTGATCATTGTTAATAAAATATACCATGAATTATCATCATTTATAATTCTATTGTATTTTTCATATATGATTCTAGAATCCATGTGTTATTGTTAATACAGCTAGCAGTAGTATCGTGAATTATCCTATGAGGTAGCTGCTATTATCCTCACTTTACAAATGAGGGAACCAAGCCTTAGAGAGGTTGATATCTTACCTATGGGTACATACACCTAGTAAGTGGTGGATCAAGAAGTCATTCTTAGATCTGGTTCCTTCTGTTTCTTCATTTACCCATCCAAAGGCATGCACTGAGTGTGTACCATAGGCCAGGTACCATGCTAGGCTCTGGCCACACAACAGGGAAAAAAAATCAGTGCAGAACCTGTGACTACTGCACATCACAGTTACCATTACCACAACCCCTCTGCTGAACATACTATAGAGTGCCAATTCTAGGGTGAGCCCTGCTCAGGTATTTTTACTTCCCTATCTCAGCCTTGCTTCAAGCTGCAAATATCTAAATCTAAATTCATGAATTGCCTCTTTCTGACAACTGCCTGCTGTCCTCACCAAAATTACATATTTTTCTACCTCCATTAGAAAAACCACCTGTCATCTTTCTAGTCACACAGTCTCAAAACTTTGGAACAATTTTGATTATCCCATCTTTTATTCCATACTTTCAATACACACCCAAGACCTCTTGATTTTTTCTTAAGATTTTATTTATTTATTTGAGAGAGAGAGAAAGAGAGCATGAGGTGGGGAGGGGCAGAGGGAGAAGGAGAAGCAGACTTCCTGCTGAGCAGGGAGCCCGACATGGGGTTCAATCCCAGCATCCAGAGATCATGATCTGAGCCGAAGGCAGACACTTAACCAACTGAGCCACCCAGGTGCCCCTACCTCTTGATTGCTTTTAATCCTTGAAAATATGTCTCTTGTTTCTACCTCCCCAATTCCTTTCTACCATTTTAATATCAGCTTCTATACCCTGATCCTTCACTTCCTAAAATTAGCCTCAGGACTGGGTGTTAGTTTTATCCTCTGCTTCAGATTCCACTGAATTGTAAGTCTCCTAAAGGCCTAGAGTCTGCTTATTGATTATCTCCCCAAAACTATACCAGGTGCATAGGAGACATTCAAATGGCTATTAAATTAAAGCAACTTTGATGCTTAGACCACAGTTCTTAAACTTGATCTGGAGGTTTATTTGGAGTTATAAGTACTTTTCTTGGAAGATCATGTGAGTATATGATAAGTAGGCTATTCTCTGCATCTCAATAATGTATATTTTTAACAACGTATATTTCTGCTTTTTTTCCATTAATGTTTACTATCTGTGTATTTGTTTTACTGTCTGCTAGCACCAAAGCTCTAGAGACATTTATGGTTAAACTTTAAACTGGTAAATATTTTTTCCATTAAAGAATACCACTTCCATTTTTCTGGTGCTACCATAACTCTATAGAAACACAATTTGAGAACCAGTGTATCTTACAAAGAAATTATGAGCCATTCAAAATTTTAGATGTTACTGGATTGGACACATTAACTCCTGTGCCTAAGAGAGTTCCCCCATTTGTGGGATAGAGCAATTTAGTATTTTCTGAAGCCCTGATATTACTGTGTTTGCAGCACAGGGAATTGATGGGGATAGAATGGGTGTGCCAGTGGTCTTCCTCACTTTCTTTTCCCACTTGAGTGATCTCTCCCTGAGCTCACTGTTGGACCCTTAACCTTCTCACTTAGTCAGGAGAGACATGCTGGTTTGTGTAGATGTAGTAGAAATCAGTGCATTCTAGACAATTTTGTTTACCATCTCCTTACTTTTCTCATTGGAAGCAAATTGTTTGCACAGTTAGGTGCCCTTGGACTGAACAAATTTTGCATTCTTAAGAATATTTTGAAGAAGTTATGCTTGTGGCATTTCTAAATGTGCATCATGACTTAAAGAAATCATTTATCTTGTTGACCCTTCAGAGGACATATATACTTTCTTCAGGGCTCAAATTGAAGCTGATTAATAACTGTAAATAATTATGTCCCCAAATAAATCTTTTTATAAATGACTTAATGGTGACTAAATCTTTTATTAAGAAAGCAGGCACTTTTATAAGGATAATAACTATAATTTAATACACTTATTGTATAATAGAATGCAAACTGCTGCAGAAAAACTTGAATATTATGTAATAGATACTATTAGATCATAACATTTGACAAATCATGATTTTGAACTCAGCATCTGCCTATAGTGAAATTTTGCTTTTTTGTATTTAAATTTTAAAAATGGATTCAGAGTAGATATGCCTTCTTTCAAGTCATTTTCTTTTATTCGAAACTATGGAGTGGCAAAACCCAGCTTCATCATGTTACCCAGAAATTATTCTGTTTATTGTGTTAGTTAAAAGATAGGATGAAATTTCCAAATGCTGTCTTCAGTGAACAAATGCTATCTTTCTGTACTGACTGCATCAGATCTATCAGATCATGTACACAAAAATCTTTTTAATTAATGAAACAATATTAAATTTGTATTAGGTACTGAGGATTCAGCAGTGTAGAAAATGGACATAATCCCTAATTTTTCAGAGCAATGAAGAAATGCCAATAAACAGGTTAATTTCAGATCGTGGTAAGTGTGAAGAAGAAAATCTATGGACAGTGTGATAGTGTAGGGAGGGCTGCTTCTAGTTAGGGACATCAGGAAGTCCTGTTGGGAGGTGACATCCTGCTTATGATGGAAGGGTCAGTTTTATGAAGATCTGGGGGAGAGCAGTCTGGGGTAGTAATTAGGATGGTTTGAACAGGGAACCAGCACTATGTATTCAAGAAACCAAGAGAAGGCCAGAGAGGCTGGAGTGTAGGGGCCAGGGTGTGAGTGTTAGGAAGTGGGGCCAGGCACACTGGCAGAATTCAAGCATTGTAATGTGTTGCAGACTATTATGAGGAGTCTGGATTTTATTCTGTGGGCAGTGGGACACCACTGAAGGTTTTGTAGCTGCCAGCCTCAAATGCACATTGAAAGATTTCTTTTAAATGGAAATAACTTTTCTTTGTATTTTACAGAATCGACCAAAGGGCTGCCATTTGGTCAAAGGACAATTTTGAGACTTGTCAGGACTTAAATGAGGTAGGTTGCCATCACTGTTGGTTGTATGAAATGAATTAGCCAATCATGAAATTTATTATTCTTTTTTCCTAGTATTAGGAATTCTTTCTGATTAAAACTTTGTTTTTGCTCTTAAGTGAACTTGTTTTCCCTTTAGCTCTTTGGGTAATGTTTTTCCTCACTCTGGAGCAAATATATTTAAAATATTATCTGAGAGATTGCTCACTACATCTTGGACCTAAACCAAGTCCAGCAGTCCTTTCATTATTCTGTTTTCAACTTTGCTTCAGGATTGGATAACCATGGCTGTGGCAATTACATTTGTAACACTTTCTCTTAATCTTATTCTCTCTCTCTCTCTATTTCTAATGGCTTTTGTAGTCTCAAATGTAATCATGCTTACTATTTATCCATGGAGTATGATATAGTTTGGTGTTTGCAATGTGGTCTTTTTAGTATATTTTGAAACACTGAAGTCCTATTTTCCAATCCAAATGGTTTCTCACCAAACCGGACATCACTATGTTAATGTTTGTTCTAAATTTTATTTGAAATAGATAATTTAATTCTCCTGTTGGAAATCAGTATAACATAATTAGGATCCCTGTTATTATGAATGCTTTGGCTTAAGACCTTGGTTTGAAATACTGTCTAGTTTCCATTGCCCTTACTTTATTATAAAGGAGCAGTGGGTGGTATATCTGATTAGGATCATAGCAAAAGGAACGAAAAGACTTGATGCTCACATACCAGGAAGAAAGATGATGGACTTGAGGCAAATTGTTTATTTGTCATTTGAAGATTGATCTCTTCTCCCCCTCTAAGAAAAGGCAATTAATTAAATTTAGGGGATTTTCTTTTTCTTTTTTTACTTTAGAAATTGGCAGAAATGAATAGCCAAAGGTAAACCAGCTGCCTGATTAAATCAAGTTAAATAAGTAACTAAAGTTGTGGAAAATGACCTAAAGTTAACAACACAGAACACTGCTTGTTATTTATTTGTGCATAGAGACAGTCTTCAAATTCCCCAATCTCACTCATGGTAACAAGAATGACAAAGAGTTTAAGAAAAAATAGGCAAGAGCCTGAATCAATGAACACATTGTGAACAAGCAAAATGCTAGCTATAAAGAAGTACTGATTTGTTTTGACATAAGTGACTAGAAAAATGAGGTGATTCTAGGAGTCAGCTTGTGATAGGTTTTAAGTATTTGGGAGAAACTCAGATTTGTGAACTAGAAACCCATGAATGCTGAGATTACTTGAGCATTCTGAAATCAGAGATGCAAAAAGATCTATTTGAAAATCTGCTTTTCTGTATTTCTTCGCTGTATTGTATTGGCAAATTTCATGAAATGTTCCGGTTTACTGCTCTGGGATTACGTGGGTGCAAGAGCATTGAATAGAAACACGCATGCAAAAGAGAAGGCAATGCCCTATTTTATATGTGTGCTCTTCCATGTTAGGGTAGTGCTGCTGATCCAAACTGGTTGATAAGAGTGAGTGAGTGTGTGCTCAAAGTGTTTTGTTCCACTCCAGGAGTAAACTGTGTGGGATGTGTATTCCAATCAATATCCTTTCATGCAGTTTCTGTTGTGACTGAAATTTGGGGGCCAGAGGAAGCCCTAGAAAAGCTTGAATGGGGGTAGTATGAGTAGATCCAAGGCCATGCAGGGAGGATCGATGTCATTGATGAAGACATCCTATAGAGTGGATATATATTTAAATGGTTTTTTCTCAGCATTTCCCAAATGTAGGGAAAAGCAAACTCTTTTATGGAAGAACCCCATCATAACATTTTTTTAGGCAAGAATCCTATGGAACACAGGTGGAAAACACTGCTTTAATATTTTTAATTGAAACAGAAAAAGAATATATAATAGTGCATATATTCTAAATGTACAGCTGGCTGAACTAGATTAAGAAACAACATTATCAGCATCCCAGACACACCTGTATAATTCCTTCCAGTCACTACTCTCCAATAAGGATAACTATTTTTCAGACTAAAATAGATTTGTTTTGTCTATTATTGGGCTTTTCATAAATGCATTATATGTACTTTTTTGTATCTGGTTTCATTTACTCAGTATTATGCTTCTGAGATTCATACATATTTAGCATGTAGTTTTAGTTTTCTCCTTGCTGTTACCCATTGTATGTTTTTTCCCCTAGTTTTTGACTATTATGATAAGTTGTAACTGATAACATTTTTTTTATTAACTGCTATTTGTTCTCTGTTCAGCTGACTTTTTACAGGAGTATTCCTTCCATCTCTAAATGTAAATGCAAGGTAGATTTTTTTGTTATGTTAGCTGTCTTCATTCCTCTTTGTTCCTTTCTTGTATTTATTTACCACTGCCCCCCTCCCTACCACACACACACAGCCATCTAGTTCTCTAAAATGAATCCATCAGTTCTATATCTGCTTTCTTTCTTCACATCAATTGCAAGTCTAAAGTCAAAAGAGTTTCTTGCATCTCATGAGAAAATGGTCCACAAATATTTTCCAGACATTTCCATAGACCCTAATGCTGTGTATATACAATAAAAATTTTAAGATGCTACGTATGTGCTTTATATTTTCCTAAAATTTCATATCTGGTAATTTACTTCTACTTTTTGAACTTTTTAATTATACTTGCTCTGTCACAGATAGATGGGCCTCAGCTGTGGTTTGGTTCCAGAGCTGGCACTTGACCCAAGGTCTCCTATACTCAGTAAGGCAATGCATGTGAACTGGCTACAAAGTTCAATATTTTTTTAAGTAGGCTTCACACCCAACATGGAGCCCTCCTAGTGAACTGGAAAACTCACTCACTTATTATTTCCACTTGGCATGAGTATGGATTTGATTCTGGCTAGTCTCACTTTTCTTAAGCCAGTCTCAAGCTACCAATCTTTGACCTTGGGTCTCTTGATAGGACTTGCAACCCCATCACATGAGTTTTGGTGCCTCTGAGACTATGTTATAGGAGTTTGTTTCTGAAAAACTGAGTAAGTTTCCCTGCTACAATTGAGCTAAACTGTCAGATTTTTCCTCTGTAAGACATCAGGAGGTTTTATCTGTGGGGTCTTCTGGATCATGATTGGAAATATTCTAGACTTGAGATCTATCAATGTCTCTCATCCATCTTTTTTTTCTTAAAGATTTATTTATTTGAGAGAGAGAGTGGGGGGAGGGGCAGGGGAGAAAGAGAATCCTCAAGCAGACTCCTGCTGAGCACAGCCTGACACGGGGCTCAAT
The DNA here is from genome assembly GCF_003265705.2 of Callorhinus ursinus. NCBI lineage: Eukaryota > Metazoa > Chordata > Mammalia > Carnivora > Otariidae > Callorhinus > Callorhinus ursinus. The sequence goes on from NW_027397131.1 coordinate 5,286,477, forward strand.
CCCAGGACCCTGAGATCATGACCTGAGCTGAAATCAAGAGCTAACCACTTAAACAACTGAGCCACCCAGGTGCCCCAAACAATGTCTCATCCATCTTTATCCTTGGTTTTAGTTATACCTCCATATCCATATGATTGATAAGCACTCAATAGATCAAAAAGTTGAAGGGTAAAATGAGAACAAATATTGTTTTCCTTCTTCATATCCTAGTAAATCCCCTTCTCACCTCCATTTCCAAATAAGAAAAATAACAGATGTAGAAAGAAAACTAATGGGTCATCTCTTCCCTGAGAAAGCATGGCATATTGGGTCTTCAAACCACTTTTTCTATTAGAGACTGTATATCATAAAGCATTACAGCAACTTCTTTTAGTTTTTCAATTGTAAAATTGGGGCAGGAACTTTTGAATTGGGTTAATTCTAGGAGCCCTTTCAGTTTTAACATTCACTGATTCTACCCCTCCCTCCTCCCCCCACTTTTTTTCATTTTCCCAGTGCTTGTAGAATTTAGTCACAGGTTCCCATCAAGGATGAACAAGGCAAACCATTCCAGTTACTGAGGGGTAAGATCTCAAGGCCAATCACCCGAAGGCCTGGTTTGGGGAACAAATACTAGATCTTCTCTGTTACTTTCTTCTCTTGAACTCTTTTCTCACCGTAAGTTGCCTTTCTTTAGTGATATACTTGTATTCCTTTCCCTTTAGTTTTTGCATATCTATTACTGGGTTTGATTTGTGGTTACCATTAGATTTGTACATAACATCTTCTGCATATAGCAGTCTATATTAAGTTGACAGTCACTTAAGTTTGAACCCTATTCTTTACTTCTTTCCCTCCATGTTTTAGGTATATGGTGTCCTACTTTACATCCTTTTAGTTTGTAAGTTCCTTGACTGATTTTTACAGATATACTTATTTTTACTGCTTTTGTACTTCCTACTTTTTTACTCTTACTTATGGTCTTTCCTTTCAACTCACAGAGTCCCCTTTCATATTTCTTGTAGGGATGGTTTAGTGATCATGAAGCTGGTTTAGCTTTTGTTTGTCTGAGAAACTCTTTTATGTCTACTATTCTGTGTGATAGCTATGCTGGATAGAATATTCTTGGCTGCAGATTTTTCCCATTCAGTACTTTGAATAGATCATGCCACTCTCTTCTGGCCTATGGAGTTTCTGCTAAAGTCCACTGATAGCCTTATGGGGGGTTCCCTTGTATGTAACTATCTTCTTTTCTCTTGTCACTTTTAGCATTCTCTCTTTATCACTACTTTTTACCATTTTACTTACTATGTGTCTTGGTGTGGACCTCCTTGGGTTGACTTTGTTGGGGGCTCTCTGTGCCTCCTGGATCTGGATATCTGTTTCTTTCCCCAGATAAGGGAAGTTTTCGGCTATTATTTCTTCAAATAAATTTTCTGCTCCCTTTTATCTCTCTTTTTCTTCTGAGCTCCCTATAATGTGAATGTTATTATGCTTGATAGAGTCATTTAGTTCCCTAAGTCTATTCTCATTTTGCATAATTCTTTTTCTCTCACCTGGTCAGCTTAATTACTTTCCATTACTCTGTCCTCCAGGTCACTAATTCATTCTTCTGTTTCCTCTAGCCACTATATATTCCATCTAGAGCATTTTTAATTTCATTTATTGTGTTCTTCATCTCTGATTTTTTTTTAATGTTTTCTATCTCTTTGTTAAGTATCTCACTGAGGTCTTCCACTCTTCTTAAGTCCAGTGAGTATCTTTATGATCATTACTTTAAATTCTCTATCAGGCATATTACTTACCTCCATTTAGCTTAGGTCTCTTGCTATGGTTTTGTCCTGTTCTTTCATTTGGGACATATTCCTCTGTCTCCTCATTTTGTCTGACATTTGGTATCTGTTTCTCTGTGTTAGGAAAGTCAGCTGTCTGCTGCTCTTAAAAGGAGTGGGGGTGGTGTGCGTTTTTAACAAGGTGGTATTTGCCTTTTCCAGAGGGGATGCAGCTACTGTTGAGACTGAGCCAACTGGGGCCATTCTGCGAAGTGTATAGGGGTAGGGTGGGTGCCATACCTATAAGTTTTGCATGCTGGTCCTCTTCTTCCACAGGGGACATGCCACTGCTGCCAAGACCAGGGCTAGCCAGGGCCTGATCCACAAAATACACATGGGCAGGGCACACAGTTTTAATAAAGTGTACACATCTTTGCAGGAGGTGACCTGCTGCTGCTACAGCCGGATGGAGACCTTGCAAAGCATGCTGTCTGGAGACATCGTGTTGGCAAGTTTTGTACTGGTCTTCTGGGAAAAGGGACTCACAGCCCCAGAACTGAAGCAGGCCAGTCTGGAGGGGACAGGGCATAGTGTAAGCAAGTTAGGTAGTAAATGCTAGGGTTGTGCTGGTTCCCACAGGTGGCCATATGTTTATGCTGGGGGTAGGAGAGGGAAATGGCACCTGCTAGCTCCCTCATTCCTGGAGGAGTCTTCCAGTGAAATCTGCCACTCTAGAACATACTCTGCAATTAGTAAATAATTCTCCCTTCTGTATGCCCCAGGCATTTTTCAAAGTGCTGCTTCTATATCTCCATGAGCTGTTTGTTGTGTTGTCTCTTTAAGGGCAGGACTCAGTTTCCTCTTGCCCTCCTGGCTCTCCCAGAGCTGAGCCTACTGATTTTTAAATTTCCAGGCTTTCAGTCCTGCCGGTTGTAAGAATGCATGAAATTTGGCCCTTATATACAATGGAATATTACTCAGCCATCAGAAAGGATGAATACCCAACTTTTGCATCAACATAGATGGGACTGGAGGAGGTTATGCTAAGTGAAATAAATCAACAGAGAAAGCCGATTATCATATGGTTTCACTTATTTATGGAACATAAGGAACAGCATGGAGGACATTAGGAGAAGGAAGGGAAAAATGAAGGTGGGGGAATCGGAGGGAGAGATGAACCATGAGAGACTGTGGACTCTGAAAAACAAACTGAGGGTTCTAGAGGGGAGGGGGGTGGGGGGATGGGTTAGCCCGGTGATGGGTATTAAAGAGGGCACGTACTGCATGGAGCACTGGGTGTTATACTCAAACAATGAATCATGGAACACTACATCAAAAACTAATGATGTACTGTATGGTGACTAACATAACATAATAGAAAAAAGAAAAGAAAAGGAAAACAAAACAAAACAAAAGAATGTCCAAAAACTGAAAAAAGAAAGTAGACCAATTTTCACATTTGTGGTGCCCCTTTTTGAGCCTATATGCATGTGTCTATATGTGTGTTTCCATGTGAAAAATTTGATTGTCTTTTTATTACTATCCAAAGTTTAGCATATAGATATTTTGGCCTCAAGTCATATAAGAACTCAAGGTGGTACTTACTGTTTAATTTGAAATCTTTCTCCCTCAAAATTGTCTTAATTTTGAGAAAATAATATAATAAGAGGCTTCTTCAGGCCTTTGATACTCCTCAGTTAGCTAAATGGTATTATTTCTGAAGGAATAGTCAGCTATATTTTTCTATTAAAATACAAACCCCATCCATAGGGTTTGTCTGTAGTTTGGAGTTGAAGATTTTCCTTGTTTTTTTTTTTTTTTTTTTTCAAGTATCTGGGATTTTTCTCCTGGTGACTAAAAGTCACTTCAACCTGGCTTTAATAATAACAGGATTTTATTGACTTACATAGTTGGAAATTTTAGGATCAGGATAGGCTCTGTGCATGGCTAGATCCGGGGATTAAAAAGCTGTCATGTAGATGCCATCTCTTAGCTCTGCTTTCCTATATTGGATTTTTTTTTTTTTTTTTAGGTTGACCTTTCTCTAGGGACATTATTCTTACAGCTAGTAATTCCAGTATATATTAGTTTTCTAGTACTGTGTAGTAAAAGCTTAGTGGTTTTGAATGCCTATTTATTAGCTCATAGTTATGTAGGTCATAAGTCTGGGTGGATTCACTTGGATTCTCTGCTCAAGGTCTCACAAAACTGAAGTGAGGCATCAGCAGCAATAGGGTCTTATCTGGAGATTCTGGAGAAGTTTCCATGTCTAAGCTCATTCAGGTTGTTGCCTGAATTCAGTTCCTTGGGGCTGTAGGACTGTGGTCCCTGTTTCCTTGCTGGTCTTCAGCTGGGGGGCAGCTGTCAGCTTTTAGAGGCTACCTGCATTCCTTTACACATGGCTGCTTTCATCTCAAAGCCACCAATAGCACACCAAATCTTTCTGTCCTTCAAATCTCTCTGATGTTGTCTTTTGCCACCAGCTGGTGGAAACCCTGCTTTTAAAGGTCTTCCCTGATGAGGTCAGACCTATCCAAATAATGTCTGTATATTTCTTTGGCCAGTGAGTTAAGATTTAACTAAATCTGCAAAATTCCTCATAGCAGCATCTAGATTAGTGTTTGAATAACCAGGTACAGGAATCTTGGGCCATTCTGCCTACCACAGAGTGAAGGAGTCTCTTCTTTCTAACTCCAAAAAGTCCTATACTTCAGTTTCATTTATGTAGCTTGGGGCATAGAGTTGCTTGCTGAACCAGTCACTATGACCTTGGGGTTTGGAATTAAATGATTGGCTAGATGTAGACTACATTTCTCACTTTAGATCTGGGAGTGCTGTATCAGAAGATGGGTAAATAAATGGATGCTGGACTGCATAATATTGGTCTCTGAAAGGATGATATCCAAGATAATTTTCTTGTGTGCTGTACCACTTAAGTATGTTATTTGGGATTTTCTTTGTATATATATATCTCATAATATATATATATATATATATATATATATATATATATATATATATATATTCCATTCCCCACATCCCTGCTGTAGTAGAAGAACTTTGTCATCTCCACTTTTCAGGGAGATAGGAACACATATCAACTTAATATTTTATAGTCTGGCCTTGCTAGGGTTTGGTATATTTTGTCCTTTTTAGGACATTGTTGTCTTTCTTGGGGCTATAAAACTCAGATTTTAAAGCAGGCAGAAAATTAATTTTTTAGTTTTCTAAAAATATTAGTATTTGAGGAAATGGCTAATACTTTCCAGTGTGACCTGCCATCCTTACAGTATAGATAGGTAATATATTTCATCTGACATGTGATTTTATGATTTTTAGTGGGACAGTTATTGATTTCTAATATTCATTGAATTTTAGAATAATAAAGTGGTTAAAGTAGTGTCATCAGAAAAAATAAAGGGCCTAAGGCCCAGCATAGTTGTATGGTTTGCCCAGAGACACAGAATGAGCCAATGGTAGATTTGAGATTAAAAGCTCCTATGGGGTCTGTGCTATGCCATATTTTACGGAGTTTAGTTTTTCTTTCTTTCTTTTTATTATTGAGGTATAATGGACATTCAGTGTTATAGTAGTTTCAGATGTACAATGTAAGGATTGACACTTGTGATTTGACACTTGTGTACATGGAGAAATGATCATCATAAGTCTAGTCATCATATATCATCATAAAAATTTACAAAAATTTTTTTTCTTGTGATGAGAACTTTCAAGACACTCTCCCAGAAACCCTCAAATATGTACAATACAATTGGCTATAGTCACTATGCTGCACACCCCATCCCCATGACTTATTCATTTTACAACTGGAAGTCTGCACCTCCTGACCCCATTCACCCATTTTGCTCACCCCCAAATCCCCCAATAGAGTAGCAACCACCACTCTGTTCTTCTTATCCATTAATTTTGTTTTATTTGTAGATTTCACGTGTAAATGAGATCGTATGGTATTTATCTGACTTATTTCACTTAGCATAATATCTTCAAGGTCCATCTGTGTTGTTGCAATTTTATTTTAATTTCATTCATTCATTCATTCTTTATTTTAATTCCAGTGTAGTTAGCATACAGTTTTATATAGTATATATATTAATTTCAATTGTACAATATAGTGATTCAAAAATTTCCTTTATTATTCAGTGCTCATCAAGATAAGTGTATTCTTAATTCCCAAGATTTCATTCTTTTTATGGCTGAGTAGTATTGCATTGTATATATATATTTATTTGGTATATACACATATATGCCACATTTTCTTCATTCATTTATTGATGGGCACTTAAGATTGTTTCCATATTTTGGCCACAAAATAATCCTGCAATGAATACAGAGGGCACATATATCTTTTTGAATTAGTGTTTTCATTTTCTTTGAGTGAACACCCAGAAGTGGAATTGCTGGATCATATGGTAATTCTGTTTTTAATTTTTTGAGGAACGTCTGTATCATTTCCATAGTGAATTTACACTCCCACCAACAGTGCATGATGGTTCCCTTTTCTCCGCATCCTTACCAATTGTTATTTCTTCTCTTTTTGATAATAGCTGTTGTAATGGGGTGAGGTGATATCTCATTGTGGTTTTGATTTGCATTTCCCTGATGATTAGTGATGTTCAGCATGTCTTCATATGTCCGTTGGCTGTCACTATATCTTCTCTGAAAAAATTGTCTATTCAGATCCTCTGCTCATTTTTTAATTGGATTTTTTTGCAATTGAGTTTTATAAGTTCTTTATATATTTTGGATATTAATCCCGTATCAGATATAATTTGTAGATGTTTTCTCCCATTCAGTAGGTCACCTTTTTATTTTGTTGTTGGGTTTCCTCTGCTGTGCAGAAGCTTTTTAGTTTGTTATAGTCCCACTTGTTCATTTTTGTTTTCATTGCAGTACAGGAGGATTCCCTTTTCTCTGGATCCTTGTCAACACTTATTTCTTATCTTTTTGACACTAGCCATTCTAATTGGTGTGAAGTGATATTTCATTGTGGTTTTGATTTGCTTTTCTTCGATGATTAGTGATGTCAAGCATCTTTTCATGTCTTTTGGCTGTCTGTATGTCTTTGGAAAAAATGTCTATTTAGGTCCCCTGCCTATTTTTTAATTGGATTATTTGTTTTTTTGGTGTTGAGTTGTATAAGTTCTTATATATTTTGGATATTAACCCTTTATAGGTATATCATTTACAAATATCGTCTCCCATTCACTTGGTTGCCTTTTTGTTCTGTTGATGATTTTCTTTGCTGTGCAAAATCTTTTTATTTTGGTGTAGTCCCAATAGTTTATTTTTGTGTTTGTTTCCCTATCCTGAGGAGACATAACCATAAATATGTTGCTAAGGCTGATGTCCAACAAATTACTATTGTTTGTTGGAAATTTTTTGATTACTTATTTAATTTCATTACTAGTAATCAGTCTATTCAGATTTTCTTTAGGCATTCTATGGTATCAGGTCTCATAATCAGGTCTTTAATCCATTTTGAGTTTATTTTTGTGTATGGTATATGAAAGTGATCCAGTTTAGTTCTTTTTCAGGTAGCTGCCCAATTTTTCCAACACCATTTATTGAAAAGACTATCTTTTCTTCATTGTATATTCTTGCTCCTTTTTTTATAGAATAATTGACCATATACGTGTTGTATCCCAAAGATTTTGAACTTTGCTTTCACTTTTGTCTTCATGTAGATTTTGATTTCCTCTTTGATTTCTTCTCAATCTCTTAGTTGTTTAATAGCATGTTGTTTAGCCTCCATGTATTGTGGTTTTTCCATATTTTTTCTTGCAACTCATTTCAAGTTTTATATTCTTATGAATGAAAAAGATGAATGACATGATTTCAGTCTTCTTAAATTTACTGAGACTTTTTTCCTAACCTGTTATTTGTCCTGGAGAATACTCCATGTGTACTTGAAGGCAAGGTGTATTCTCCCATTTCAGGATGGAATGTTTTGTATATATCTCTTAGGTCTATCTGGTCTTATGTTGTTCAAAGCCACTGTTTACTTGTTGATTTTCTAAAATCTGGATGATCTACCCATTGATGTAAGTGGGATGTTGAATTTCCCTATTATCACTGTATTCTTGTCAGTTTCTTCCTTTATGTCTGTTAATATTTGCGTTATGTATTTAGGTGCTTCTATGTTGGCTGAATAGATATTTACAATTGTTAAATCTTCTTGTTTGATTGATCCTTTTATCATTATGAAGTGCCCTTTGTCTCTTGCTACAGTCTTTGTTTTAACATCTATTTTGTCTGATATAAATATTGCTAGTTTAGCTTTTTTTTTTCCCTTCCATTTGCATGGTATGTTTTTCCATCCTTTCACTTTCAATCCTCATGTGTCTTTAGGTGAGTCTCTTGTAGATAACATGTAGTTGAATCTTGTTTTTTTTTTTAATTTATGAAGTCACCCTATGTCTTTTGATTGGGGCAATATGTCCATTTACATTTAAAGTAATTATTGTTGTGTCAATAAAATACTTACTGACATTTTGTTAATAATTTTCTAATTACTTTTTAGTTCTTCTCTCTTCCCTTTTGGTCTGATGGCTTTCTTTAGTGTTATGCTTGGATTAGTTTCTCTTTATTTTTTTGTGTGTATTGTAGATTTTTTTGTTTTTTAATTTCAACTTTAGTTAGTTAACATACAGTGCAATATTGGTTCTGGAGTAGAATTCAGTGATTCATCACTTACATACAATACCCAGTGTTCATCACAAGTGCCCTTTTTAATATCCATCACCCATCTAGCCCATCCTCCACCCACCTCATTCCATCAACCCTCAGTTTGTTCTCTATTGTTAAGAGTCACTTATGGTTTGTTTCCCTCTCTCCTTTTTTCTTTTCCTTCTTCCCATATGTTCATCTGTTTTCTTTCTTTAATTCCACATATGAATGAGATCATATGGTATTTGTCTTTCTATAACTGACTTATTTCATTTAGCATAATACACTTTGGCTCCATCATGTCATTGCAAATGGCGAGATTTCTTTTTTTTTTTGATGACTGAGTAATATTCGTGTGTGTGTGTGTGTGTGTGTGTGTGTGTGTGTGTATGATGTGGTATCTATTAGTCTTGATCCATTCATCAGTTGATGGACATTTGGGTTCTCTGCGGAGTTTGGCTCTTGTTGATAATGCTGATATAAACATTGGGGTGCATTTATCCATTTGAATCTGTATTTTTGTTTACTTTGGGTAAATACCTAGCAGTACAATTCCTGGATGGTAGGGTAGTTCTATTTTTAACTTTTTGAGAACCTCCAAATTTTTCTCCAGAATGGCTGCACCAGTTTGCATTCCCACCAGCAGTGCAAGAGGGTTCCCCTTTCTCTGCATCCTTGCCAACACCTATTGTTTCTTGTGTTGTTAATTTTAGTGATTCTGACAAGTGTGAGGTGGTACCTCATCATGGTTTTGATTTGCATTTCCCTGATCATCATCATGATGTTGAGCATCTTTTCAAGTGTCGTAAGCCATCTGGATGTCTTCTTTGGATAAGTGTCTATTCATGTCTTCTGCCTATTTCTTAACTGGATTATTTCTTTTTGGGTGTTGACTTTGAAAAGTTCTTTATTGATTTTGGATACTAACCCTTTATCAGATATGTCATTTGCAAATATCTTCTCCCATTCCATAGGCTGCCTTTTCATTTTGTTGATTGTTTCCTTTGCTGTGCATAAGCTTTTTATTTTGATGAAATCCCAATAGTTCATTTTTGCTTTTGTTTCCCTAGCTTCTGGTAACATATCTAATAAGAAGTTGCTGTGGCTGAGGTCAAGAGGTTTCTGCCTGTGTTCTCCTCTAGGATTCTGATGGTTTTCAGTCTTAGATTTAGGTCTTTCATCCATTTTGAATTTACTTTTGTGTATGGTATAAGAAAGTGGTCCAGTTTCTTTCTTCTACATGTTGCTGTCCAGTTTTCCCAACACCATTTGTTGAAGAGACTGTATTTTTGCCACTGGATATTCTTTCCTGCTTTTCCGAGGATTAGTTGATCATATGGTGATGGATCCATTTCTGGGTTCTCTATTCTGTTCTATTGATCTATGTGTCTGTTTTTGTACAAAGACCATACTGTCTTATGATTACAGCTTTGTAATATAACCTTGAAGTCTGGAATTGTGATGCCTCCAGTTTTATTTTTATTTTTCAGAATTGCTTTGGCTATGCAGGGGTCTTATGTGGTTCCATACAAATTTTAGGATTGTTTGTTCTAGCTCCAGGAAAAATACCAATGGTATTTTGAAAGGGATTGCATTAAATATGTAGATTGTTTTGGATAGTTATAGACATTTTAACAATGTATATTCTCCTAATTCATGAGCATGGAGTGCTTTCCCATTTCTTTGTGTCCTCTTCAGTTTTTTCATATGTGTTCTATTGTTTTCAAGTACAGAGGTTTTACCTCTTTGGTAGGTTTATTTCTTGGTATCGTCCGGGTTTTGGTGCAATTGTAAATGGGATTGATTCCTTGATTTCTTTCTCTGTGGCTTCATTATTGATGTATAGAAATGCAACAGATTTCTGAAAATTGATTTTATCTCCTACTCTAGCAAGTTTTTGGTGGAGTCTTTCAGGTTTTCTACATAAAATATTATGTCATCTGCAAATAGTGAAAGTTTGACTTTTTCCTTGCCAATTCAGATACCTTTTATTTCTTTTTGTTGTCTGATTGCTGAGGCTAAGACTTCTAGGACTGTGTTGAAGAGTAATGGTGAGAGTGGACATCCTTGTCTTGTTCCTGACTGTAAGGGAAAGGCTCTCAGTTTTTCCACATTGAGGATGATATTAGCTGTGGGTCTTTCATATATGGCCTTTATGATGTTGAGGTATGCTCCATCTATCCCTACTTTGTTGAGGGTTTTTATCAAGAAAGGACACTGTATTTTGTCAAATGCTTTTTCTGCATCTATTGACAGGATCATATGGTTCTTACCCTTTCTTTTATTAGTGTGGTATATCACATTGTTTGATTTGCAAATATTGAACCACTCCTGCAGCCCAGGAATAAGTCCCACTTGATCATGGTGAATGATCCTTTTAATGTACTTTTGAATTCAGTTTGCTAGTATCTTATTGAGAATTCCTGCATCCATGTTCATCAGGGATATTGGCCTGGAATTCCCTTTTCAGTGGGGTCTTTGTCAGGTTTAGGGATCAAGGTAATTCTGGCTTCATAGAATGAGTTTGGAAGTCTTCCTTCCATTTCTATATTTTGGAACAGTTTGAGAATAGGCATTAATTCTATTTAAATGTCTCATAGAATTCCCCTGGGAAGCCGTCTGGCCCAGGATTTCTCTCTGTTGGGAGAGATTTTTGATTACTGATTCAATTTCTTTGCTGGTTATGAGTCTCTTCAAGTTTTCTATTTCTTCCTGTTTCAGTTTTGGTAGTTTGTAAATTTCTAAGAATTTGTCCATTTCTTCCAGGTTGCCCAGTTTGTTGGCATATAATTTTTCATAGTATTCTTTTATAATTGTTTGTATTTCTGCAGTGTTGGTTGTGATCTCTCCTCTTTCATTTGTGATTTTATCTATTTAGGTCCTTTCCCTTTTCTTTCTGATAAGTCTGGCTAGGTGTTTATCAATGTTATTCATTCTTTTAAGGAACCAGCTCTTAGTTTTGTTAATTCATTCTACTGGTTTTGTTCGTTTGTTTCTATATCATTTATTTCTGCTCTAATCTTAATTTTATCCCTTTTTCTGCTGGCTTTATTTGCTGTTCATTTTCTAGCTCCTTTAGGTGTAAGGTTAAATTATGTATTTGAAACTTTTCTTGCTTCTTGAGGTGCATGATGTATATGGCAATACAAGCCTCCCAAAGGTTCTGGACTGTTGTGTTTTCATTTTTATTTGCTTCCATGTATTTTTTTTTTTATTTCTCCCTTAATTTCCTGGTTAACCCATTCACTCTTTCTTTTTTCTTTTTTTAATTTTTATTTATTTGTGTATTTATTTATTTATTTTTATTTTATTATGTTATGTTAATCACCGTTCATTACATCTTTAGTTTTTGATGTAGTGTTCCATGATTCATTGTTTGCATATAACACCCAATGCTCCATTCAATATGTGCCCTCTTTAATACCCATTACCAGGCTAACCCATCCTCCCACCCCCCACCCCTCTAGAACCGTCAGTTTGTTTCTCAGAGTCCATAGTCTCTCATGGCTCATCTCCCCCTCCGATTTCCCTCCCTTCATTTTTCCCTTCCTACTATCTTCTTTTTTTTCTTCTTCTTTTTTTTAACATATAATGTATTATTTGTTTCAGAGGTACAGGTCTGTGATTCAACAGTCTTACATAATTCACAGAGCTCACCATAGCATTGCCAATGTCTATCACCCAGCCACCCCATACCTCCCACCCCCACCACTCCAGCAACCCTCAGTTTGTTTCCTGAGATTAAGAATTCCTCATATCAGTGAGATCATATGATACATGTCTTTCTCTGATTGTCTTATTTCGCTCAGCATAATACCCTCCAGTTCCATCCACGTTGTTGCAAATGTCAAGATTTCATTCCTTTCAATGGCTGCATAATATTCCATTGTATATATATACCACTTCTTCTTTATTCATTCATCTGTTGATGGACATCTTGGCTCTTTCCATAGTTTGGCTATTGTGGACATTGCTGCTATAAACATCGGGGTGCATGTACCCCTTTGGATCCCTACATTTGTATCTTTGGGGTAAATACCCACTAGTACAATTGCTGGGTCGTATGGTAGCTCTATTTTCAACTTTTTGACAAATCTCCATACTGTTTTCCAGAGTGGCTGCACCAGCTTGCATTCCCACCAACAGTTCACTCTTTAGTAGGATGTTCTTTAACCTCATGTTTTTGTGGTCTGTCCAAATTTTTTCTTGTGGTTGACTTTGAGTTTCATAGTGTTGTGATCTGAAAATATGCATGGTATGATATCAGTCTTTTTGTACTTGTTGAGGGTTGATTTGTGACCCAGTATGTGATCTGTTCTGGAGAATATTCCATGTGCACTCAAAAAGAATGTGTATTCTGCTGCTTTAGGATGAAATGTTCTGAATAAGTTCTGTTAAGTCCATCTGGTCCAGCGTGTTGTTCAAAGCCATTGTTTCTTTGTTGATTTTCTGCTTAGATGATCTGTCCATTGCTGTAAGTGGGGTGTTAAAGTCCCTTACTATTATTGTATTATTATCAATGAGTTTCTTGTTCTTTTTTTAAAAAAATATTTTATTTATTTATTTGAGAGAGAGAGAGAGCAAGCATAAGCAGGGGGAAGAGGTAGAAGCAGAGGGAGAAGCAGATTCCCTGCTAAGCAAGGAACCTGATGTGAGACTCGATCCCAGGACCCTGAAGTTCATGACCTGAGCTGAAGGCAGATGCTTAACCAACTGAGCCACCCAGGCACCCTCTTGTTCTTCTTATTAATTGATTTATATATTTGGTGCTCCCATGTTGGGGGCATAAATATTTACAATTGCTAGATTTTTTTCCTTTTTTTTTAGAAAGGCAGAGAGATGGGGAGAGGGGCAGAGGTAGAGGAAGAGAAAGAATCTTAAGCAGGCTCCCTGCCCAGAGTGGAGCCTGATGTGGGGCTGGATCTCACAACTCTGAGATCATGACCTGAGCTGAAATCAAGAGTTGGACACTTAACCAACTGGGCCATTCAGGCACCCCATACAACTGTTGGATCTTGATGGATAGACGCCTTAATTATGATATAATGCCCTTTCTTCATCTCTTTTTACAGTCTTTGTTTTAAAATCTAGTTTGTCTGATATATGTATGGCTATTCCAACTTTCTTTTGACATCCATTAGCATGATAAATGGTTCTATCTGCAGGTGTCTTTAGGTCTAAAATGAGTCTCTTGTATATATAGATGGATTTTTTTTTTATCCATTCCGATAATCTGTGTATGGATTGGAGCATTTAGTCCATTTACATTCACAGTGATTATTGAAAGATATGAATTTAGTGCCTTTGTGTTACCTGTAGAATTAGTGTATCTGGTGATGTTCTCTGTCCTTTCTAGTCTTTAGTACTTTTGGTCTTTCTTCTCCAATCAAAGCATCCCCCTTAAAATTTCTTGCAGGGCTGGTTTAGTGGTTATGGTCTCCTTTAGTTTTTATTTGTTTGGGAAACTCTTTGTCTCTCCTTCTATTCTGAATGACAGCCTTGCTGGATAAAGAATTCTTGTCTACATATTTTTTTCCATTCAGCACAGTGAATATTTCCTGCCACTGTCTTCTGGCCTGTCTCGTTTTTATGGACAGATCTGTTGCAAGCTTGATCTGTCTCTGCTTGTAAGTTAAGGACTTTTTTTCCCTTGCTGCTTTCAGGATTCCTTCCTTGTCTGTGTATTTTGTGAATTTTACTATGATATGCCTTGGCGATAGTCAGTTTTGTTGAATTTAGTGAGCATTTTGTGTGCTTCTTGGATTTTGAGGTCTGTGTCCTTCCCCAGATTAGGGAAGTTTTCAGCTATAATTTGTTTGAACAGACCTTCTGCTCGTTTTTCTCTCTTCATCTTCTGAGATTCTTATGATACAAATGTTATTACATCTTAGTAAGCCACTGAGTTCCCTAACTCCACCTTCATGATTCATTACTTTTCTTTCTCTTTTCTTTTGAGCTTCATTATTTTCTGTAATTTTGCCTTCTGTATCACTGATTCGCTCCTCTGCTTTGTCTGTCATGCTTTTTATGGCCTCCATTTGTGTTTGCATCTCAATTATAGCATTTTTAATTTCAACCTGACTAGATTTTAGTTTTTATCTCTGTAGTAAGGGATTCTCTCATGTCTTCTCTGCTCTTTTCAAATCCAACTAGTATCCTTATAATTGTTTTTTTAAAATTCTAGCTCAGGTATCTTACTTATATCTGTATTGATTAAATCCCTAGCCATGAGTTCTATTTCCTGTTCTTTCTTTTGGGGTGAATTTCTCCATCTCATCATTTTGTCCAGAAAAAAAATAAGAAAGAGAAAAAAACAAAAACAAAACAAAACAAAAAGCAAACAAAAAAACAAAACAAAACCTAGATCTTGGGTTTGTTTTTGTCTGCTTCTTAAAAGAATCTAGATCTCAAAATACAAAGATATATATTTATATATTCCACATATATATGAAAGGAAACAACAAAATAAAAAATATATTAAAATATATATAAATAAAAATGAGAAAGATTAATAAAAATTTAAAAAGGAATTGAAAAAATAAGAAAATAAATGAAAAATAATAAAAAAATAATAAAAATAAAAAGGAAGCTATATCCTGTTTCCTCTAGAGCTGAAGCTTTGCAGCACTGTTTTCAGTAGACTTGTGAGCAAGCAGTTTTTGCTGGTCTTCTGTGGGAAGAACCTGCTGTGCTGATTCTCAGGCTGACTCGTTTCAGTGGAAATATGCCTCCAGGTGTAAGTGACACTGGCCTCCACTAGGTGGCGCTGTTTTGTTCTCTGAAGGCTTTCGGCCCTGATAAGGGTAAATATAATGGCACCCCTCTCTGTAGCCCTGGAGCTGAAAGTTCACACCCCCCACCCCCACACTCTTTATAGAAGAGCAATCGCTCACCTCTATTGTGTTCTATTTCTCTCTGAACCCTGTGTCCCTTCCTGCCTGCGTTTTTTTTTTTTTAATATTTTATTTATTTGACACACACACACACACACACACACACACACACAGCACAGGAGGGGGGAGCAGCAGGCAGAGGGAGAGGGAGAAGAAGGCTCCCCACTGAGCAGGGAGCCCAATGCAGGGCTCAATTCCAGGACCCTGGGATCATGACCTGAGCCGAAGGCAGACAGATGGCAACCAACTGAGCCACCCAGGCACCCCCACCGTCCCAGCTTTTTTATCCCAGGCATGCGATCAAATTTCAATATTCCAAATTTTAGGGACTCCCGGGGCACAGACCTGTACTGTTCCTCTAGGGGAGGGTCTTGCAGTGCTTTAGCTATTTCCCAAGTGGTCCCAAGAAAGCTGTTGCCACATGGCACAGTGGTTGACAGTTTATGGTAACACAGAACAGAAAACTAGCACCAAGACCCGCTGGTCCCAGGTAGCTTTTCTCTTCCCATGCCTGGGAACAGTGTAGCACCTTGGTGCCACCTGATCTTGTGACCCAGAGGATCCTCAGACCACGTTGTCACTCCTGGGATTCCACCCCAGCAAGCCACTTGAGCACCTTTTAGCCAGGCACATCCCCCACTGTAGTGGATTTCTAAAAGTTCAGATTTTGCACTCCACTCCTTATAATATTTTGTGGTTTACTCCATAAGCCGGCTCCTTTCTCGCCACCATATCCACAGTTATATCTCCCCTAAGACTATTCTCCTCACTTCCTACTTCCAAAAGCTGTTTGCTTTTCTACTGGTAGACTTGCAGTTTTTGTTCTCTCCCTCCTCTGACTGATTTCTTGAGTGTTCTGAATGCTTTGATAACTATCTAGCTGTGTTTGAAGGACAAGACAAGCTTAGGGTCCCCCTACTCCTCTGCTATCTTAATTCCTCCTCTGCCATACACTTCTCTATTATAGGTTTTTGATTTGTGGTTACCATTGGGTTTTTATATAACATCTTACATATATAGCATATATATTAATTTGATGGTTGCATAAGTTCAAACACATTCTAAAAGCACCAAATTTTTACTCTTCACATTTTATATATGTGATATAGTATTTTACATATCTTTATTTTTTGTATGCCTGAACTCTTTCTTGTAAATATTATTCTACTGCTTTTGTGTTTTAACCTTCGTATTGGCTTTGTAAGTGACTAATCTACTACCTTTACTATATGCTCGCTTTTACTTGAAAATTTTTTTTCCTTTCATACTATTTTCCTCTAGTGATGACCTTTTTCTTTCCATTTAAAGAATTCCCTTTAACATTTCTTGTAAGGATGATATAGTGGTAATACATTCCTTTGACTTTTGTTTGGGAAATTATGTCTTCTTCTATTGGGAATGATAATCTTGCTAGGCAGAGCATTCTTCGTTTTAGGTATTTTCCTTTCAGTACTTTGGAATATACCATGCCACTCCCTTCTGGCTTGCAAAGTTTCTCCTGAAAAATCGGCTGATAGTCTTATGGAGTTTCCCTTGTATGTAACTATTTCCTTTTTTTTTTTTTTTTTCCCCTGCTCTTAAAATTCTCTATTGTTACTTTTTTGCCATTTTAATTATGTGTTGTGGTGGGACCTCTTTGGGCTCATCTTGTTATAGTCTCTCTGTTCTTCCTAGACTTAGATATCTGTTTCCTTTTCTAGATTGAGGAAATTTTTGCTTATTATTTCTTCAAATAAGTTTTCTGTCCCCTTCTGTCTGTTTTTTCTGGGATTCCTATAATGCAAATGTTATTACTCTCAGTGATGTCACTGAGTTCCTTAAACCGGTTTTCATTTATTATTTTCTTTTCTTTTTGCTGTTCAGCTTGGTTGTTTTCCATTATCCTGTATTCCAGATCACTGATTTGTTCTTCTGCATTCTCTAATTTGCTGTTGATTCCCTCTGGTGGATATTTTATTTTAGTTATTGAATTCTTCAGCTCTGATTGGTTCTTTTTTATATTTTTCTCTCTCTTTGTTGAAGTTCTTCCACTCTTTCTCAAGTCCAGTGAGTATCTTTATGACCATTACTTTGAATTCCTTATCAGGCATATTGCTTATCTTTATTTCATTTAGCTCTTTTACCCTGACTTTGTCTTTGTCTTTGATTTGGGACACATTCCTCTGTCTCTTCATTTTGTCTAACTTTCTGTGTTTGCTTCTGTGTCTTAGGTAGGTTAGCTATGTCTCCTGATCTTGAAAGTGGTGGCCTTATGTAGAAGAAATCTTGTGCCCTGTAGTGCAATCACCCCTGGTAACCAGAACCAGGCCCTCCAGGGTATTGCCTCTATCAGCTGCATGTGCTCTACTGTTGTGCTGAGCCCTGATTGCCTTCAGCCCAGCTGGCTGCAATGACCCACTTTACTTGTGCTGGGTACACTGGGAAGGATTTTGTTCCCACACTGTTGACAAGCCTGTATGAGGCTGCTGCAGTTTTGTTCGTGGACAGGGCTAGCAGTTAGCCTAGCTGTCTACAGTTAGCTTCTCCACCATAGTTGTGAGCACATGGCAAACACTTGTCCCTGCTGGGCCAACTGAGAGGCTCTCATTAAGAGATTGGGCTGCTGGAACTCTGGGCATACTAGTGTGTGAGGTTATCTCTCACTCTCCAGGGCAGGAGTAACTTTGGAGTGGTGCTACTCTCCTCTGCCAAGGCTACCAGCAGGGTGTGGTGAAGCAGGAGCTTCTTAGGAGCGATGCCTGCAGAGGCCGGCAGATTGTGTTGGGTGGGTCCTCAGGGAAATGCTGGGGCAGGGCATGCATTACTAGCAAGGTAGATGGAGAGTGTTAAAACTGGCTCCTGCAAGCATCTGGCTATCTAGGCTGGGGGAGTGTAAGAAAAATGGCAGCCAGCAGCACTTATATTCCTAGAGAAATTTTCTGAATTCCTTGCCCCTCCATCACATGTTCTTAGTCAATAAATCTCCTTCACATATACCCCAGGTGATTTTCAAACTGGTACTTCTGTGCTGTGTCTTGGGCTTAAGTTATATATTATGCTGGCTTTTAGAGTAGAAACTCAGTTTTCTACCAGGCTTTGGCTCTCCCAGAGTAAAGCCTGCTGATTTTTAAAGCTACTAAAGTTAAGGCCCACTGGTTTTCAAAGCCAGATGTTATGGGGACTTGTCTTCCCAGTGTGGGTCCCCAGTGCTAGGGGTGCCTAGTTTGGGTCTGAACCTCTTGCTTCTCCATACTTGTGATGCTCTCTTATTTGTCTTACTGGGGGTGCAGTGGAGGGGATTGTTTCCAACTATGTCTCTGTGCTCCTACACTTTTCAACGTGACTTTCTCTGTGTGATTAACTGTGGAAGATTTGTTCTGACTGTCTTTGGGACATTTTCAAAGTTAGTTTCATAGATTTAGCTTTTATCTTGACGAGTCTGTGGGATGAGGTGGGCTCAGAATCTTCCTACTTCACCATCTTCCTGCCTCACCCCAGCTCTTAATTTTATTAATCTTTTCTATTTATTTTTTAGTCTCTATTTTATTTATAATCTTATCTTTATTATTTCTGTCCTCCTACTAACTTAGGACTTTGTTCTTCTTTTCTGGTTGCCTTAGGTATAAGTTTGGATTGTTTATTTGAGATTTTTTTGTTGTCATTTCTTGAGGTGGGCCTGTATCATCATAAACTTCCCTCTTAGAACTGCTTTTGATGTGTCCCATATTTTGGAGCACTGTGTTTTCATTTTCATATGTCTCAAGGTGTTTTTTGATTTCCTCTTTATTCATTGACCCATTGGCTGTTTTGTGGTATATTGTTTAGTCTTTACATGTTTGTGCTTTTTCCAGTTTTCTTCTTGTAGTTGATTTCTAGTTTCATAGTGCTGTGGTCAGAAAAAATGCTTAATATGATTTCAATCTTCTAAAATTTACTGAGACTTATTTTGGGGCTAATGTGATCTATCCTGGAGAATGTTCCATGTGTACCTGAGAAGAAAATGTATTCTCTTGTTTTTGGAGGAATGCTATGTATATATCTGTTAAGTCCATCTGGTCTTATGTGTTGTTCAGTGTCAATGTTTCCTTATTGATTTTCAGTCTGGATGATTTATCCATTGATGTAAGTGGGGTGTTAAAATTCCCTGCTGTTGTATTACTGTCTATTTCTCCCATTGCATTTGTTAACATTTGCTTTATATGTTTAGGTGCTCCTATGTTGGGTGCATAAATATGTACAATGTTTTATTATATTTTTTGATCAATCTCTTTATCATTATGTAAGGTTCTTCTTTGTCTCTTGTTACAATTTTTGTTTAAAAGTCTATTTTGTCTAATATAAATATTGCTACCCCAGCTTTTTGTTTGTTTCCATTTGCATGGAATATATTTCTATCCCTTCACTTTCAGTCTGTTTGTATCTTTAGATCTAAAGTGAGTGGCTTGCAGGCAGCATATAGATGTGTCTTGTTTTTTGTTTTGTTTTGTTTTGTTTTGTTTTACCTCTTCCATTTTCCATTCAGCTATGCTGTCTTCTGATTGGAACATTTAGTCCGTTTATATGTAAACTAGTTATTGTTAGGTATGTTTTTATTTCCATTTTGTTAATTGTTTTCTGCTTGTTTTTATAGTTCTCTGTTCTTCTCCCTTTATTCACTAGGATTTGATGACTTTCTATAGTGTTATGTGTAGATTCCTTTCTCTTTATTTTTTATGTATCTATTATAGGTTTTTGGTTTGTGCTTACCATGAATTTCATATATAACCACTTATGTATATAGCAATCTATTTTGGTTGGTGATTGTTTAAGTTCAAATGCATTCTGAAAGTGCCACATTTTTACTCCTCCTCCAACACGTTTTATGTTTTTGAGCAAAGAAGTTTTCTGCCCCTATCTCTCTGTCTTCTCATTCTGGGACCCCCCATAATGAGGATGTTAGTATCCTTGATGCTGTCCCAGAGGTGCCTAAACTATCCTCATTTCTTTAAATTCTTTTCTCTTTCTGCTCTTCATTTTGAATGATTGCCATTACCCTATCAGATCACAAATCAGTTCTTCTTTGTCCTCTAATCTGCTCTTTATTCCCTCTAGTGTATATTTTGTTACTGTTATAGTCTTCAGGTCTGTGACTTCTGTTTGGTACTTTCTTATATTCTTTATCTCTTTGTTAAGTTCTCACCAGCCTCGTCCATTCTTCTCCCAAGTTTGGTAGGCATCTTTATGACCATTACTTTGAATTTTTTATCAGGTAGGTTACTTATCTCCATTCTATTAAATTGTTTTTCCTGGGATTTCAGTTAGTTCTTTTATTTGGAACATGGTCCTCTGTTTTTCCATTTTGACTGACTCTCTGTGTGTTTTTTGTTTTTTGTTTTTCTATGTATTAGGGGAAAAAGCTATCTCTCCCAGTCTTGAAGGAGGGCCTTGTGTAAGAGATGAACCTTATCTTTCAACCCTGCCCTAGTTCTTGGTTGTCTCTAGAATCTTTGTAATTGTCTAAGCAGGCTCATTTATTCTTGGTAGGTCCCAGTTGCTGAGGGTGTGCCAAGACTTACCAGTGTTCCAAAGAGAGAGATCTCAGTCAGCACCTAGTTTCAGGTGATTAGAAGCCAGACTGTCAGGCAGCAACTTTTAAAAGTTTGCAAATATATATACTCCTGTGGGGCTGCAATTGTAAATCCTGCTGGCTTCCAGACAGGTCATCTGGTGTCCCCTGGATGACAGGTGCAAAAATCAGAGCTTCAGATGAATATATATGCTTCTTTCTGGGAGGTACTGGCATGTGCTGTATCAAGGCAAAGGAGAACACAAAGATGGTGTCCCTGCTTAGGTTCCTTGAGAACACCCCCATAGCCTCTAGATGTTTGGCAGACCTGAAGCCTGTCCCTCACACTGAAGGTCTAAAACAAGTAAATAAGCCTTTTTAACAGAAAGACTGGGAGTGTCTTTCAGTCTGCTGTTTATATTAGCCTGGGGGTGGTCGTAGTCAGCTAAGAACTGTCTCCAGTTGTTATAGTCCTATGGAATGCAGGAACATAATGTAATGTTCTTATTGGCCAGAAGAGTGAGTAAGGTGATCAAGGAGTGTTCCCTTTGTGAACCGTGCATGCTCACTGGCCTTTGTAAGGCAGTGGTAGAACACAGGGCACACAGACAATGTGCCTGCAGGCCATAGCATGACAGTGGGAGACTGCAGGGCCAGGGTGTGCCTGCCAGCTCTAGCAGGGAAGTGGAAGAGTGCAGGGCTAGGGCACACCTGCCTGCACTATCAAGTTAGAGAGAGAGTACAAAAGTGGCACGTGCCAGTGCCTCAGTCCCCAGAGAGAGTCCTTATAGTTCCCTGCCCCTCCAGTAGATGGTTTAACGTTAGCAAATGAATCTTCTTCACATATAGTTTAGGCACTTTTAAAACTGCTGCTTTTTGTTTGTTTGTATGTTTGATTTTAAAGGTATATTATTCATTTTAGAGAGAGAGAGAGAGAGCATGCTCAAGCAGGGGCAGGGGCAGAGGAAGAGAATCTCAAGCAGACTCCCCACTGAGTCTGGAGCCTAACATGGAGCCAAAACCAAGAGTCAGATCCTCAACTGAGTCCTCCAGGTGCCCCACAAATTGCTGCTTTTGTGCTAGTCCCCAGAGTTAGTTAGTCTGCATGTAAGCTGGTCATTTCTGTACAGTCCCCTGGGTTTCCTGGATGTGGTTTTCAAGGTCAGACATTTTGGAGTTTGTATCTCCATTGTGGGTTCCAAAGGTTGGGGTACCTCATGTAGGGCATGAAGCCCTTGCTCCTTAGGGAGAAGCTTTATATTTGTGAGATCCCTCCTGATTGTGGATCACCATGCTAGAGGTGGGGTTTTTGGCAAGATCGTGTGTCTGCTTCTCCTGCCCTTCTCAATGTAGCCCTTTTATCCTTTGTTGTGGAATAGCTGTTCAGCTAGTTTTCAGGATTTTTTTTCAGAGGGGATTGTTCTATATGTAGCTATAGATTTGGTGTGTCCATGGAAGTAGGTGAGTTCAGGATCTTCCTACATTTCCATCACAGTCCACCCCATCCTACTGAGTTTAGTTTTTAAGCAGAATATTTTTCAGAGCTGAAAGAAATTGGAACAGAAGTAGCCACTAAGAATTAATGTATGGGTTACAATACAGACTAGATTTGTGGACTTTAGCCCTTGGGATATAATCAGTGTTTTGGAAAATATGATTTTGGGGGGAGGGGTTATTCTCTTTAACACTGTCCTTTTGGATAGTTTAAGTACTAATAGCTCCAAAGAGAAACTATTGAAGTCCATTCCATGAATTGAAAATGAGACACATTGTAGTTTTAGAAAATCAATGTCTTATCATCTAGAAAAGCTCAGAGTCCTGAATTAAAATATGAGTTTATAAACTGTATTATTCTCTCCCAAACATCTCATTTTTATATTTATTTATCAAGGTGAACATAACAAGGACATCACAATGAGATGAACTAAGTACAGTACTCCCTTTCCAGGTTGAAATCATTTGGCTGAAAGGAAATTTGGTTTGGGTTATCACGTGTTGTGGCGGTATTGTCCTTGTTTAAAAAGAAGTCTTGATAATATCAGAGTAGGGCCTGGATCCCCTAGTCAACAAAGGGCCCCTAGAAGTGAATAAGTTGTTCTTTTACATTGAATTTCTCCATTGGGGAGTGTGGTAGTGATGGCTGATCACCTGGAGCAGAGGAGGCTGAACTGAAGTGTGTAATCCTTCAGTTAGACCTGGCTGTAAAGCTTGCTGGACTATAAACAACACAGGCCCCAAAGGAATTAGCCAAAAGCCCACTCTTTCTAGGGTCAGGGTCAATTTGGCATTTTCCTATAGCCATCACCTTTGGAAGAAGTCTCACTTCTTTTGGCAAGAACATGCAGAGACCAGCAACAGCCATTTGGAAGGCAACACTGCCTTGCTTCTGAGCACATGTGTCCTGGTGTGAGTGTGTGTATATGGTGAGACGAGGGAGAAGCAGCCCTCGAGGCGTGTCTAGGGCAGGAAGCTAATGAGGGTATCAGAGGGCGGGGAGTCAGCAAAAAACTATTGTTCCTGGGACAGGTGGAGCTAAGCAGGCAAGCAAGGCAGCATTTAGAGTGGGTCAAGTCCCCAGGGCATAGGGCTACATCTCTCAAAGTATGGACCTTAGACCTCCTGTATCTAAATGACCATGCTCTGGACCACAGAATCTGAATCTCTTGGGTGATCTCTATTCAAATGCACATCTTTAACAGATTCCCTAGTGATTTGTAATCATTTTAAAGTTTCTGGGCCAGGGCAGCTTGAAATTGGATACTCAGAAGGGCCTAAAGAGTTCAGGAAATAAAAACTAATATGCAATGGCAGTCCTTTTATTGGTTGGCTCCTGTACTACTCATTGTTCTAGGTATGGCAGTGAACAATGGAGGCATGGTACCAGTCCTCTTGGAGCTCGAAAGAGCTAATAAACAATTGAGAAATGAATGAAATTACATAGTATAGTGAATGTTAGAAAGGAAATAAACAAGATGCTAACAGAGAAATTGGGGGCTGCTGTTTAGATAAGGTAATCAAAACTGGCTCAAGAATTTGATAGAAATTTGACTGTGAAGCAACTATAGCTAAATCAGGCCTGGGGAGGTCAGGAAGCAGATGGAAAGAAAGGGTAGTGTGTGGGGGGAGGGGCGGGGAGGTGGGTAATGGAGGAAATATACATGGAAAACATTAAAATCAGAGAAGAAGAATGGTAAGTAAAACTGGGGATGTTCGGGGACCCAGTTTTATCCCCAACTTTGAGCAAATATCCAATTTGATCTTCATATCACCATAGAGAATCTATATACAGTTCTTAGATAAAAGGATGTGAGAGGGCCACTAAACCTCTTCACAGAAATTAAAAGTAAGCTGTCCCTACTCTGCAACTGGTGAATTGCAGACAAAGGCACCTTAAAATAGTATTTAACCATCCAGCCTGTGTGGGTGTTCTCCATTCCAACCCAACTAAAGAGGGACCTGGTAATTGCATAGCAGAGAAAAGTGAGTAGAGTATTTTCTAAAACAAGTAGCATATTTTCCATTATGTAAAAGAGAAAAAAATTAACTTTTAGAAAGCCACACCTAGGTTTCGTGGACTTCTCTTTGGTTTTGTTCATAACCAGATGGGAGAGCTGGGGAGAGCTGCATTAAAAGCATCCTGAGCCTAGGAGCTGCATGTGTGGTATGGTGTTACATCTGCATAGGGGCACAATGTGCAGTGTGATTTGTCCATGGGCCTTCTCCAGGGTTTGTCTGTGGGGCTCAGCCCTGATGCGACAGGCTGGATGTCTTCTGTTGCCCACTGGAAGGACATGTGATGGTGGCATAGATTGCTCACAGGTAAATCCCCCACCCCCCCACCCTTGTCCTGGGTTTCCTGGTCATCAGGAGAGGTATCCCTTTATGGGCCCATCCCACACAGGGTGTCCAGATCCCCACTCTGCATTCCTATGTTGAGGAGCAGCAGGTCATCTTCAGGTAATGGGTCAGTTTGGGATGGGGAAGGAATATAGTTGATGACAGCTGGTTTGCAGAGTTTCTTCCGTTCTGCTCTCTTGTCCTCAGGTATAGCAGCTTATTTTTTCCCTTCTACTTGGAGGTCTTATACCTTGAGACCTTCATCTTCTCCCTCCTGTTTCATTTGCCACTTGTTTTCTTCTCCATTCCTTTAACCTTACTCCCATCTCCTATCTCAGAGAGGAATAAACCAGCCATGCAGATGGATCTCCTTTGACAAATCTCCTGTCTTGTTTTTGCTTCAGTCTGAGTACAAGGGAAGGAGAGGTGGGAGAGGAAGACGGATGACAACCCAATTACTACTTCTAGCCGTGACTGAGTCTCAGCATTATGCCTCACTCCCTTTGGGAGTTCAGAGGCCTCTGAATGTGAGCTGACATACTCCTGTGCTTTGAAATTCTTTGCTGTTTATTTGTGTTGCATGAACACTTGGTTCAGTTCCCGAAACACTGTCTAAGCACCCACACGGTGCCAGATTCTGTGCACCATCCTCAGTGTATGTGCATGTTTGCTTTCCTTTCTTTTAGAGTTGGAAAGGAACTTAGAAGTCATCCAGTCTCAGGCCCTTTATAGACAGATGCAGAAAGTGGGGCCCTGGGAGATAAAGTGATGAGTGAAGGCCTCAGAGTTGGTATAGCATTTGGCCTCACACATGACCAGAGCTCTGCCCAGTGGCCTCTGGGGTGTGGAGATAATTCGTAATAAACCCAGTGTTCAGTCCTTGAGTGTTTGCCATATGCTGGTACATATGTACATATCTACAAAGTGCATTTCACGCCTTCCATTTAATTCTGAGAACAGGTGCCATTCTTACTGTTACTATATATAAGAAACTAAGGTTTAGAATAGCGAAGATGCTTGCCCAAAGTCAGATGCATAGAAGGTAGCAGAGCTGACATGTCCTCTTTTACTTTGTAGAATATATAAGAACACATGGAGTCTACAAGAAGCAGTAGGTTCCACACCCTTCCTCTAAATGTAGGGATGGACCACCTGCCTTCCTTCCCTCCGTTCTTCCTTCCTTCCTTCCTTCCTTCCTTCCTTCCTTCCTTCCTTCCTTCCTTCCTACCTTGTATTAGTCTACCAATACTCTGTTAGAGCTGCCATTAAAAAAAAAAAAGATACTACAGACTGGGTGGCTGAAACAACATTTATCTTTTCAGTTCTGGAGGCTGAAAGCTCATGATCAAGGTGCTGGCAGAGTTAGTTTCTCCTGAAGCCTTTCTCCTTGGCTGGCAAACAGCCACTTTTTCACATGGCCTTTCCTCTGTGGATGCATCCCTGGTGTCTCTCTCTCTGTGTGCTTATAATGACACTAATCATATTGAATTAGGACCCCACCCTTAGACCTCATTTTCCCTTTAAAAGCCCCATCTCCAGATACAGTTACATTGGGGGTTAGGTCTTCAACATATGAATTTGGGGAAGACACAATTCAGTCTATAATGTAACTCTTGGGTATTGTGAATAATATTGCTATGACTATGGATGCACAAATATCTGTTTGCGTCCCTGCTTTTGGGGTATATATGCAATAGCAGAATTACTGGATCATATGGTTGTTCTATTTTTAATTTTTTTGAGGAAATGCCATACTGTTTTCTATAGCAGCTGCACCATTTTATGTTCTCATGTCATCATTTCTTAATTTTCAGAATAGTTTTGCTCTTTTTTGAAAGGTCACTCTGATCTCTGCGTTCCTCCAGTAGGAAGCTTGTCTGGAATTGTTCTTTTTGTCTCCCAGATGCCTAGAACTCTTTCCAGAAACTTGATGCCCTTGCTTCTCTGTACCTCCTGTCAGTAACCTCAGGCTCTTACCTCCACAATCAGCTGCTGGGAGAACATCCCAGAAGGAGGAGGGAGCAGTAAAAAAGTGACGGGATCTCAGGTAGATGCCTCATCTGAGCTGTGGGCTCTCAGTCAGCAGCTCCTGAGCACAGAGGAGGTTTGTACCTTCATCTCTGAGCGTGGCAGAGGAGGGAGGTATCTGGAGCCCACTTAGCAGTGAACAACTTTGAAAACACTGCTGGGGGCTCATATTACTCACATCAACAGCATGGATGAGGGTATATGTGTAGGAATAGGTACTCTGTGAGGGGAGGGGTTCGGTGTGAAGAGATGTTGGAGGTAGGCGCTTATGTGAGGTAAGGTGTGAGGGTATATATGCGGGTAGGGGGTGTGTGTGTGTTCCAAATAGGTATGAGAGTGGGAGTATGAGGGTGTATATATGGTGTGTGTATGGTGGGGTGTTTCTGTGTGTGTGTGTGTGTGTATGTGTGTATGTGTGTAGTAGGGGATAAAAATGGTGAGTGTGAAGGGTAGAAATGAGAGGGTGTATGGGGTTATTTGGGAGTTAAATGTATGTGCAAGTAGTGTGAAGGTATGGGGGTTGGGCACGAGGGTGTGGAAATCAGGAGGTGAAGGTAAGGTAGGGTATAAGGGTATGCATGGGATAGGAATGGGGGCGTGCGTATGGAGTAGGGTGTGGTGGTTGGGTATGAAGGTGGACGGTAGAGTGTGAGTAGAGTATGTGTATACTGGAGGGTCGTAGTAGGCACAGGATCAATGGCTCCACTCCAGGTAGCCACCCCTGCCAGGAGCTCTGTGGGTGGAGGAGCTTCTGAGGCCTGCAGAACTTTCCTCTTGCAGGGGAGTGGCACCCCGCCAAGGCCTCAGGCATGACTCATTTTCACCTGGTCAGGGGAATTAATTTGCTGGGCATCTGCATCATGGCAGGATACGTACATCAGTCTGTATGACTCTGTTCTTATTAAGAACCATGGGAGAAATTTAAAATGAGAAATAAAGGGGGTGGGGAGAGGGTTGTTCTGGGAGCTAAGAAATTGCTTCTCCCTCGGTGGCTGGGTCACACTCAGTGACCAAGGCCCTCTCCCTTGCTCCCTGCACTCTGCTTTTGATACCAGCAGCTATAGCCATCCCATGTGTGAGGAGCAACTTCAGAAGACAGACATGCGTGCATGCATATACCCTCCCAGATACAGATGTAGATCAGGGAGCCCAGAAGCACCTCCCAGAAGCCAGGCGGCCTCTGCAGCAGTAACTCTTTATGCACTGCGGTCTGCTGCAGTCTTCGTGGTTAAGGGATGCTGGCTTTCATGAATGGTAGCCTGGGAGGGGCCTAATGTCACTTGCTCCTGATGTCAGCACAATGAATGAAACACTTGCAAAGCGTAAAGCCTCAAGCACCCGGGCAGCATATACCATCTCAGATTGGCTCTCCTGGTGCAGCGTCTCCTGTTGACGAAATCACCAGTCCCATGTGTGACATATAAAGCCATATACGTTAGGATTGCAAGGAGGCAGAAACTGAGGCTGCATGTGGAATAATGTGTATCTGATTCTGGCACAATCAGCTCTGCCTGAAGCCGCTGGGGCTGAGATCCTCCCCCCTGCCAGGCGCTGGAAGAAGGGGTTTTGCCGAGCTGCGGACTCACCGCTGTGTATTAGGCAGTTACTTAGCTAGCCTGATGTTCTGCTTTTGCTGGCAGAATTCCTTGCTGAAGCTCCAAGCCCTGGAAACTGATCTGTGCTCTGCAATTTTGACAAACCGGGAAGAAGCTGCTCAGGTTCATGGACCCAAGGACCCAACTCCAGCGTCGACCCAGAGCGTGCCTGTGGAAGGTGCAGATGCTGCAGGTAAGAGGCACGGCTGGGGACAGGTCTTCACTTGTACTCTCAGGAGAGTTCAGCTTCTTGCTGCTTTCCTAAATGTGGCCTCCTGTGGGAAACCATGCCTGGTGCAACAGAAAAGCTGAGGAGGTGCTTGAGTTGCAGTGGGGGAGCTGAGACGGAGCAGGAGGAATTAAGGTGTGTTCTGATATAGAGCATTCTCTCCAGCTGCGGGCCAAGCGTCAGACTTAGGCATAAATAGGTGTCAGGTGAAAAACACTCACCACAACTCCTGGTCCTAATGAATTCCGACTTGGTTTCCTGTGACAAACAAGTGGTGTGCTTATTTTCTATCACTGGATGTAGATAATCTGGACTGTCTTGATACTTGTGGTATTTTTGAGGTATTCGGTGATGGGAGAGTTTTAACATTACTACTTGCTTTCTTCTATTACCTGCTTGTAAGATGATTCATCAACATAGGGAAAGTGGAGGTGAGTGGTATAGCTCATTCTGATCCTATATTGCCTTTTTCTGTCTCATTTTTTTTCCGCATTAACTTCTGTGTTCAAAAGTCTCAAAATTGGTTCCATTTGTCTGACAGTTTCTCTGGTTTTAACCCCAGGGATGGTAGATTGGCTAGTAAGCAGAAGGCAAATTAATGCTCCCAGGAAGACTTAGTTAGGAAAGAAACACTAATTTATATGAGTAGAAATGAGAGCACAGCTTATCTTTTATAACACAGATGGGTCAGAGGTTTGCAGACTGGTTTCTGGATGGCTGATAAAAATAGGCTTAGGTGAACTTGCTTCATGAGATGTCCTTTATCTCTAGGAATTAAAGGAAGAGATTTAAAAAGGTAATGTGTTTCCGTGTCATTGTTAACAGCTCATTTAAGACATTCCTGCTTAAAACTGATCCATATGGTCTAAGTAGGTAAAACCATCATCTCCAGTGTTTATTAAGTAAATTAATAATTGAGTATATTAATAATGGTGGCTAATAGTAGCTACTATTAATAGCTTTATTATTATTGAAGATTTCTGTGATCCAGGCACTGTTCTAAGTACTTTCTATATTTTATATTAAATCCTCAAGCTAATCTGTGAAATAATATGCTTCATAGTTGGCTGTCCTTATCTCCTGGTGAGCTCCCCTTGCTCTGCTGGCCATTGTGTTTTGATGAGAGGCAAATAAAAGGGGGGCAAGACCCAATGTCAATCCAGTTAGAGTTTTAAGTCAGATTATTAGATAAACTTTTTTTCTTCCACCAACCCCAACAAACAACCTATAAAACACATAATGAAGTCTTAAGCCAGATACACATTAACTTTTGAGTTGTCTGATGTTTTGTATAGCTACACAAGTATCTGGAAGAGAGTTATAAAATATTTGCATGTTGGATATAGATATATCTTTTCTATTTTAAATCATGACTTTTATGTGCGTATATGTGTCTTATATTCTCCAAAGGTTAAGAGTAGTTATGCATTTTCTCATTCTGGATGGACAGGATTTTGAACAAGCTTATTAACACTCCTTGTATAATGGAAATACATACTGAATTTATGTAGGAATTGGCCATACCAAAGGAATGATCCATACATTGCATGTTAAGTGTCAAGTGGCAGAAATGAACAGAAGGTTCCTTACAGAGGAGGCTTGTGTTTTGGATGCTGAATTTTCCAAAATGTAGGTGAATTTGAGGTGTCTCAGTGCTCTTCCAAGAGAGTCTATGAAAAAGAGGTTTTCACTCTGTGTGTGTGTGTCTCCACACACTAGTCAAGAATATTTCTGGCAAGTTTTCAAAAGTAAAAATCCATAAAATCTTGATGTTTTTCACCTTTGTAGAGCTTATGAATAAGGAGTCTCATGTAGCCAAAATGACTGCATAAGAGTGAAGAAGCTCCAGCCTCTATATTGGACCTTGTAAGACTTTGACACATATCTTCTCTAATTTTCCAATAACCCTTTGACACAATCTGGAAACCACCTGCTAGATGTTTTCAGGGACCTAAAAAGTGTCTTCATTTGGCAGGGATATTGCCAAAGGAGCAGGCATTTGTAATAGGTTTTCAGAGGTTAATTTATGGGATCTTTTGTTCTCATTGGCTCCCAAGATGAGTGTTTATAGGAAGGTCATATATTATCTTTTTTAAAATTTATTTAATTAATTTTTTGGTCATATATTTCCTAAACCATATGTCACTCAGAAAGAAGAAATGTTTACTCATCTTAAAGGCTCAGGGACTGTGAAAGGTGATCTTTGACCACTTTGAAAATAATTTTTATGTGTGTAAAAATCCCTGTTGAGAGTGTGATCACATAAGATTAGTACAGAAGGCAATAAGTCTATAAAAGATTTATATAACTTAAAATTTTCTCCTTCCCAAAGTCCACCATCTAGCCCTGAGCCTTACATGTATATATTCAATTAGTAATTTTTGATGTCAGTAATTAGTATAACAAAGACAAAGCCAACAGGTGATTTTTTACAGGAATATCTGGATATAATATGCTACCAATTCACTATTAAAGGCAAACATTTATAAACATAAATTGACCTGACTTAAATAGGTTTCAGGCTTACTTTAGACTCAATTAAGGCATGACAAGTAAAGTATGTAGACATTTGAAATGATGGTCTCTTGAGATCAAAGTATGGGTTTTAACTTGGATTTATAGGTTACAAAGGTCAGTCCTCCCTAGTAAAATATCTGAAATGCATTCCCATTCTGGAAATGCAATTATAAACTGCACTTGCAGCAAAAACACATTTCATGGCCCCCCTGGAGGAGCACTGGGTTCTGAATATTGTTGGTGAGCCTTCCTGAACATCATAATTATCAAGAAGCTTTTCACATATGGGGATTCTTAGTCCTCCTCTCTAGACAGTCTGAGGTGGAAGTCCCGTAATCTTTATATTTCATAAACACTCCCAAGTAGTGGGACCCATTATTTAAGTGTCTTGAATTAGGAGAGAGAAGGTCAGGTTCTCTCAGGTTCTCTTTGATTCTGCTTCACCTCAGTTTCCTGGATGACATAGGCTTATAACTCAGTGTCTGTGACCAGTCAGCTCAGTCCATTTACTTCAGGAGGAGAAAGGTGCTCCAGCACCCAAGTCCTCAGGCTAGAAATATGTGGGATGGCAACATGGACAAGGGATAAGGACAGATTTGAGGGACGTAGAGGCCCTTAGAAAAAAGTTATAGAGGGGCGCCTGGGTGGCTCAGTTGTTAAGCGTCTGCCTTCGGCTCAGGTCCTGATCCCAGGGTCCTGGGATCGAGCCCCGTATCGGGCTCCCTGCTTGGCAGGAAGTCTGCTTCTCCCTCTCCTGCTCCCCCTGCTTGTGTTCCCTCTCTTGCTGTGTCTCTCTCTGTCATATAAATAAATAAAAATCTTTAAAAAGAAAAAAGAAAAAAGTTATAGAGAGGGAACCAGCTACAAGATAACTTTAAGACTATACATAGGGTAACCAGTTGTCATGGTTTGCCCAGGAAAAGTCTAAGTTTTAACACTGAAAGTCCCATATGCTGGGAAATTCTCAGTCCCAGGCAATCTGTGACAGCTGATCACCCTACCTGTAGGTTGCAAACTGCATAATTTGAGATGGAAACCTGCTCCACACTTAGGCTTAAAATCCCTCTAACTGGTGAAGCAAATGCTTCCTCTGTTGCATTAGTAAGTATCTATTCTGGTGTTGTTGAATAGAAAATAGAACGAGCATTGTCTTTCAACTGCTTGTCATTTTCAAAGTTTGCAGAAGGACTGTTGGTTCCACATGACTGAGCATAGTAACCCCTGTTCTGTCTGAACATGGGTGATTGATGGTATGGAATTTGTAGCAAAAGCTGTCACCAGATATAACTGAAGACTTTTTACTAGAAATAATAAACCACAGCAGTTCTTAATTACTTCTTTTATTGTAAAATTTTGGTTTTCAGCTTTCTGTTTGGGTAGGAGCTTTGTTCCTAATGTTGATCATTAGTGGGAACTAATGTAATATATCTATTTATAGGCTATAATTTTTCCCATAAAGAATTCTGCATGGTGTGTAGGTCTCTTTCTGATGTACAAGTTAGGATGGGGCAGAGTTAAAGAGAACCTGACCTTCTCTCTCACATTTCAAGACACTGTCGACTTGACCAGATGTTCCCAATTACTTGGGAGGACTTATTAAACTTACAGATAGATGTCTTGGCCTCTCCACCCTAAAATGCAAAATTAAAATGTAGGGATAAGGCCTGGAAATGTCCATGTTTGAAAATCTCCCCCTGGTAATTCTGAGGCGCAGAGAGATTCAGGAACACTTTCTGGAACACAGTGCTCTAGTGTTTCTCTAGGGGGCGCCTTGAAATGTGTTCTTGCTGCAGATGGAGTTTATAATTAGCTTTCTGGAACATGAGGGCATCTCAAGTGTCCACTAGGTGGATCATTCACCTAACTTGAGGTTTCATCCTATCTGGCAGTGGCCCCACACAGTGTTTGAAAGTTTGTAGGATGGGGTCTCCATTACTTCAACCTCATAAGTGTACACAATTCCAAATTTAATTTAGAAACTTTGCTCATTATCGGTCTATGTGTATGTATGTTTGTTATTTCTAAATCCATTCTGAAACTTTTTATATTTGCAATATGTACCACCTGTTGCTTTAACTAAGAAATGGCTACCACCATGGAAAGTAGTGCTTCATCTTTTTGTCCTAGATTAGTTCCTTTAAGGCAGTAGTTTTCAGCCAGGGTTCATTTTTTTCACATTCACCCACCCCACCCCACCCCCAGCCTTGGGGATATTTGGCAATATCTAGGGACATGTTTGGTATCACAGCTGGAAGATAAGTGCTACATCTAATGAGTTAGAGGCCAGGGATGCTGCGGAACATCCTACAATGCACAGGAACCCCTATGTCCACCCCCACTGCCCCAACAAAGAATTATCTGGTCCAAGATGTCAATAGTGCCAAGGTTTAGAAACCCTCCTTTAAAAGTCTTTAAATGCATAACATCAGCATTAGCTAATAATGACATTTTCATTTGTGTCAGACATTGTTACCTGGGTTTTCCTATTTTATTTTCACAACCCTATGAGGTAGGTGCCATTATTAACCCTAGATGAAAGATGAAGAAATAAGCTTAGAGAGTAAGTATAACTTGTTGAAGTTCCCACAGCTACTGAGTGGTAGAGGTTGGGAAGAAATGGGAGGAGGGGAAGGGTTTCCCCAGTCGGACTCCATAGTTTAGTGCTTCACACTATGTTATTTGCTATCTAGTCTAATTATTAAGTCCCCATAGTTCTAATATTCTAGAATTTGAAATTAAGCCCATAGCCAATGTATATACTCTCTACTAATGTGTTTTGAGAGTCATGTTTTCTTTATTCACCCCTGACTTTGTCAACCTGAAGTGACCTAGATTTGTAGTTGATTAACCTGTTAAAACCTCTCCTCTCATAGTCATTTCAGCTCCTATGATCTAAACCATCTCTAGAACCCTGTGCCTTTCTTGATATGCATTTACCTGAACTTCATAGTGTATTCCAGATGGAGTCAAATAGAATTTTATTTTGTCAATATGATACCATTAGGGGATATTGGCAAAGTATCCAAGGGATCCCTCTATTATTTCTTACAACTACATATGAAACTATAATGATCTCAATAAAAAAATGAATACCTAAAAAATATGGGCATGAGGGTGTTTTATTAATTACAAAATATTATGCATGTTGGATTGTTTTCTAAACTCTTCGCAGAGATGCATACTCTTTTCTTGGCTTTTATGTCATATCACTGTATATCATTAGAGCTCCAAAAATCCCATTCCCTACTAAACTTATAGTTTAGTGCTTATTAAGAGTATATGGATAGTTTTCTCCAGCTGTATTGCCTACTGGACCACATTGAAGGTCATCTGTCACTATTGAGCCTCCTCATGCTTTGTGAGCTGCTTCTGTGGTTGCTTAGCATTTTATTCTTTGAAAAATGTATCAATATCATCTGCATACTCAGACTCATGACTCTACTTCCTCCTCTATGTCATTTTTGAAATGTAAAATAAGATTAATCCAGGATCCATTTGCAAGGATTAGTACTGACATGTCCATCAAAAAGATGCTAATTCAACTCTGTTCTTTGCTGCATATTGTTAAGTGGGTTTTGTAATCCACTGCAAAACATTTAGCTCAGTCATCATTTGGTTTTGTTTTTAAATAACTTCTGATATAAAAACCATGCCATGGACTTCTTGAGAGCCCAGATAAAATACATTCATTGGCTCCGCCTTGTTTAGAAACATAGTTCTTTGCAGAACTTGCTGTGCAGTTTGAGTGATCTTGGACAGGTGATTTGATCTCTCTGTGCATCAGTTTCCTTTTCTTTAAAATGGGAAAAAAAGAATAGTATCTACTTTTTAGGATTATTTTGAGACTAATGTAGCTAATACATATGAGGCACTTAGTACATCCTTCTTAGTAAATGCTCAATAAATGTCAGCTATTATTTTTTAAAAAGCTGGGCATTCTTGCCATAGTCAGAGCTTTTGTTGCCTTTCTTCCAGTTGATAATGCTTACATTTGTCTTTATCTACTGTCATAATTCTAACTACTTTCAAGGTGTGAAAATGCCATTAGTACTGTTCATTCCCTAGGTCCCCTCTGGACTCTTGCATATAATTGACATTAAACTAATTCCCTTAAGCAAAAGATATTTATAACAGCAATAATCTATAGAGTTGATGGTTGAATAATTACCTCCTATTAAAGTTGAAACTACATTTGTTACCATAAAATCTATCCTGTGCTAAACCTATGACATAACTTGGCTGAAAATGATCTTTACTGTTAATTTTTCTCTGATGCTCTTATAACCATCTTCATAGTATCTGAAAGAGGGAGCTTCACATTAACCCCCTGTTTTCTTTTTTTTTAATTATGTTATGTTAATCACCATACATTATATCATTACTTTTTGATGTAGCGTTCCATGATCCATTGTTTCCATATAACACCCCATGCTCCATGCAGTACGTGCCCTCTTTAATACCCATCACCAGGCAAACCCTTCCCCCCACCCCCTCCCCTCTAGAACCCTCAGTTTATTTCTCAGAGTCCATAGTCTCTCATGGTTTGTCTCTCCCTCCGATTTCCCCCTCTTCATTTTTCCCTTGCTGCTATTGTCTTTTTTTTTTTTTTACCATATAATATATTGTTTCAGAGGTACAGGTGTGTGATTCAACAGTCTCAAACAATTCACAATGCTTACCATAGCGCATACCCTCCCCAATGTCTATCACCCAACCACCCCATGCCTCCCACCCTGACCACTCCAGCAAACCTCAGTTTGTTTCCTGAGATTAAGAATTCCTCATATCACTGAGGTCATATGATACATGTCTTTCTCTGATTGACTTATTTCGCTCAGCATAATACCCTCCAGTTCCATCCACGTTGTTACAAATGGCAAGATTTCATTCCTTTTGATGGCTGCATAATATTCCATTGTATATATATACCACATCTTCTTTATCCATTCATCTGTCGGTGGACATCTTGGCTCTTTCCATATTTTGGCTATTATGGACATCGCTGCTATAAACATCAGGGTGCACATACCCCTTCGGATCCCTACATTTGTATCTTTGGGGTAAATACCCAGTAATGCAATTGCTGGGTTGTTATGGTAGCTCTATTTTCAACTTTTTGACAAACCTCCATACTGTTTTCCAGAGTGGCTGCACCAGCTTGCATTCCCACCAGTAGTGTAGGAGGGTTTCCCCTTTCTCTGCATCCCCGTGAACATCTGTCATTTCCTGAGTTGTTAATTTTAGCCATTCTGATTGGTGTGAGGTGATACCTTATTGAGGTTTTGATTTGTATTTCCCTGATCCCGAGTGATGTTGAGCACTTTTTCATGTGTCTGTTGGCCATTTGGATGTCTTCTTTGGAAAAATGTCTGTTCATATCTTCTGCCCATTTCTTGATTGGATCATTTGTTCTTTGGGTGTTGAGTTTAAGAAGTTCTTTATAGATTTCGGATACTAGCCCTTTATCTGATATGTCATTTGCAAATACCTTCTCCCACTCTGTTGGTTGCCTTTTGGTTTTGTTAACTGTTTCTTTTGCTGTGCAAAAGCTTTTTATCTTGAAGTCCCAATAGTTCATTTTTGCCCTTGCTTCCCTTGCCTTTGGCGATGTTTCTAGGAAGAAGTTGCTGCGGCTGAGGACGAAGAGGTTGCTGCCTCTAGGATTTTGATGGACTCCTGTCTCACATTGAGGTCTTTCATTGGAGTCTATTTTTGTGTGTGGTGTAAGGAAATGGTCCAGTTTCATTCTTCATCATGTGGCTGTCCAATTTTCCCAACACCATTTGTTGAAGAGACTGTCTTTTTTCCATTGGACATTCTTTCCTGCTTTGTCAAAGATGAGTTGACCATAGAGTTGAGGGTCCATTTCTGGGCTCTCGATTCTGTTCCATTGATCTATGTTTCTGTTTTTGTGCCAGTACCATACTGTCTTGATGATGACAGCTTTGTAATAAAGCTTGAGGTCCGGAATTGTGATGCCACCAGCTTTGCATTCCTTTTTCAACATTCCTCTGGCTATTCGGGGTCTCTTCTGGTTCCATACAAATTTTAGGATTATTTGTTCCATTTCTTTGAAAAAAGTGGATGGTATTTTGATAGGGATTGCATTGAATGTGTAGATTGCTCTAGGTAGCTTTGACATCTTCAAGATATTTGTTCTTCCAATCCATGAGCATGGAACGTTTTTCCATTTCTTTGAGTCTTCCTCAATTTCTTTCATGAGTATTTTATAGTTTTCTGAGTACAGATCCTTTGGCTCTTTGGTTAGATTTATTCCTAGGTATCTTATGGTTTTGGGTGCAGTTGTAAATGGGATCGACTCATTAATTTCTTTTTCTTCGGTCTTGTTGTTGGTGTATAGAAATGCCACTGATTTCTGTGCATTGATTTTTATATCCTGCCACTTTACTGAATTCCTGTATGAGTTCTAGCAGTTTTGGGGTGGTGTATTTTGGGTTTTCCACATAAAGTATCATATCATCTGCAAAGAGTGAGAGTTTGACTTCCTCTTTGCTGATTTGGATGCCTTTTATTTCTTTTTGTTGTCCATTTGCTGTGGCTAGGACTTCTAATACTATGTTGAATAGCAGTGGTGATAGTGGACATCCCTGCCGTGTTCCTGACCTTAGGGGGAAAGCTCTCAGCTTTTCCCCACTGAGAATGATATTCACTGTGGGTTTTTCATAGATGGCTTTTATAATATTGAGGTATGTGCCCTCTATCCCTATACTCTGAAGAGTTTTGATCAAGAAAGGATGCTGTACTTTGTCAAATGCTTTTTCTGCATCTATTGAGAGGATCATATGGTTCTTGTTCTTTCTTTTATTAATGTATTGTATCACATTGATTGATTAGTGGATGTAGAACCTACCTTGCAGCCCAGGGATAAATCCCACTTGGTCGTGGTGAATAGTTCTTTTAATGTACTGTTGGAACCTATTGGTATTAGTATTTTGGTGAGAATTTTTGCATCCATGTTCATCAGGGATATTGGTCTGTAATTCTCCTTTATGATGGGGTCTTTGTCTGGTTTTGGGATCAAGGTAATGGTGGCCTCATAAAACAAGTCTGGAAGTTTTCCTTCCATTTCTATTTTTTGGAAGAGTTTCAGAAGAATAGTATTAATTCTTCTTTAAACGTTTGGTAGAATTCCCCTGGGAAACCATCTGGCCTTGTGCTCTTGTTTGTTGGGAGATTTTTGATGACTGCTTGTATTTCCTTAGTGGTTATAGGTCTGTTCAGGTTTTCTATTTTTTCCTGGTTCAGTTTTGGTAGTTTATACATCTCTAGGAATGCATCTATTTCTTCCAGA
The DNA here is from genome assembly GCF_003265705.2 of Callorhinus ursinus. Classification (NCBI taxonomy): domain Eukaryota; kingdom Metazoa; phylum Chordata; class Mammalia; order Carnivora; family Otariidae; genus Callorhinus; species Callorhinus ursinus. The sequence continues at coordinate 5,324,847 of NW_027397131.1, forward strand.
TTGCCTAATTTGTAGGAATATAGTTGCTCATAATATGTTCTTATAATTGTATTTCTTTGCTGTTGGTTGTGATCTCTCCTCTTTCATTCATGATTTTATTTATTTGGGTCCTTTCTCTTTTCTTTTTGATAAGTCTGACCAGGGATTTATCAATCTTGTTAATTCTTTCAAAGAACAAGCTCCTAGTTTCGTTGATCTGTTCCACTGTTCTTTTGGTTTCTATTTCATTGATTTCTTCTGATCTTTGTTATTTCTCTTCTCCTGCTGTGTTTAGGCTTTATTTGCGGTTCTTTCTCCAGCTCCTTTAGGAGTAGGGTTAGGTTGTATATTTGGGACCTTTCTTGTTTCTTAAGAAAGGCTTTTATTGCTATATACTTTCCTCTTCTGACTACCTTTGCCGCATCCCAAATTTTGAACAGTTGTGTTTTCATTTTCATTTGTTTCCATGAATTTTTTAAATTCTTCTTTAATTTCCTGGCTGACCCATTCATTCTTTTTTTTTTTAATTTTTTTATTGTTATGTTAATCACCATATATTACATCATTAGTTTTTGGTGCAGTGTTCCATGATTCATTGTTTGTTCATAACACCCAGTGCTCCATGCAGAACGTGCCCTCCTCAATACCCATCACCAGGATAACCCATCCCCCTACCCCCTCCCCTCTAGAACCCTCAGTTTGTTTTTCAGAGTCCATCATCTCTCCTGGTTCGTCTCCCCCTCTGACATACTCCCCTTTTCTTCCTCTCCTGTTATCTTATTCTTTTTCTTTTTCCTTAAAATATGTTGCGTTATTTGTTTCAGAAGTACAGATCTGTGATTCAACAGTCTTGCACAATTCACAGCGCTCACCGTAGCACATACCCTCCCCAATGTCTATCACCCAGCCACCCCATCCCTCCCACCCCCAACCACTCCAGTAACACTCAGTTTGTTTCCTGAGATTAAGAATTCCTCATATCAGTGAGGTCATGTGATACATGTTTTTCTCTGATTGACTTATTTCACTCAGCATAACACCCTCCAGTTCCATCCACGTCGTTGCAAATGGCAAGATCTCATTCCTTTTGATGGCTGCATAATATTCCATTGTGTATATATACCACCTCTTCTTTATCCATTCATCTGTCGATGGGCATCTTGGCTCTTTCCACAGTTTGGCTATTGTGGACATTGCTGCTATAAACATTGGGGTACACGTACCCCTTCGGGTCCCTACATTTGTATCTTTGGGGTAAATACCCAGTAGTGCAATTGCTGGATCGAACGGTAGCTCTAATTTCAACTGTTTGAGGAACCTCCATACTGTTTTCCAGAGTGGTTGCACCAGCTTGCATTCCCACCAACAGTGTAGAAGGGTTCCCCTTTCTCCACATCCCCGCCAACATCTGTTGTTCCCTGACTTGTTAATTTTAGCCATTCTGACGGGTGTGAGGTGGTATCTCATTGAGGTTTTGATTTGGATTTCCCTGATGCCGAGTGATGCTGAGCACTTTTTCATGTGCCTGTTGGCCATTTGGATGTCTTCTTTGGAGAAATGTCTGTTCATGTCTTCTGCCCATTTCTTGATTGGATTATTTGTTCTTTGGGTGTTGAGTTTGATAAGTTCTTTATAGATTTTGGATACTAGCCCTTTATCTGATATGTCATTTGCAAATATTTTCTCCCATTTGTCGGTTGTCTTTTGGTTTTGTGGACTGTTTCTTTTGCTGTGCAAAAGCTTTTTATCTTGATGAAATCCCAATAGTTCATTTTTGCCCTGGCTTCCTGTGCCTTTAGTGATGTTTCTAGGAAGAAGTTGCTGCGGCTGAGGTCGAAGAGGTTGCTAACTGTGTTCTCCTTTAGGATTTTGATGGACTCTTGTCTCACGTTTAGGTCTTTCAACCATTTGGAGTCTATTTTTGTGTGTGGTGTAAGGAAATGGTCCAGTTTCATTCTTCTGCATGTGGCTGTCCAATTTTCCCAACACCATTTGTTGAAGAGACTTTTTGCCATTGGACATTCTTTCCTGCTTTGTCAAAAATAAGTTGACCATAGAGTTGAGGGTCCATTTCTGGGCTCTCGATTCTGTTCCATTGATCTATGTGTCTGTTTTTGTGCCAGTACCAAACTGTCGTATCGCTTATCTCTCGAATTCTGCCCTCGTGATCCTGTAATTGTTTCTCTCTCTTTTTCTCAGCCTCTTTATTTTCCATCATTTGGTCTTCTATATCGCTGATTCTCTCTTCTGCCTCATTTATCCTAGCAGTTAGTGCCCCCATTTTGGATTGCACCTCATCAATAGCCTTTTTGATTTCGACTTGGTTAGATTTTAGTTCTTTTATTTCTCCAGAAAGGGTTTCTCTAATAACTTCCACGCTTTTTTCAAGCCCAGCTAGTATCTTTAAAGTCATGATTCTGAACTCTAGGTCCGACATCGTACTGATGTCCGTATTGAGTAGGTGCCTGGCTGACGGTACTACCTCTTGTTCTTTTTGCTGAGGTGATTTCTTTCGTCTTGTCATTTTGTCCAGAGGAGAATAGATGAATGAGAGAACAAAATGCTAACAGGTTTACAACGTCCCCAGCAAATATACTGTGTACAAATCAGAAAAGGCCTGAAACCAGGGGAAAAGAAAGGGAAAGAAGGAAAAAAGAAAGAGGAAAAAAAAAGGAAAAAAAAAGGATAAAAACAAAAACAGAACAATACAAAAAAAGCAGAATGTGATCAAATATGATCAGGCTAGTGCATAGATCAGTGCCACACACTAGATTTTGGGCGTATTTTGGTCTGTTAGAAAAAAGTGCCTCCTAAAATTTTAAAGGAAGAAAGACATATATGTACAAAATAAGGGTTGATACAATGAAGGGATGGAAGATGACTGTAAAGATGAAAATTATAAAAGATTTTATAAATGGACTTGGTAAGATAAGTTGTTTGAAAAAAGAAAGAAGATTTAAGAAAGAAAAAAAAAAAGGAAAAAGGGAGAGAATGTGATCAGGCAGGAGACTAGAAGAAAGCCATACACTAGTGATTTAGGGTATATTTTGATCTGTTAGAAGAAACTGTACCCCAAAATTTTAAAGAGAGAACAACTTATATATATATGCCAAAAATAAGGGTAACTACTATGAAGGGATAAAATATGACTCTAAAAATGAAAAATAAAAAATGTTTTTTTTTTTTTTTAAAAAAGGGATTGATAAGATGTTGGTTGAAAAAGGGAAAAAAGAAAAATAAAAAAAAACAGTCAACAAAAATTAACTTTGATGAAATAATGGATCATGGTAAAAAAATAAAAAAAAAAAAAGCCATGAATCTATGTGCAGTATTCCCCTAGTGCTGGAGTTCTCCCATTCTCCTTGATCGATCAACTTGGTCTTGGCTTGCTGGCTGTTTGTGCTGATCTTCTGGGGGAGGGGCCTGTTGCTGTGGTTTCCAAATGTCTTTGCCGGAGGCGGAATTGCCCCGCCCTTTTGGGTCCGGGCTAAGGAAGCTGCTCCGGTTTGTTCTCAGGAGCTTTTGTTCCCTGCAAGCTCTCGGTACAGCTTTGGAGGACCAGGGCAGAAATGGTGGCCTCCCAATCTCCACCCGGAGGAGCTGAGAACTCGGTGCCCCGCTCCTCAGTGTGTCCCCAGAGAAAAGCAGTCACTCCCGTGTCCCCGGTCTCCGGCCGCACTCCGTGCTCACCCGGCCTGTGATCGAGCGTTGCTATCTCTGGCACCCGACCCCGTGTGGAGTCTCCAAACCCAGCAGATCCCTGCAGTGCGCTCCCGCACCGCTCCTCCCCGGGAAGGAAGGGGAGTCTCCCCGGATCTGCCGCCTGCTGGGTCCCTGCTGGGGGAGCCGTGCCCCGACTGGGCCGCAGATTACAGTTTATGGCAACCCCGAGCTGAGAGCCCGCGACTCTGCTCCGTCTCTGCAGCCGGCTTCCCCGCTCTGATACCTGGGAGCTCTGGCGCACTCAGGCACCCCCGGTCTCTCCGTGACCCCAAGGGTCCTGAGACCACACTGTCCCGGGAGGATTCCACCCCCCGCTTAGCCACTGCAGCGACGTCCCTCCGCCGAGCCAACTTCTAAAAGTTCCGATTTTGTGCTCCGCGGCTCTAGCACTTGCCAGAAGCGGCCCACGGAGGCCCCTCCCCCGCCGTCTATCCTCCCGAATATCGCCTCAGATTCACTTCTCTGCACGCCCTACCTTCCAGTAAGTGGTCGCTTCTCTGTTCAGAGAGTTGTTGCTATTCTCCTGTTCGATCTCCTGTTGAGTTCATAGGTGTTCAGAATGGTTTGATCCGTATTCAGCTGAATTCCTGAGACCAGACGAAATCTAGGTCTCCTACTCCTCCGCCATCTTGCTCCACCTCCCCATTCATTCTTTAGTAGGATGCTCTTTAGCCTCCATGTATTTGAGTTCTTTCCGTCTTTCCTCTTATGATTGAATTCTAGTTTCAAAGCATTGTGGTCTGAAAATATGCAGGGAATGATCCCAGTCTATTGGTACCAGTTGAGACCCAATTTATGACCTAGGATGTGATTTATTCTGGAGAATGTTCCATGGTCACTAGAGAAGAGTGTGTATTCTGTTGCTTTGGGATGGAATGTTCTGAATATATCTGTGAAGTCTATTTGGTCCAGTGTGTCATTTAAAGTCCTTATTTTCTTGTTGACCTTTTGCTTAGATGTTCTGTCCCTTTCAGTGAGGGGGGCTGTTAAAGTCCCCCACTATTATTGTATTGTTGTTGTTGTGGTTTTTTTGCTTTTGTTATTAATTGCCCTATATAATTGGTTGCTCCCATGTTAGGGGCATAGATATTTACAATTGTTAGATCTTCTTGTTGGATAGACCCTTTAAGTAGGATAAAGGACACTTCCTCATCTCTTATTATCGTCTTTGGTTTAAAATCTAATTTGTCTGCTATAAGGATTGCCACCCTAGCTTTTTTTTTTGTGTCCGTTAGCTTGGTAAATGGTTTTCCACCCCCTCACTTTCAATCTGGGAGTGTCTTTGGGTCTAAAATGAGTCTCTTGCAGACAGCATATCGATGGGTCTTGTTTTTTTTTATACAATCTGATATCCTGTGTCTTTTGATTGGGGCATTTAGCCCATTTACATTCAGGGTAACTATTCAAAGATAGGAATTTCCTGCCATTGTATTGCCTGTAAGGTGACTGTCACTGTATATTGTCTGTGTTCCTTTCTGGTCTATGTTACTTTTAGGCTCTCTCTTTGCTTAGAGGACCCCTTTCAATATTTCTTGGAGGGCTGGTTTCGTGTTTGCAAATTCCTTTAGTTTTTGTTTGTCCTGGAAGCTTTTAATCTCTCCTATTTTCGATGACAGCCTAGCTGGATATAGTATTCTTGGCTGCATATTTTTCTCATTTAGTGCTCTGAATAGATCATGTCAGTCCTTTCTGGCCTGCCAGGTCTCTGTGGACAGGTCTGTTGCCAATCTAATGTTTCTACCATTGTAGGTTACATATCTCTTCTCCCGAGCTGCTTTCAGGATTTTCTCTTTGTCTCTGAGACTCATAAATTTTACTATTAGATGTCAGGGTGTTGACCTATTTTTACTGATTTTGAGGGGATTCTCTGTGCCTCCTGGATTTTGATGCTTGTTTTCTTCCACACATTAGGGAAGTTCTCTGCTATAATTTGCTCCAATATACCTTCTGCCCCACTCTCTCTTTCTTCTTCTTCTGGGATCCCAATTATTCTAATATTGTTTTGTCTTATGGTATCACTTATCTCTCAAATTCTGCCCTCATGATCCAGTAGTTGTTTATCTCTCTTTTTCTCAGCCTCTTTATTTTCCATCATTTGGTCTTCTATATCACTAATTCTCTCTTCTGCTTCATTTATCCTAGCAGTTAGAGCCTCCATTTTTTATTGTACCTCATTAATAGCCTTTTTGATTTCGACTTGGTTAGATTTTAGTTCTTTTATTTCTCCAGAAAGGGTTTCTCTAATATCTTTCATGCTTTTTCCAAGCCCAGCTATTATCTTTAAAATCGTCATTCTGAAATCTAGTTCTGACATCTTACTAATGTCTGTATTGATTAGGTCCCTGGCAGTCGGTACTGCCTCTTTTTCTTTTTTTTGAGGTGATTTTTCCGTCTTGTCATTTTGTCCAGAGGAGAACAGATGAATGAGAGAACAAAATGCTAACAGGGTAACAACGACCCCAGAAAAATACAGACTAAACAAATCAAGAGTCAAGAAATCGGGGTAAAAGAAAGGGAAAGAAAGAAAAAAAAGAAAAAGATAAAAACAGAGAAACAAACAAACAAGCAAAAAAAACCAGAATATGATCAAATATGATCAGGTTGGTGCATAGATCAGTGGCACAAACTAGATTTTGGGTGTATTTTGGTCTGTTAGAAGAAAGTGCCTCCCAAAATTTTAAAGAAAGAAAAACTTATATATGTACAAAAATAAGGATAAATATAATGAAGGGATGGAATATGATTGTAAAGATGAAAATTATAAAAGATTTTATAAAAGGAATTGATAAGTTGGTTGAAGAAAAGAAAGAATAGGATTAAAAAAAAAAGGGAGAGAATGTGATCAGGCAGGAGACTAGAACAAAGTCATACACTAGAGATTTAGGGTATATTTTGATCTGTTAGAAGAAACTGTATCCCAGAATTTTAAAGAGAGAACAACTTATATATATATAAACATTTATATATATTTTATAATTATATATATACCAAAAATAAGGTTAACTACAATGAAGGGATAGAATATGACTCTAAAAATGAAAAATAAAATACATTTTTTCAAAAAGGGATTGATAAGATATTGGTTGAAAAAGGGAAAAAGGAAAATTAAAAAAAGAAAAAGAAAGGTAAAAAAAAATTAACTTTGAAATACTAAAGAATCATGGGAATAAAGCCATGAATTCTATGTGCTGTATTCCCTTAGGGCTGGAGTTCTGCTGTTCTAATTGATTGGTAAACTTGGTCTTGGCTGGCTGTTCTTGCTGATCTTCTGGGGGAGGGGCCTGTTGCCGTCGTTACCAAATGTCTTTGCCGGAGGCGGAACTGCCCTGTCCTTGCCAGTCCAGGCTAACTCATCTGCTCAGGTTTGCTCTCGGGAGCTTTTGTTCCCTGCAAGCTTTCCCTACAGCTTTGGAGTTCGAGAGGAAAATGGCGGCCTCCCAATCTCCACCCTGGAGGAGCCGAGAACTCGGGGCCCTGCTCCTCAGTGTGCCCCCAGAGAAAAGCAGTCAGTCACTCCCGTGTCCCCAGTCTCTGGCCGCACTCCGTGCTCACCCGGCCTGTGACTGAGCATTTCTATCTCCGGCACATGACACCATGTGGAGTCTCCAAACCCGGCAGAACCCTGCGGTGCGCTCCCGCGCCGCTCCTCCCGGGGGAGGAAGGGGAGTCTCCCCAGCTCTGCTGCTTGTTGGGTCCCTGCTGGAGGAGCAGTGGCCCGACTGGGCTGCGGATCACAGTTTATGGCCACCCCGAGCTGAAAGCCCACGCCTCGGCTCCGTCTCTGCAGCCGGCTTCCCCGCTCCGATACCTGGGAGCTCTGGCGCACTCAGGCACCACTGGTCTTTCTGTGACCCCGAGGGTCCTGAGACCACACTGTCCCGCGAGGATTCCACCCCCCGCTTAGCCGCTGCAGCAACGTCCCTCAGCGGAGCCGACTTCTAAAAGTTCCGATTTTGTGCTCCGTGGCTCTAGCACTTGCCAGAAGCGGACGTCGGAGGGCCCCTCCCCCACCATCTATCTCCTTGAATATCGCCTCGGATTCACTTCTCCCCACGTCCTACCTTCCAGAAAGTGGTCGCTTTTCTGTTCAGGGTTGCTGCTATTCTTTTCTTTGATCTCCTGCTGAGTTCGTAGGTGTTCAGAATGGTTTGATCCCTATCCAGCTGAATTCCTGGGGCCAGACAAAATTTAGGTCTCCTACTCCTCTGCCATCTTGCTCCTCCCCAACCCCTTGTTTTCTAAGGAAAGTATTTTTTTAATGATTTCAAAATTCATAGATGCCAGTATATTCTCTGAGGTTGTTTATATAACTAATTTAAAGGGAAAGAAAAAAACAGTCCTATAGCCTAAAATGCCAGGTGATTTTTTTTTTAAAGATTTTATTTATTTAATTGACAGAGAGAGACACAGGGAGAGAGGGAACACAAGCAGGGGGAGGGTGAGAGGGAGAAGCAGGCTTCCCGCGGAGCAGGGAGCCCAATGCGGGGCTCCATCCCAGGACCCTGGGATCATGACCTGAGCGGAAGGCAGACGCTTAATGACTGAGCCACCCAGGCACCCTGCCAGGTGATTATTTTTTAAAAATTTTTAAATTCAGTTTCTGCAGCAGGCCAAGCACTGTGGTAATAAGACATCCCATTTGTCCTTGCTACAACTCTTTACAAAAGTGGATTCTGAGTTAGAAGAGGCTTGCCTGGCCAAGGACATAACAATTGTGAGGAAGTGGCATCTCAGACCAGGGCTGGGGCTCTAACTCAAGAGTCCAGGCTTTTAATTGGTAGGTTGTTAGTCATTTTTTAAAAATTAATTGGTTTTATTTTTAAGTTTTAGGTTTATAGAAAATTGAGCAAACAGTACAGAGTTTTCATATACCCCTTTTCCCTTGCACACAGTTTCCCATATATTATGGTCATTTTAAAACCTTTCTGGTTATTCCTTCTTCCATGCTTATGACAAGTACAGTCTGGAAGTGACCAGTGGCATGCCCAGACACTTCTTGTCTGATGCTGTTCTGGATGCCTCCATCCTACTACCATCCCTAAGCCCAAGGTGAATTAGCCTCCACTGTCTCTTCCAGTTCCCTGAGGATCATACTTTTCTGTGGCTCTGTCTTTGTGGAGCTCTGGGACCAATTTCTTCGACTAATTTTTTCTAACTGACATTGGATGTGCCTAGTAAACATACAGTCCCCCATTGAAGATTAGAATTTCCTTCAGTAGTCTTCCCATTTGCTTTGTATATTCAATTTTCCTTCCTCTTTGCAAAGTACATCTGCTTATAAATGAAAATGCTTTAAAAAATATCTCGTTACCTTAAGAGCATATTTTTATCAGCTGTATCACTGAGGTGGTCAATTGTGCAGGAATTAGCTAGAAGACCTGGAGAGCTGTTTAGGCTGAAAAATAATCAGAGTACAGCATCCAGCTTTCTCTGTATATCAGGAGAGTGCTTCCAAATCTTAGACACTATCATGGATGACAGTTGCTTTTTCCCTGGTCCCACAGCTCAAGCAGAACTCTGTAATCTGAGCATTTGACTCCACTTTTGTGACACAGGGAGGGGAAAACAATTGTTCATTGGCCTTGGCTATTTCCCTTGGTTATTTCTCAACTGTTCTTTGGTAGTATGCATATAGGCAAAGGGATAAGTCTTGAATAATCGGAGAATAACTTGCAAAGATTCATTTAATCACCTGGTAGATTTCTCTAGAAAATTGTTCCTTCTTTCCTCCCCAAATTGGACACTTGGTTTGGTGCTGTATAGAAAATATAGTGCCTCCAAAAATATGAATTATTCTTGCTTCAGATGTTCTATTCCGAAACAATGCAAAGCATGGATTTCTTCCCTTTTTCATTATGACAGGATCCGGAGATCTCTCATCTGTCTTCAGTGTAGGTCATGTTACCATAGCCCACAGTACAGTTCTGGTTTAAGGTAGAAGTCACTAAAGTCTGAAGACCTCAATCTTTCATGGGCTAGAAGTTGATGTCTGCTGCATGTTTCCTCAGTGCAAACTCAGTCTTTGTCCCCTGCCTCTCCTTCCTTCTCACCCATCCCCACCACTATAGTCTGGTTTTGTTTTTCCCCCACAGCTTTCTCTCTGCTTCTCTTTCTCACCCATGACCTTGCCACTTTATCGTCCTTTGTCTCCATTCATTCTAGTTGTCTTTACTGCCTCTTTTCTTTTACCTTGGGACTTTACTTTGCTAAGCTAGTTATGGCATGAAATTAAAATATATTCAAGATATTTATTTTTGTCCAGGCACTTATGAAAATTTGGGTGAGTTCAAACTGTTTACTCTTCCCAAAATGATACTAACATGCTAGTATAATAGTATATAGTATGAACAACATGTTAGCCAAATGACAATGTGATTTTCCTTTGGTTGGGCCTTTGTTGATACTGCTTTTTATTTTTTTTAAACTAGTGGTCATTTATTCCTTATTCTTACCATTGAGACTATAAAAATGCTGAAGAAAATCTTTAAAAGTTTATTATGAAACTGCTTATAAGTTATGATTGGATTTATAAGATAATCAGTGTCAATATACCCTGAAGATTTAGGTATTTAGGAATTTCTATGATTTGAATGTTATGTTTACTTGGTAAAAGTGTCACATATGTTAGGTATAATTGCAATGATGCAAGAAAAAAATATTCTGAAATTGTCCTCTTACAATTTTCTAGGGAACGGGAGGGATGGGATTAAATTTAATTTAAGAACTACTCACAGTGGCACCTGGCTGACTTGGTCGGTAGAGCATGTGACTCTTGATCTCGGGGTGGTGAATTCAAGCCCCACATTGGGTGTAGAGCTTACTTAAAAAAGTGTACTAAATTATTCTTACAGTAATCATGCAGTAAATAAAAATTCACCCATACACACATAAAAGAACTACTCATAAACCTAAAACCTGGATCTGTATTTACTGATGGAGATTTAATTAGAAGATTATAATAAAAAAGTACAGAGCCAAGAAATAAGTTTAGATCTGAGTTGAGTGAGGCTTCTTGATCCATGTAGTTTTCTGGGTTTTGGAGAGAATTTGGGGATTTTTCAATGCTCAGCTAGCCCAGTGCCCTAATTTATTAGCCCTTCATTTTAATTGAAATCAATATATTGACTCCTTCAAAATGAAAATGAGGCTCACAGCTCTGCCTCCCATTGTAGGAGGCAGATTTGGGGAGGTGCATGCTGAGATGAAACTCAGTTGGACTCTGTGTCCTGAGCTCCACATAACCAGGGCCTACGGGCCTACAGGGCACCTCCATTGCATGACAAAAAGTGCCCCTTAACTCAGTGTATCCAGAATTGACTTCATCTTTCTCTACCCAGCCAACTCCTCTCCTGAGTTCCCTAACTAGGTAAAAGCACCATAAATACAAAAAAAACCAACAACTAACATTGGTGGATTATTATGTCCCCTCCCCCAGGCACTGTCCTAAGCACTTGAGCTTCCTTGTCTTCTTTTAATCCTCTGAACAATTTATGAGGTAGATACTGTTGTCATCCTACCCTAAAACAGGGTTTTGGCATGTAGTAGATGGTTAATAGACATTTGTTGAATGAATGAATTTCCATTATATAGATGGGAAAACTGAGAATGTAAAAGATTGAACAAGTTGTCCCAGGTTCACACATATGACAAAACTGGGACTTGAATCTAGGTGTTTCTGAGCCTACATCCTGTGCTTTTTTTTTAAAAAAAAAGATTTATTTATTTATTTGAAAGAGAGGGAGAGTAAGCAGAGGGAGGGGCAGAGGGAGAGGGAGAGAGAATCTCAAACAGACTCCCCACTGAGAGCACAGTCCCACCTGGGGCTTGATCTCATGACCCTGAGAGATCATGACCTGAGCCGAAACCAAGAGTTGGATGCTTAACTGACTGGGCCACCCAGGTGCTCCTATATCCTGTACTTTTATACGTGATGGCAAAGTGGCTCTTAGACCTGCAGAGTGTCTGCCTGCTTTCACAGTGACAAATTTCCCACCCTTCTAGTTCTCAGATGTTTCTGGTGGCTGTCCACAGAAACTGGCACTACTTGTGTGGACTGGGAGGGCCAACCACACCCCACTCAGTAACGTGGCCAGTTACATCAACCTGGAATCCCTCTTCATCTGTCCTCACTCTTACCCCACCCATTCTAACCTTGGAGATACTGCTTCTCCCCTCTTGGTAGTCTCCAAGCAAGCAAACTCACCTGTCTCCCCAAATTTAGTTACAAAGATGACTTCAAGCTTACGCATGTTCTCTCTTTTGTGACTCCATAGCTAACCCCTTTGTACCTTCAGGTGCTCAAATTCAACATACCTAAAACTGAATCCATTGTGTACCCATCAGATGTTTTGGGGTTGTTTCTATTTTTTGTTTTGCTGACGCTCTTTGGGTGAGGCAGGATGAAAACTCAGATGCTTGTGCCTTGTTAGAGTGATGGACATACTTGTGGCCTATCTAGCTTTTAAAACCAACAAAGGCTGATATTCGGCTTTTGGAACGTATCTGAATGCTACCTATAAAAGCTCACCATGAAGGGCAAACCCGAGAATGCAAATCAACAAATCCACAAGACTATGGCTAATTCATTACTCAGTTAGATTTCAGCAGTACATCTCAAGTGGTTGCAGATAGAGATTTATTTGCATTTTGAATCACTTTAAAAATTCACATTAGATATATTTTTAAATATGACTTGAATATTCAACAGCTGTAATACAGCATCTGTTTCTACCTGGGGTTGCAGCAAGATCAGAAGTGGTCTCTTGGCCTTCACACACTGAGGATAATTAATTCTCTTCTCTGTTCCCTACTGTTCAGTGAGTAGGCCACCAGAAACACTCTTTGGCTTGTAGGGTCAGAGACGTGGAGTCTTTTATCATGGGCACTGGTCAAACCTTCCCTGGTGCTAACATAGTTTATATCTCCTTCCATACTGAATTTAAAATGGAGATCTTATTACTATCAGCGTCATGTAGTTGTTATGAAGATTCAATACATGCGAAAACTCTTACAAGTTGAGGACATAGTGAGTCACTCCAGAAATATTACATATGATTATTCTTATTTATAAATAAGAACTGGTAGGAGGGACAATATGTTGAAGGGTATACTGGTTCTCATTTCCCGTATTAACCCCATAGGGACTCTGAGTGTATAGTTGGTGTTCAATAAGAGATAAATAAATAAATAATATTCAATAAATAAATAATATTCAATAAATAAATAATATTTAATTCCTTATTCTGATGATAATTATTAAAATGATGGTTCTCATAGTTACTGTGTTTAGCAGCTTCTATGCCTTATCGCAATGTTTCACCAATATGCTAGACAAAGGTGCATGGGCAAACATTGTTAGTTTTAGTAGGAATTTATTTCAATGTGTATCAGTAAAAAAAAAAAAAGTAGCACATCAAATTCATTATTTCTTGGCCATCCTAACCTAAGATGAAGCTGAAATGAAAAACCTACAATTTATCTATGTAAAATGCATAGTAAATATATTAATTTGTATAAATTATGTACTCTTCTGCTCTATCTATATACAGATATAGATCTTTTTTGACTTATAGTGGGGTTACATCCAGATAACCCACTGTAAGTTGAAAATATTATAAGTCCAAAATGCATTGAATCCACCTAGCTAGCCTACTAATAATCATCCTAGCTTCACCTAGCCTACCTCGAAGGTGCTCAGAACACTTACATGAACCTTCAATTGGGCAAAATTATCTGACACAAAGCCTATTTTATAATAAAATGTTGGCTATCTCATGTAACTTATTGAATACTGTACTGAAAGGAGAACAGAATGGCTGTATGGAGAATGGCTTTAAGTGTATGGGTGGTTTACCCTCGTGGCTGCGTGGCTGACTGGGAGCAGTGACTCACTGCTCCTGCCCAGCATCACAAGAGAGCACTGTGCCCTGTGGACCCTCTTCTTACCTCCACCTCAGCCAGATGGCTAAGAGCCCAAGGGCCTCCACTTTGGCTTTATACAACAGCTCCAAGAGACTCAGTTAGTTTTGACCATAGGCCCCAGCTGAGCTGAAGAGCTGAAGGCCTCAGACCTTTCCCATTTCAACCAAAACACACTGGTCCCGGTGCTTGCTAAAGATTCTTTTCTTCCCCATCATTATTACCAGAAGATTCTGCTCAAAGACAGGTAATATAAATACGATGCATTTCTTCTTGGGGCCTAGTGGTTTAAGGAAAGGATTTGGTAAGGAAACTGTATACCTCCTGGTGGGTTTTGAAAGTGATTGTTAGCACATGTTGTGATTTATTGATTAGTAACTCTTACTCCTGTTCCTCCTTAGGGCTCCTGCCAAACCGTGTTTTCTGGGTAAATTGTTCTTAGCAAGGGTGTGGCCTGTGGCGAGTTGTCAGACACAGGAGCGCTCCTTGCTTGCAGGCCTGGCCCCACCTCTTCCCCAGGCCTCATCTCCTGCATTTCTGAGCAGCCTCAGCCACTGATAGAATGCTGTCCGTGAACTTCAGAGGCACAATAGGAGGCATTATCCCGGCTCCCAGCCTGCGACTCAACAGCAAAGAAGCCAGTTGAAAACACACAAGGGGTCAGACCTTTGATGTTACACAAAGCAAATTGCATTTCAAGCTCTGGAGAACATGAGCCATTCTAAACCTGATTAAGAGTCATCCGGTACCAAATTTTGATAAATGTTTATTTTGGAAAAGTGGATTGCAGGGTTTTCAGGGTATTCACCCAGAAAACATTTGTTTTTTTCTTTATTTGGGGTAGGAATACGAAAAAGCCTTGAGTTGTCCTGAGTGTTTGCTGGGCAAAATTGAGGAGTTTTGGCTGCTGCTTGAATAGCTGTCTAGAGCCCCATGATGTAGCAATTCTCATCCTGGCCACTCTGACTCCATGTGCTGATGTTCCTCACTTCCCTGCTTTCACCTCCATAGGACAGGTGTGCTCACCTTCTGGACTGACCCTGGGGTAGGAAGCTAATGAGCTCATTTAGAGGAGGAATGATCAGAGAATTCAGGCACAGACCTAGCATCCTAGCTGGGGAGAGGGTTTGGAGCAGGTTTTGTTCTTGGTTTGCTTTGTTTTGTTTTGTCAAAAATAAAATGCTACATAAAATTTTGAAAAATAAACAGAATCATTCCTAATGAAGAAGCAGCCAAAACCCCTTCTCAATTTTGCCCGGCAAACAGCACAACTCAAGGCTTTTTCTTCCATGTATTGTACTTTCTAAGTAGCTTCTTTGATCTTTTGGTACATTTATTTGGATACATAAATGTATGCTTTTTACATAAAATGGAATCATTACTGTTTTGAAATCTGTGGTTTTCATTTAGTATATTCTGAACCTCATTCCATGTTGATAAGCAGAGTTCTTCATCATTTTTACTCGCTGCTGAGTGATTTTCTATCCATGGTCTCCTCTCCCTACCTCCCTGCGTCCTTCACTCTCCTGCCTTCACTGGCATTCCTGCTGTCCCTTCTCTTTCCCATAGTCTGTCCTCTTCTGCTTCAGCTCCATTTATTGTTTCCCTTTTCACTGTAGCATTTTGTAATATACCCTTTAACATATGCAAATGATATGAAATAGAGGTTTTTTTTGTTTGGGGCTATGCTGATTTTATAATTCATACCAAAATAATTTGTGTTTCCATTTTTGGTGGTGGTGGTGGCAGCTTTAATATTTTCTGCCCAGGTTCTCCGAGAACAAATATGACAGTAGTTTGAAAGCTTTTCATATCCCCAGAAGGAAGAAATGACAAAGAGGCAAGACATAATAATGAATGTTTATGATCTTTACTTAGGAACATGACAGTCTCAAGGCCTCTGTCACTTCTAGGTCTTGATGATTTATCTTGTTTCCCCAGACCCTGCACCAGTCCACAAAGACGGGCAGAATGAAGCAGACAGTGCACCAGAAGACCTCCAGTCTGTTGGGACTAGCAGGCTGCTCTGTCACATCACTGATGGTGACAACCCACTGCTGTCACCACGATGCTCCATCTTCAGCCAAAGCCAGAGATTCAACTTAGACCCTGAATCAGCCCCTTCTCCACCCAGCACTCAGCAGTTTATGATGTAAGAAAACATTGTTTTGTTATTATCTTCATTTCATATGGTTTTTCCAATACTACATTCATAACCTACAATGAAGTATAGGTCAAAAATAGTGCAAGCATGCTTACCAAATGCAACTGCGAGACCTGAGCAATGCATGGCAACAGTCTGTACTTTCTAGTTGGGAATGCTGTGTTAGGTCTTGCTGTCTCAGGAGGAAATGGTCAGGGGATGCAGGATACCCCAGGGCTTGCATGTTTGAACGTTTCTGGTGAAATGAGAAAAGTCCTAAATAAGGAGATATATATATATATATGCAGATATCAGGAATATCCTTCTTGGTGAGCTTAATATTCTTTCCATGCCCACAGTGGCCTCAAAGGATGGCTTGTGGCAGTGCTTGGGAGTCGTACACCTCAATTTCTTAGATTCTAGAAAAATGGTAGCTTACAATGGCTGCCCTTCACCACCCCCCCAGCACCCCCGCCCAAAAAAAGTCTGGAACTGTGCACTTCTTTTTTAATTTTACAAATAATCTTGATGCATAGCTAAAATGAGTATTCCTTGACTGAAAACATGTGCAAGGAATCCCTAGTTTCTCCTTGGTAACTTCTGTGGTCATTAATGAATTTATCCAAACCTGAGTCCACAGGCTGTCTGTTGATGGACTTGAGGGAGTTAGTGGATTCTTGCTATTATAAAGTATGTGCCATGTGAGAAGATGAATGAATTTTCTATGGGGGGGATCCATTCCTCTTATCAGATTTTCAGAGGCTCTGTTGTGTCAATATATCTTCTTAAAATGTTATTAGGTGGGTCTCAAGCAACCTGTCAGGGATGACACCACAGCAAGATGTCTCTTTTTGGTCTTAAATTGGCCTCCTCCAAGCTTTAGGAAATGCATTTTCCTGGACTAATATTCTGACATTTATATACTGAAGTCCCTGGTGGCATTTTCCCATAATGGAATTCTGTGATTGGTGGTCTCTATTAATAAGCAGATGCCACCATGGTAGACTCACCAAATAACAGACTGCCCTAATCCAGGAGGCTCGGTTTATAGACCAGCAGCAATGTTTATGGGAAGACAATGGGTTTTGATGATTCTGTCTCTCCCTACAATTGTTACAGGCCCCGAAGTTCTTCACGGTGCAGCTGTAGTGATGGCAAGGATCCACAGACCATTACCCAGCTCACTAAGCACATCCAGAGTCTCAAGCGAAAAATTCGAAAATTTGAAGAAAAATTCGAACAAGAAAAGAAATACCGGGTAAGCGCCCTGTGGTTTGACATAAGAGTGGATTGTGTCAGAAGTATGTGGGCTTTCCTGTCCTTCCTTTTTGGTTACCACTCTGTGCCAGAGGACAGCTGTTTCCATTTGCCAACCCGGGACCCGTTATGAATTGAGTTCCCTTCCTGGATCTGTCCTAGTCTCACAGGCTGTAATTTGACCCTGATCACTTATTTCATAATAACGAATTATAACTTTTCTTTCCAAACTGACATGATTATTCGTACTCCTTTTTTCCCCCCAAGGAACACTATTGTTACTAATTTTTCTAGGACTGATATTTGGAAAGCTTTTGAATTATGGTCTTATTTTTTTTCTTTAACCCTTTACTATTCGCAGTTTTATAAGAACGTATTAAGGACCCAAAGGTCAGAATCTCTAACTGAGAACAGAATGAGGGAGAGAGAGAGAATCTTCTTTGACATAGGTCCTCATCTATCAACCAGAGGTACTCTTATCAAGGGACATCTGCTCAGGTCATTCAGAACAACAAACCCCAGTCCATCCTTTCCTGTCAGACACCGGTCTTCATGCTGGTGCTGCAGTGTTGTAATGATGAACCTTTTCTTTTATCACATGAGAAACAATAGAGAGGTAAGTGTTCTTATGGCCAGTGCTAGTTTTATTTATTTTCCTTAAGGGTGACCATGGCATAGACAAAAGTCATATTCATGTAGAATTGCACAAAGATATTGGGTCTTTGGCAGAGGGCCCAGACAGCTTGTTATCAGAATAAAAGAGAACAGGGAATAATGTCTCATACATCTTGAAATATTTAAAGGCTTACTAAGCACTTGGTACAGAGGCAATCAGCACATCCCTGTGAGTGGGTTAAGATCCGGGCTGGGAGGCAAGAGTGGGTGATATTCCACTCTCCCATTCTTCCTATCCCATTTCCCACAGTGGCTTCAAATCCAATAAAAGAGAGGTATAAGGAGTGATTTTTTTTTTTAATCTTTGCACAATAGAAAAAAAAATCAGACTGCTCTTTGAGACCACCTTAGTGAGGGTGTTGAAGGTTCTTTTCTTCCTTGAAGTCAGGCAGTGACAGCTACTTACTGTCTTTTGCTTCTTTAGAGCGGGAAGGCACTCTACACATAACAAGTACAGGCCTTTATTTTACAGATAAGGAAACTGAGGCCCAGAAAAGACTTGTAACTTGCCTTAGGTAGTTGTGTTCTCTCAGCTCAGACTGGGGGTTGTAGATGAGAGATGAGTAGGTTTTGTAATGGAGGAATTGAAGTAAAATTTGTTAGTGTCCTCATTTTTGAAAGATCTAGATATCTTGAGAGAAGCTAATTTTCTCTGTTTGCTGCTGGAATGTTTTTGGATCTGTCATATCCTCACACTGGAAACAGTAGAGTAGCAACTAGGGGCTCCATTCCAGGGCCTGTTTAATACTTATTACCTGGCCATCCCTGAAGCAGGCTGATCTGGATTTGAATCTGGCACAGTTAGTTAGGAACTTTGTGACTTTGGACTTGTTACTTTATCTTTCCGAGTCTCAGTTTATCCATTTGCATAGTGAAGTTTATATT
The DNA here is from genome assembly GCF_003265705.2 of Callorhinus ursinus. NCBI lineage: Eukaryota > Metazoa > Chordata > Mammalia > Carnivora > Otariidae > Callorhinus > Callorhinus ursinus. Next base: position 5,343,427 of record NW_027397131.1, read on the forward strand.
AGTAGTGATTTCTTAAGTTTGTGAGTATTAAATGAGGGAGTGCATATATAATGCTTACTATAGAATTTGGCACAAAGGAAGTAAATGGTCCTAGGTATTAACTTTTTAATTGATTTAACTGATATTTGACCAGGCTATCCCATGACTGCCTCTGCCTTGCCCAAAAATGAAGAAAAAATGTACACATTAATTCTTTACTGATTTCCTCCCTGCAGCCACAGACCCTGGGTTACTTCTCTCAACTATAATAGCCCCCCAGCAGGCTGCCTATTTTGGAAAGGAATTTCTTCTGGTACCTCCTGCCCTTGTCTAGAGAAGTTTTCAAGCTGGCGCAGACACATGCCCCCACAACACACTTAAACATTCACAAATGCAGATGGATGAATTTGGGAGCAGTAGAGGAAGGCCTCATGGTCGCCACTGCCTCAGTGTGCATAAAAGTCTCTGGTGTAACCAGAACCTTCCATGTCTTAGGGAACGGGGCTTCCTCTCACCCTGCTGCCAGGGTGCCAGGCTGTGGTTAGAGGTTTGACATGTTAATGGACTTTAATTAGTTACTCTGTGTAAGGATTTGCTTCCTGACAGGCTGATTGTGGAATTAATAGCGCCCACAGCTAGTGTTTTGGTCTGAGCTCCTCCTGGGCCTCTGTGCTAGTCTGATGCCCTAGTACCACATGCATCTTTCCCTCTGTTGAATGTGACCATTTTACATTCCTATCCAAAACCATGTTTATTCCCTACAATTAATTTTACACTTAACTATCATTACACTCATGGAGTTAGAAAAGGCTGTTTCAGCCAGATGTCCACTATTGGCAAAATTAGAGAATATTAAAATTAGAAGGGATCAGTCAGTCTTATTTCTCATTTGACCATTGAAGGAACTGAGGCTCAGAGAAGGGAAATGACTTCCCCAGGATGACACAGCGAAGAATTGACCTAACCAAGACAACTCAGGTCTTTTCATTCCTAATCTGACTTTCGTTCTTCATTCCTAATCCAGAATTCTTTCTAAAGTGTCTTTTGAACTGTCTTCGACAGACCACAAATCTGGTCCAGTGATATCCTCAGTCATGTGCCTTGGAGGTCCCTTTTTAATTGCATTGAAGAAAATACAGCTAGTTAGGAACTTTGTGACTTTGGACTTGTAACTTTATGAGTCTGTAATTTCTGGGTTTTATCCTCTTGGGGTCTATTAAACTGGAATATTTCAGTTTAGAAGTTAGAAGGCTTGAATAGCCACAGTTTGTACGTGAAAACTTTCCATGTGATTTGAAAACTGCTAACCTTGTGAGCTCGATTTAACCTCTTTTGAAAGCTCCCCTGGGAGTAGGGAAATAAAAAATTCATTTCAGAAAATGATTTCAGGCTTTAAAATATTTTGTCAGAAAAAAAAATCAGCCTTGAAATTTTCCTAAGTTCTGTTTGCAGTAGCGAAAGCTGATTTCTTTGGTGGTCCTTGGTGTAGGGCCTTAGGTTTTTGTTCTTGTTAACATTATTTAAAAAGATGATAACTGTGTAGAGCCTATCTAGTGAAAAAGATGTGTTCCAGATGAACAAGCTGTTTTCAGATCAGAGTGGAGAATTCCGTGAGGATTTTGAGAAACCAAATGTAAAATATTGGCTCTCCATATAACCAGACTGTTACCCGAAACCAGCACACTAAACTATATAACAGGGAAGTGGCACAGTGCTTCATTCTAGCACATCATGGGTAGGACCAGGCTAAGAGGTTTTGGAGGTGTGTCCTTATGTCACTGTCCATGGTACTGAAACCAGGGCTTCACTCACGGAAACCATCTGAGCTCCCCTAGGAAAAACCCACTGTTGTTTTCCTTCACTCTTCTTTTCCATCTTGATTTTAAAAGTATGGTTTTTACAGAATTCTAGAAGTGACAGAACCATGCCTTATGTTTCATAATTAACATTTAATCCCGTGTACTTTTTTTTTTAATTAGAGAGGGAGAGAGAGAGAGAGAGAGAGAGAGAGAGTGTGTGTGTGTGTGTGTGTGTGTGTGTGTGTGTGTGTGTGCCAGAGGGGGAGGGGCAGAGACAGAGGGAGAGAGAGAATCCCACGCTGAGTGTGGAGCCCAATGCTGGGCTCAGTCTCAGGACCATGAGATCATGACCTGAGCCAAAATCAAGAGTCAGATGCCCAACCAACTGAGCCCCCCAGGCACCCGTAATCCCACATACATTTGATGACCATGTCCTACAAGCACTTTTTTCCCTTTGAATCTAGGAGGGACACATTTCTCTCTTGATGCCTTTCTCTCACCAACAACTTGCTGATGTTACACAGACTTAGTGGATCCTTAAAAAACCTATGGCAGAGCCCCTAGACTTAGTCACTATCAATGTACACATTTCTGGTGATTCTATAATTATGATCAGGGCATCCTGAACATTCCTATATAGTAGTCCTTGTATATACTCAATTCAGAGTAGCCATTAATCTTCTTGAGCCTGCACTGAAGTTAACAGGGTGGCCTTGATTTATTTAAGAAGGATCTTACTGACCTGTGGGGGTGGAGGCTAAGTATGTTTGACCATCCTTCTTTCCTTGTTTCTCTTTTCTGTAAAAAATCTACTTTTAGACTCTGAGGAGAAATCCAGAAATCAAAGTGAATGTTTTAACAGAGTCATGTCTCCCAGAATAAAAAAATAATAATAAAAATAAAAAAAATAAAAATAAAAAAAACATTGCCAGGAATAATAATAACATTTGTAATTCTAGTTAACACACCTATAGTGTATAGCATATGCCAGTAAGTGCTTTCACTGTTTTATGTACATCAACTAATTTGCCCCTTACAGCAACCCTGTGAGGGAGATGCTGTTATAATCCTCATCTGATAAATGAGACTGAGGCTAAGTAATTTTCCCAAGGTCACACACATATGATTAAGTTTTACTTTAATGCTAGCGCAGTAGGATATTGAGTCTATAAACAATGAGATGATTAGAAATCTGGGTATCCCCCTGAAGTACTGACTCCTCAGACTGTTGTCAGGTTTTAGAGATCCTGAGGTCTCCTTTCTCCAGGTTTGTGGAAATGACTGATAGGAGTTAAATCTTCCAGTTTGTCAGTATAACCCAGACAGGTTGTGGTCATAAACCATGTGTGTGAGCACAGGTGAGGGAATAAGCACTGGTTTATATTAGTGCAGTCAACCGCACTGATATGAAGAAAGGCCTGGCAACCAAGTTTGGGGTGTGGGTGGCCCACAGGGTGACTGAGGACTAGACTGCCGGGGACACTGGCATGGTTAGGGCTATGTGAAAAGTGCTGAGTGACTAGGCATGTTTGGAAACAATGCCCATGGCAAGGACAAAAATGTGGAGGAGGTCAAGAATGTTTGCTCTGTTTTTCAGAAGGAACTCTATCAACTGGAGTTGTCACACCTGAATTTCTCTCCCAGGTTTATATGTCTCTGAACTACCTCTGTGTGTCTTGGCTGTTTAAAAATTTTTTCCTTTTTTCTTTTTCTTTTCCTCCCTTCCTCCCACCCACACTTTCCCCTCCCTTGTAGCCTTCACATGGTGACAAGACTTCTAATCCTGAAGTCCTGAAATGGATGAATGATTTGGCTAAAGGTCGTAAACAACTCAAAGGTAAGGGCCAGTCAAGGGTCTCTTTTTCCAGAAAGGAAGCAGTTAAAATATTGATAATGTGCTCCGAGGCATTTTCTTTTTTTATTCTTTTCCACCTGTGCCCTCTTTAACTTTGCCTCTCACCTAGATTGGAGGCTCCATTTTGAAATAAAGGGTCCTGGGTCCCCTTCATTGTTTGGCCCCATCTAATAATTCTCCTTATAAAGAGACTGAGGAACTACAGACTCTGAAGTGGAATGGTTCACTTCCGTGCCAGGAGCATTTCAACATGTGGAGTATTAACTTCCCTGGGTTACTGGATTTTTGGATGTTAGAAAAAGACCTGAGCAATCATTTACTCTGCATCCCCCATTGCACAGATGAGGACATTTATGTCCAGAGATAGGGACAAGTTACATATCTGAGAGGTAGTGAGCTAGGTGTAAAACTCATTTCTCCTACCTCCTAATCCAGTGTTCTTCTTTCTGTGTTTCTCTGGAGATGGTGATGTGAGTATTAATTAACTCTAAAATCTGTTTAAAAGCACTGTGGTATTTACCAATAAAAATTTATTTTCTTCCTCTCTCTACGTACTTATTTTGATACGTAGAGATGGGGGAATTTTTTCCAAATTTCTAAAAGCGTGGTGATAAGGAACTGGAAGGGAATATTAATTCAGTGGTATTAAACTGTAATGATGTAGCAGGTTTATGAAATATGCAGTGTTTAAACACCACACCAGAATCTAACTAAAAAACAAACATCAAACGAAGAAAATGAGCTGTGTAATTGAGAAATCAATACAAATGGCCACATGGACATTATCAGCCCCTAGCATATTCTGAAATGTAATTCCCTGACATGTCCCAGGTGGCTTTTTTTAAATTTTTAATTATGTAGTCTTATATAAAACCACATTGAAATAATGGCGATTCTTGGATTTTAAAAGATAACATTAGACAAAATTGTGAAATCTGTCAAGTTGGGGCTGGCATTCCCATTCCTCCTATATTTCCTCAGATGTCTACATGTGTAATGCCTTACAGAAGTGCTTGCATTTATTTACACAGGGGCTCTTAATGGCACAAAACTTCCAAACTCAAGTAAATGAACCTTTGAGTGTAGAATTGTAGGTGTTATGGTGGGTAACGGGTAAAATCTTTGGGGCAGTACCACTGGTCTTCCTCTAGAATTCATCCTCTGAAATTTAAACCACTGAGTTACTCCTACACATGAGTTACTCCATTTCCAGGAGATTCCAGGCTCTAGAGCCGTTTGTTTCTACCATCTGATTGGGAGTTTATGCTGTTGGTTCTGGTTACTGAGGCTGCCATTGCCCTGTGGAAAGCCATCAGCAACACCGTCCATTTCCACTGATTTCACATCAGTTGTGGGAATTTCTGAAAAGCTCTGTGCTTTTAAGCCCAGTGAGTCCTCCTTGTTCATGGTAACTCATGGCATTTCTCTTAGAACTAAAGCTGAAGCTCTCAGAAGAACAAGGGAGTACTCCCAAAGGCCCACCTAGAAACCTGTCCTGTGAGCAACGCGCAGTCCCCAGAGAGAATGGGAAGTCAGAAGCTGTGGGTCCTGAGCCATGCTCCCCTGGAGAGGAGACTCCAGATGCTGTGTTGACATGCCTGAAGGAGAAGAGAGAGCAGCTTCCTGCTCAGGAGGATTCTAAGGTACCTCACCATATCCTTATAGGCCCCAACACTCAATACAGTGTCAGCGAGATTACGGTTTTTACCAATTTATAGGAGCACTTGGCACCACATAAACATCTTTAGGAGACTGGCTCTGAAATTTCAGTCAGGTAAGTTCTTAGTGAGTTATTGGTCATGACCTATGGGTGTTGCCACTTAATTCCAGGATGTTATTCTGGAAGTTACAGTATTGCATGTTGGTGGGAAGCAAATGACAAAGATATTAGGTGTATCATATCTCTTTCTCCTCCAGTTCCCAGTTATTTATAAAAAAATAAATTTTTTAATAAAAATTTATTAAAAATTTTTTTAATAAAAAAATAATGAAGCTGGGATGAGGTATACATAGTAAGGACAAGAGTTAGGTAATAAGATGTCTAAAACTGAACTCTTTAGACATACCAGTTTTGAAATCTCTGTGAGACATTCTGGTAGAGTTGTCAATTAGACATTTGGATAATGAGCCTAGAGCTTGAAGAAAATATTTATCATATTTTACAAAGAAGATAATGAAATCAATTACTATTTACCTGGCTAATTCCTCCTCATCCTGCACATCTATGCTCACATTTCACTTATGCCAGGGAACCTTCCTTGTAGTCCTTTCTGTCTCAACTCTGAAAGTGGTGTGGTTGCCTTTAATTTCTTGAATAAGAGTTGTAGCTCCCCTATCATAGCTCTAACTATGCTGTATGACATTTTCTGTCTCTTATTTTATACTTTAGACCTCTTGAGTAGAGGAGTTGTTTGTAGCTCATGATCCTACAGTGTCTGTACATAGTGGGTATTGAATAAATGTTTGCTGAGTGAATGGACAGAATTAATAAACTAGCGTATTTAACTTTGAAATCAAGTGTTCTTGAGGAGAATGCTGCCTTTACCTGTTCTATTGCACATTATCTAGTCTCAACTATAAGGTGGCAACATATATCAAATACCAAAAGGCTTACCATATGCCCTTGGACTTCTCCTTTACATGGAGACTTGTGATCTACAAGCAGAAATGGGCCTTTTTTTAAACAAAATATGTTTAGACTTTAAAATAAGCAATTATGTGTTGTGAGAAGTGAATAGGTTTTCATCTACTTGGCCAACCCATTCCCTCCCCACCAAAGATTCTAGATTTTTGTGATAGCCAGTGGATAAGTGGGTAACACACACTTCACATCAGTTGTGGTATTTATCTCCTTTTATTTATCTTTAAATCTGACAGTCCATTCATGCTCTGGATATCTCTCTCTGGCTATTTCAGGTTACTCAACACTGTCTTTGTTTCCTCCATTCACATAACAAAAATCAAAAGTTAGATACATCTGACATACCACGGACAGCCATCAATATGCAGAAGTAGGCAGGGAGGATGCATTTCAGAAATAGTCATTGAATACAGAGGGGACAATTGTCTGATTCTTAGCAGAAAATGACTGAGGAATAGCCAAGTCAAATGTATGTCTGCCCCTTAGATTTGAGCTACTCAAGCAGAGCCTATCTCTTGACTCATCTTCCTTCATGAAGATTGCCCTTGCAGGTCTTCCATAGTTTCTCTCTGTAGGTCTGTGAGTGGAAGACAGCTCCTGGCACATAGTCTGATCACTAGCCCTTCTTGTTCAGGCAGCCTGCCTTCCTATTTGAGGATGATCACTTATAGAATTAGTTTTGACACTGTTTTGTATTTACAGCCATTGAACCCTTTTGTCTCTCTTTGGGGATTGCTTTGATAATGATTCTAAGTAAAATCAGGGACTCATCAGAGTGAAAGATGAGTGCATACATTGTACATGGACACTGATTTTCATCTGGCATCTGTAGAAGATACTTTTCTATAATAGTATTCATCATTCTAACTTGCTTTTTGGTCATTCTTTCTTTTAGGACTAAATTTAGCTTTTCTAGAATCCAGAGAATATACTAAAAATAAAATTACAAAAATCAAACTGCCATAGAGAGTTGCTAATAACAGTTAAACGCATCATTTTCTGAAGTGCTTTCTGTGGAATATTAGCCCCAGTGAGACACTGAATAAAAACACTATGTTAATGTTTTCTGAACTTGGATTGAGATTTTTTTCTTTATTACCTATTAAAACCCCATGGGCTACATGAAAGCTTTTTTTTTTTTTTCCATGGTAAGATGTATCATGACTAAGAAAATATTTAAGGAATGATTGGGCCAGTAAATGAAAGGCTCTTGGGGTTACTTAACCAATAATATTTAAAAGGCTTCTATAGAAAGCCTTTGTTTCTACTGAAAATGAAGGAGCCTTAGGTTATAGCCTGTGGAATTATATGAAGATTGTTAAAAATTAGAGTACCTTTGTTTATAAACCTGGGTTGATAAATTTATAGCAGGGAAGGGGATGTGTTGGGTACTGTGAAAATTTTAAAAAATATTTGATATAATATTTGTTTTCAAAAAACTCCTGATTTATTTGGGCAGACAAAACTGAAACATAGAAAATAGTCAAGGCCCAGATAATAAGACAGAGAAGTTCAGAGTAAAGGGAGATAAATATGGGCCAGAATGGTTCTCAACTGGGTAGGGGTAGAGTAGCATGTGAATAACTAGGAAGTTTAAAAAATACACATACTTAAGCTGTGTTCTTTTCCTTCCAGCAAAGGGATCTGGAAGGCAGAGAACCAGATAGCACATTTGAGTATTTGTATTTTGACGAATGATACCTGGGTGATTATGCTATGTGTTATTTCTCCCATCCCTTCCTGCTACCTGCTGAGTGAGAACCATCTGACCAGAGTGAAAGGGAAATTGTATGTAGTAAATATGTAGCAAATTAATGTAGGATACACAGCCGGGAGCAAAACCAAGGCAAGCAGAGGTTTGGTCACTTTGGTTGGAAAGGTGATGGTGGGGTAGATAGGTAGGGGATTGATAGATAAATAGGAAGCTATTTAAATTTTTATGCACAATGTGACCTGTTAAAAATAGTTAATAATAGCTTAGGGATGGGTCATACAGCAGAGAGGTAGGAGAATACATTCTTGGACCAAGAGGTTATGAAATTTTTTAGTTGGAAGGAATTTTGTAATTCCAACCTCCTTGTTGTACAGGTAAGAAATTGAGGATTCAAATATGTTAATTGTTGTATCCAAAATAGTTTATATCAGAGCTAGCCAGTAAGCTAGTATATACTCCAAGCTTGTTGTGATGAAGCCCTAAGCAAGGTTGGTATTTGTGAATATAATCATGAAAATCCAGATAAAATACATGTTTCAGAAGAAAAATTAATAGGTCTCAATCACATATGGGTTTTTTAAAGAATGAAGAAGTAAATAACACGCTTCTTACCATATACATATTTTGGGTTCCTTCAGAAAGCTTTAAACATCTTTCTAAACTTGGACCTATCCTTTAAGAAACTTTTCCTAGAAGAAAATTGACATGTGCTTTAAATGGTATCTTATAAATGTCTTTTCTTTTTCTAATTACTATTGTATTATAGAATTATTAATCTCCTATTTTGAGACTTCAAAACTTTTTTTCTGCCTGTTAAAAAATACTGATGTTTTCATTCTCATCTAAGAAAGGAACAATAATTAATTTCATGTTTTTCAGGTAGCTAAGCAAGACAAGAACCTCATAAAGCCTCTTTATGACCGATACAGGATTATCAAGCAAATCTTGTCAACACCTTCCCTTATTCCAACAATTGTAAGTTAGGATGCTTGCTTTAACTAGAAACCTTTACTTGTGCTTGGTATAGTTTAGGTAGGGAGGCAGCACTGTCACAGTTATAAATAAGCCTTCTTGGCAGTATATACTGCTAACGAGGCCAGTTGTTATTCAAAAAGTAGAAATGTGGTCTCCACTAAGCCTAATATTTACTTAACAGTGGCTAATTAAAATTACTATGAAAGAGGAATTTATAGCAACTGTATTTTTGAAGCCAGTTTTAACATTTGCTTTCAAAAAGAATTTTTTTTTTTAAGATTTATTTATTTGTCAGAGAGAGAGAGCACAAGCAGGGGGAGTGGCAGGTAGAGGGAGAAGCAGGGTCCCCGCTGAGCAAGGAGCCCAGATGGCACTCGATCCCAGGACCCTGGGGTCATGACCCGAGCCGAAGGCAGATGCTAAACTGACTGAGCCACCCAGGCGTCCCAATTTGCTTTCATTTCTTGAACAAATGATGAATTTCAATTTGGCATTATCTAATTTACAACACAGCTAGACCAAACAGAGGCTTTCTATTTCCTGTGTTAATTTTTCTTCTTGAATAAGAAAACTGACTACATGTTCCTTGACATAATGCAACATGTGTTTTTGGTACCATTTGACCATCACTATGTAAGATATAAGATTTATTTCAATAGAAAATATGGCTACTGAAATTGAGTTAGACTATTTTCAATAAAGAATGACTTATGGGAACACAGAACTTGAAAAGCACCACAAATCCTACTTCATTAATATTCAGTCACTTGCTCAAGATACCAATATAAAAAGAAATAAATATTAACAAATATACATTCAAGTATACTTGACTACATTTATACTTTCATAATTTTAAAGACAAATGCAATAGTGAGTCATAATCTCTAAAATTTTTCCATTAAGGAAGCATGATTTAAAATGGATTATGATTTTCAGGTTTCCTTGCAAGAAAATCTTTTGGTTGTGATTAGCATTAGCAGAACACATTAAGGAGTAACTCCATTTTGCTTTGGCCTTCCTAGAGCTCATCCCTGAATTTGTCAATTTTCTCAATATCCTCTGTATCTGAATGTAGTCCACCCCAGGATCTGATTTGGGGTATTTCTGGATGACAAAAGGTATCTGAAGTCCCTCTCATTCTAACCCATGTAACTGTTATGAAGCTGGGGGCCCAGAAGGTCTGGGTGAAAGGGAGGAACTAGTGCAGCCCAGATTGGACCGTATTTTGGATTCTGTGCCTTCTTTGGTCCAGCAGAGATGAACTTGCTGAGCATTTTCGCACAGCATGGGTGCCTCTTTGCTCATGAACCTCTGCAAGATTTTTGATGCAACTGAGGAAGAGTTCCTCTTGGTTGCTTCCTTCTGGTTTTTCAGTAGACACAGGGGTCACCTAGTCTTTTCATGTTGTCTATTTATGGTTCCTCTTCCTGTTTTTGCCTCAAGAGGCACTTAGCATTTTGTGACTTTATTTAACTCTGCTTATGATAAGCAGGAGGAAGAGGACTCTGATGAAGACTGTCCACAGGGAAGCCAACAACTTCCTTTGCCAGATCCAGCATCTCACCTTCCTGTTGGTGACCACCTCACCTTCTCTAATGAGACTGAGCCTGTTAGGGTCCTGCTGCCAGATGAAAAAAAAGAAATCAAACAACCAGCACTATCCATGTCCAATTTACATGAGGCTACAATGTGAGTGTGAATCCTAAGTATGGAGTCTCTTTTCAACTTCTTTTGGTCTGGGATACCTTATATGTGCATATAAAATTCCCCACAAGAGCTATTAGATTCTCTAAAAAAATGTGAACCACCAGTTGCTGAAAAGCATAATCTGGTTGTTCTCTTGACTGGAGAATTGAGAAGACAAAGCCCTGAGCAACCACCACTCCCAATAAGGTCCTAAAGGTGCCATAAACACTAATTTCCTACAGTTGCACATCTTTTCAGCAGGGTCTGGCATCGGTCTAATTTTTGGCAGTGTGTGAAGCACAGCTGGCTTTTGAAAATGCTGGACCAGAAGGAATTGGGATCCCATGTAGGTCAACATTTGTCAGGGCCTTTCTCCTGGTCTATCTACTCCTTTAGATAAGACGGTTTCTCCAGCCTAGGGATCCCCTTGGCCATAAGTAATGAGCTGCCCTTAGGCTCCTAATGGCCCCTCAGGAGCTACTTGTATTGTCATTATTATTATCATTATTATTATTCAGTAGGTGGCATTCCTCTTGATCATTTGACCTTCTTTGGTTTGTATATTACAGGCCAGATTATGAGATTTCCTTTAACATGTATTACTATAGTGTGGTGAATGTATACCTCAAGATAGGGACGGAATCCCCAAAAATATATGAGGTGGGACTAAGGACTAAGTTGTAAATTGGGATTTTAGTGTGCTTGTAGAATCAGCTGGTACCTCAGTTTCAGCTCTGAGAAGTAACCTGTTTGGAAGCAGAAAATCAATCTTCCTCCCTTTTTCCCTCCTTCTTTCCCTCGCTTTCCTTTCTTTCATTTATTTATTGTTGGTTGGTTGTTCTTAAGCAGTTGTTATTAACTTTTGGGGAGTGTTGGGATTTTTTTTTTTAAGAATGTCAATAAAAACAGGGAATTCAAAGTTTTGAAACCATGCACAAGTTTCCTAGATAAAAATTTTTGCTCTAAAAGTGCATGACTTTTCTCTTAGCTTAGTAGAATGAAGTGAGTAGAATTTGCAGTGTAATTCTAGCTTTATTTTGAATTAGGTCTGTTTCATTCCCAAGGGGTTTTGCCATTTTCCCCATACTCTACATTAAGGGTGGAATTTTCTTTAAACTCTCTTTCTCTTGTGCCTCTTAGTTCTAGCCTATCACCAAGTACTGATGAATGTTCTTTCAAAATGTCTCTTTCTCCCTTATCCATTCATATGGTCATTACCCTCACCACATTTTATAATGGACTCCATTGGCTTGCCTTCTGTCTGTCCTTTCTGTTCTCTTATGACATTGTTTTCATTCTCTGCTTATGTGCTTCCCTGTGATCAGGCTCTACATTGCACTATATTTATTCAAAAGATACTCTTTTAGGAAGAATCCTTCTGTATCATAATATGATTTGCTGAATAGATAAATCTTATGATGTCTCAATTATGCCAGAGCTCAGTAATGGCAAATATATATTTTGCTTGATATAGGCCTGTACTTCTTGACCATCTCCGAGAAACTAGGGCTGACAAGAAGAGACTTCGAAAAGCCTTAAGAGACTTTGAAGAACAGTTTTTTAAACAAACGGGAAGGTAAGTGTGGGCAGAGATTTTTTTAAGTTAGTATTTCCTAGGGAACTCTTGTTAAGAATGAGCTGCAGTTTTGGCAGGAACAGGGACTTTATATAAGATGTAAATAATTTCCACAGTGACTTAGACTCAAAATCTGTCTAATGCAACATTCTAATAGTGCCATTATTAGGTATGTTTTATGAGAGGCTGTAGCTATCAAGTATGACATCAGGCTTTAAGAAATAAAGGATGAAATCCAAAAATCCCTAACTTTGCATAATAAATCTCTTGATAACTATTGAATTTATCTAAACCTTTAAAAAATCTATTTGATTTTTCAACCCATATAACTTCTTTGTTCTGGGTTACTTACTTTCACAAGTTATTTCCTATTTTATTAAATAATTCTTCTTTTGTTTTAAATGTATCTTTTAAACTTAAGGATCTGCCCTTATTTATTTTCAAGTCAGATGTTCATAGCTATTCTTTCTATTCCTAACATAAATGTTAAGCTATGTCCTCTCTTTGTCTATTTTTGTCAACCTAAGTCTCATTAGGCATTCCAATTAGTTTCCTCTAAATTTTGGTGTATTGTCAATGTATATATAATTTTTATATGTATAATTTATATATGTATTTTTACATGTATGTAATTATATATGTATATGTATATATATATATATAATCTATTTGATGTTATTATATATATAATAAAATCATAAGATTCAAGATTATTGATCTACCTCCAGAGGAGAAAGAGACAAATCATTTAGCTATCTGGAGCCTGTTTCCATGGTTGTAAGATGTAAAGATGAAATGATTGGACTTCCTGGAATACTTTGGGAAGCTATAGTTGTTCTGTCTGTCTTGTGACTTTCCCAAAGTCACAAAGTTATTAAGGTGGCAGAGGTGGGAGTCACTGATACACTGGCCCCTCGGTATTCCTCTCCATCTACGTATCTGCCCTTCCTGAATTGCTTTCATTTCAGCAGACTAAGGGTCTACCTGATGGACAGGGACTATTTTCTAAAGCACCTTGAAAGCTTGGTCTACTCACCTCTTAGCAGCTTTTCCATTGCAGTCCTCCAGAGCTGTACAATAGGATTTGACCTATTAAGTCAGAAACGTTTTGTGTTCAGCAAATACAGATACAACCCACTTTGTTTTCTACCTGGAATCTTCCTTTTCCAGTTGACTGCTACAAGTCCAAGTTATTTACCTTCTGCTGATAACTAATCTAGTGAAAAATGTTTTGTGGATGTTAAATTTAGAATATAAAACATAATTTCTTGTTTTCTTTTTCCATTTCCATTTTTTCCCTTTACAGAATTTCCATACAGCTTTTACATTTACATTTTTTTTAATCTGTATGTACTCAGGAATCCAAAGAGTTTGAGACCACCCCAGTATGCTAGTAGTTCTGCCTAATGGAGCTCCAGTGGTATTTGGCATACCTTTTGATGTACAGGGAAGTTAGTGATGTCCTATGTATAGTATTCTACTGTACCTTTGCCTTAACCCTACTTCAGATATGCCTGTATATGACTGAGGTTGTATGCCCTCTTGTGGTAATATACTTAAACTAAATGCCAAAGTGGTGGTATATCACAACTAAAATCAAAGGGTTGAATGGTTAGGAAATATGGATCTTAATCTTGTTATCCTAAGAAATTTTATTAGGAAGGCCTAATCCTGCCCATAACGTAAAATAACCATGCAAATGGATTACTAAAAATTTTAAGTTACTGTAAATGTTCTTGGTAATATTTGCCAAGCAAGAGGAATAATCATGTAGATATGACATTAACAGTTATAAGCCAGGAACTGTACCAAGCACATTAGCATGTTTTACATAATGGGAAAACTGCTTCAGGAAATACTTAGCAAAATTTTTCATTCTGGCCAATACACTTTTTTTTTAAGAGATTTTATTTATTTATTTATTAGAGAGTGAGAGAGAGAGAAACAGCATGAGAGGGGAGAGGGCCAGAGGGAGAAGCAGGCTGCCCACTGAGCTGGGAGCCCGATGCAGGACTCGATCCCAAGACTCCAGGATCATGACCTGAGCCAAAGGCAGTTGCTTAACCAACTGAGCCACCCAGGTGCCCCTGGCCAATACACTCTTGTTTATTAGCCAAAACAGAGTCTGCAGGACCAGGGAAAAGTTGCATGATGGGCTAGGGTTACTAGTGTTTCCTGATAAATTAGACCATTTCTTCACTTAGATATGTTTATATAAATTAAGGTGATATTTAGAGGCCCAGTTAAGTTTGGTCCATAATACAGAATGGAGGCAAAGGAATTCTATTAAATAACTTAGACAATATTTAAGAGAAACCCTATCTACAGATTTGTGTACTGTTCTGAGTTCTGTACTAGAAATTCCAGGCAAATGTATAGTGGTGCATCACAAGTAGATAACTCCATTCTTAGGAAATCTTTATAGATTCATGTTTTTTTTTAAATTTGTGAGAGATAGATCTTTTATCAGTACTGGGAAAATAGAAGGGAGTATAGGTAAAACATTAAATGCTTGCTATTTACCTACATTCAGCCACACTAATATTAGAGAGTATTTGTGTTTATATTCAGTAGCAACTGTGGTGTTTCATCTGTTTTCCACTCTTAGTATTTCAAAGTCATGAATGAAAATATTCTAAAAGCAATAGGTAATCTTATCAACCAAGGAGACAAGAGCCTTCTAAGATCCTGAAGCAATTACTTCCCTTTAGATAACATATCCTGGCCACATATTTTTGTGGAAAGGGAATGGTTTTAACTCCAGATGTTACCCAAACATTCTTCAAAGTAAACAGCAAGAACATATAGTAGTTAGAATGAGTATGTATAAAATATGCATTGTCAGATGTCTAGCCTTAGAATTAGTGTGCAAAGAGAAACATTGCAATTCAGACTCATATATATTCAATCCATGAACATCTCACTGATTCTACTACACATTAGCAGAGATAGGTTACGTATTATAATTAAAAGAAAACTTGGAAATATTTCATGTTTAAAGGTAACCATTGAGCTTTTTTTCCCCTATCACCATAAATTTATATAAATTATTTCACTTAATTTATGTGGTTTTTAGGTTGAATTTTTAACAACTCCCATTGTAAGGGCTGAACATTCTTCATAGGCATGAACTGTGGTATGAGTAATGGGAGAATGACTAGACTAAGAATGCACTGAGAGTTCTGGTTTTTGTTTTTTTTTCCTTTTTACTTGCTCCATTGTTGTCTGTCTATGCAGTGGACCATATATTTGCAAAACACCTAAGACATTCAAGTTCTCGAAGTGTACTATTATACAAAAACCTAATGACACATGGAGGAGGGAGTGAGTGAAGGTGGAAGGGAAGGTAAAAAAGACATGATGCAAAAACCAAGTGGAAACTTCTACTCTGTACTTTCTCATGTAAACATTATAAAAGGATTTTTAATGACTTGATTTATTATGAGCTAAAAGACAGTATTTTCTGTTTTGCAGAAGTCCACAAAAGGAAGACAGGATACCAATGGCAGATGAGTACTATGAATATAAGCACATAAAAGCCAAACTGAGACTATTAGAGGTCCTCATCAGCAAGCAAGATGTGGCCAAAACAATCTGAGGTTCAGGAAATGTTTGTGCTCACTTTCAACCAAGATAAGGACAAGTTTATTTTCCTTTGCCATTCTTGCTAGGTAGTTTTGACATATTGAAAACTGAAGCACTTTAGTGGTAGTATTAGCTGTTTTTAAGAAGGGATGGCAAGAGTAACCATCAATGAGGAAGGAGGATTTAAATGGGGGAAAATATAACAGCTAACAGTATAATTGGAAAAAAAATTGTCTCTTCCATGCCAAGCAGAAAATGCACAGTCAGTATAATTATTTCAAAAAAATCTTAATATTTTATCAAATCTAAATAATACTTGTTCAGTGGGCCACTTATTAAGGAAAGCCTATTTAGTGTCTGGAAACTGCATATGTTAGTGTATGGAAAAAGAACATGATTTTTAAAAAAAATAAGAGGAGGAAAAGAAACTCTTCTTTTTATGTAGGAAGGAATACAGCTAGTAAGAATGTAATTTATTTGAAAGTTCTAATAGATTTTTAAGTGATAAAAAAATCTACCTTGTCCCTTAAGTCCGCTAGGCTATTCAGTAAAGCATACTAGAATGTGTCACTGCTAATTTTTTATTTCTATATAAAAATAGCACATTATTTTATCTGTTATTTGAAATTTTACATTTCTGGTTACCAAAGTTCATTCTTATAGCATGTACTTTGTGAATTATCTTTGTCTAAAATTGACAGATGTTTATATTAAAATAAAATATTGTATTAAAATTTGAAAATAGGTATTTTGGATAGATCTGTGGTCTGCAGTATATAATCTAATGTGATCATAGTTATGATTGCTAATCTTTTTGTTTACTATAAGAGTATATAACTATTTTTCGATTGGGAATATGCATATTTCTTAATGTTCCAAGGTCTGTGTATACTTTGTAAAGTCACAAGCATTCTCATGAGTTGTAGGTACTCTTCATTCTGTACAAAATGAAAGGTTTGGAAATTGTTGGGACACCTTGGAAAAGAAGCCAGAATTTTATTTGCTTCATCAACTTTAGTGCATATAATTTTG
The DNA here is from genome assembly GCF_003265705.2 of Callorhinus ursinus. Lineage (NCBI taxonomy): Eukaryota > Metazoa > Chordata > Mammalia > Carnivora > Otariidae > Callorhinus > Callorhinus ursinus. The sequence continues at coordinate 5,360,269 of NW_027397131.1, forward strand.
TGTTATTTTGTACTAAAACACACATTTATTATTTTTGCCTTTGTAACAATAAGTAAAAAGTCGCCATTTTCTCTTGTACCAACCATGTTTGTATTTCTGTTTTCTGTAATGTTTAAGCATGATGTTGAACAAATTCACATTTTCATATAGTTTGGATGGGAAGAATATTGACTTTCAGAAGCAGAATATTTCAGAGGCTTATTGTTTTCTCTGTATTTACCTGATATTTTATAACTTTTATGAATCAGAATGATGTCCTTCATAAATTTGTTTAATTGAAGTCATCTACTTGTAACAGGACAGATACACAACTATTTGAAGTTTACAAACTACATCTTTGATAAGGGAAATGGTTTCATGACATGTATACAATTGCTATTAAAATGTAACTCTATATATTCTATATGATTGTAAATATTTTATACAACAATACAAATAAAATATTTTTCTATTATATTTATTATGTTGAAACACAATAGTTGTTTCCTGTTAGCTAATATAAATAACATAAATAACACTGTCAAACAACAAGTTGGAAGTGCTGACAATTCTAGGCTTCAAGATTTAACTCATGCTGCAATTACACCCTTTCATGCGGTTTGGAGTTATCCCAATATTTGTTCAGTAGATTAAAATGAATGCATATTTAAACACCATTTATAAGCCGTTATTTTGTATTTTGCTAAAGCAGTTTATATAATTGTTTTGTTATGTTTGGCATAAAGGAAAAATAAAAACATTGCAGCATCTAGGCAATAAAGTGTCAGAGGAGAACTTTCATCACTGAAAGTAATGGGAAGGGCAGGGAATAGGAAACACTAAAACGGCTCTGGATGAAATTTGGAAAAATGGCAATTTGCTTTTGGTGATAGCGGCATGTGCATGCTTCAGTGGAAAACATCTGGTGATGAAAATGGACAACAGAGGATCGGTGCTCTTAGGGGAAGAAAAGGGACTGGGTAAGAATAAGAAAAATGGGCATTAACGTCCAACACTGATATTACAGGTTTTGCAGCTGGGATCTTTCTTTGCATTTGCAGTAGACAAACTCATAAGCTGATGACCAGTGATTTCTGCTACAGTGCCCAGAGAAAGATCCACAGGGTCAGTATAAATGACTTCTAAAATGACATCCTGGGCATGGTGGTAAACCAGCACCCCATCTTCTTCTGTGCAGGTCAAAAATTTATTATCCTTGGAATTTAGCTGAGGAAGGCGCTGCTTACAAAATTCATCTCCTGGTGATCCCACAGGGGCAATAACAAGAATCACATAATGATAAGCAGTGTACATACAGTAGAAGTCCCCAAAATATAAGTTAGTATTGGGGTTAAAAAGTTTTTCTGCTGCAATCTCAAACCTGTATCTTCCATAAGGTGAATCCTGGGGTGGCTTCCCAGTATTAAATTCAGTGCTGCAGCTGAAGAAGATGCCTTCTAATTTACCACTGATAGGAGAGCCATGGCTACCACTGTTATCCTTGACAGATGGTTGCATAGCATTCCCATGATGTTCTCTGCAAGAGAAAAGACATGGTCACTTCTTGGTATAATAGTAGTAAAGCTATTGATTTATATATAGATTTGACTGGTGATAGGCCCAAACTCTGAATGCTCATCCTACTTTACTTTAATGTCTTTTAATGCAATGATGTTCTGCTACAAACCTTGGAGGTCTTTACATAATAAATTTCCTGGCCAGAAAAACCAAACTGGAATTAGAAATCTTACAACTGAAATCACAACCATTATATGCCTACTGGGTTTCAGAAGTGGCTCTTTGAAGAGAAAACTGGACTAACACTATTGGTTAAATATATTGAATGTTTCTTTAAAGTATGCCAGAATTTAGTCCTAATATGAGTGCTGTCCACATATATATATTGGCACAAAAGAGTCTTGTTTTATTTTGTGTGTTTTTTTTTTCCCCCTAGGTACAGTTTACTAATCAGGTCCCCTTTCCTGCGTTTTTCTTACATCAGAGCTGGTTATTCTCCCTTCACCATCACCCCTGATCTATTCTCCATCCTTCTTGCCTTCCATTGTGGGATGGGACTCTATCATTTGGTTCATCTTTGTCCCTTGGTCCCTTCCATTTCAGTTTTACTTATGGAAGGCACCATCAGATCTAGGGGAGGAGGAAGTAAAGCCTTGAGTGTGCTGTCTTCTACTTCCTCCATGCTTCAGAGCCTTGTGGTTCTGGTGTGGCTGGATTCGTATGTACTATATGTCTCTGACTACTTCTCCTAATGGGTGTCCTCTATTACCCTTCCCAAGAGTAGTAAAACCTTTCAACTCTTGATAGTTCCTGGTTGCTTTAGCATCCCTTATTAGTTGCCTTAACCCTGTCTATAACTTTATGAATGGTGCTTTTGTCACATTTTCTCCAGAACTCCCACTAAGTGTGACTTCCCTTTCTTGCTGGGTCCTTGACCACCATGGCTTGGGATGAAAATTACAATTTACCACACAGGCATGAGAAGCTTCTCCCAGTCAGCATGCTTCCAAAAGAGCCTGTGGGTCGGTGAGGTATGCCCAGGGTCTCCCCTAACTTTAGAACAACAATGAGTCTCAAATTCTAGTGCCTAAGAACTACCAAGGAAGCTTATTAAAAATGCAGGTTCAAGGAAAGACCAAGCAACTCACATATTAGAGGACACTAGATAAATAAGAGATGTATGAATATTCTGGATTGGACCAGAATAGTCTTCTTCTTATTATTTTTATTCTTATTATTCTTCCTTTCCTCCTGGTGTTCCAAAATTCCTTCTAATATCATTCTCTTCCTTTTTTCAAAAACTTCTTTTAGAAAACACAATGGTCCAAAATCTTTGGGATGCAGCAAAAGAGGTTCTAAGGTGGAAGTTTATACAGGCCTACCTCAAGAAGCAAGAAAAAATCTCAAACAATCTTACTTTACACCTAAAGGAGCTAGAAAAAGAAGAACAAACAAAATCCAAACCCAGCAAAGGAAGAAAATAATAAAGATCAGAGTAGAAATAAATGATATAGAAACTAAAATAACAATAAAACCAAAGATCAACAAAATTGATAAAACTCTTTTTAAAAAACAGGAGAGAGAGGACCCAAATGCACAAAATTACTAATGAAGGAGGAGAAATAACAAACACTACAGAAATACAAACAACTGTAACAGATCCTAAATGCCAACAAACTGGATAACTTGGAAGAAATGAATAAATTCCTGGAAACCTATAATCTACCAAAACTAAAGCAGGAAGAAATAGAAAATTTGAACAGATCAGTTATCAGCAATGAAGTTGAACTGGTAATCAAAAAAACTCTCAAAAAACAAAAGTCCAGGACCAGACAGCTTCACAGGTAAGTTCTACTAAACATTTGGAGAAGAGTTAATACCCATTCTTTTCAAACTATTCCAACAAATACAAGAGGAAGGAAAACTTACAAATTCATTCTATGAGGCCAGTATCACCCTGATATCAAAACCAGATAAAGACGCCATGAAAAAAGAGAACTACAGGCCAACATCACTCATGAATGTAGATGCAAAAATCCTCAACAAAATATTAGCAAACCAATAATACATTAAAAAAAAATCATACACCACAATCAAATGGGATTTATTCCCAAGATGCAAGAGTGGTTCAATATTCACAAAACAATCAACATGGTATATCACATCAACAGAAGAAAGGATAAAAACCATATCATCATTTCAATAGATGCAGAAAAAACATTTGACAAAGTACAACATCCATTCATGGTAAAACCGTCAACAAAGTAGATTTAAAGGAAACATACCTCAACATAACAAAGACCTTAAATGAAAAACTCACAGACAACGTCATACTCAATAGGGAAAATCTCGGAGTTTTTCCCTTAAGGTCAGGAACAAGACAAAGATGTCCACTCTCACCACTTTTATTCAACGTAGTACTAGATGTCCTAGCCACAGCAATCAAACGACATAAATGTATCCAAATTGGTAAGGAAGAAGTAAATCTCTCACTGTATGCAGATGACATGATACTATATATAGAAACCCTAAAGACTCCACTAAAAAACTACTAGAACTGATAAATGAATTCAGTAAAGTCACAGGATACAAAATCAAGGTACAGAAATCCATTACATTCCTATACACTAATGAAGTAGCAGAAAGAGAAATTAAGAAAACAATAGCATTTACAAATGCACCAAAACCAATAAAATATCTAGGTATAAACTCAGCCAAAGAGGTGAAAGAACTGTACTCCAAAAACTATAAAACAATGACAAAAAAAATTCAAGATGACACAAAGAAATGCAAAGATATTCTATGCTTATGAGTTGGAAGAACAACTATTGTTAAAATGTCTATACTACCTGAAGTGATCTACACCTTTAATACAATCCCTATCAAAATAGCATTAGCATTTGTCACAGAATTATAACAAACAATCCCCAAATTTGTATGGAACCACAAAAGACCGTGAATAGCTGAAGCAATCTTGGAAAAGAAAAACAAAGCTGGAGGTATCACAATTCCAGATTTCAAGTTATATTACAAAGTGGTAGTAATTAAAACAGTATGGTACTGGCACAAAAACAGACATGGAGATCAATGGAACAGAATAGAAAACCCAGAAATAAACCCACAGTTATATGGGTTAATCTTATTTTTGACAAAGGAAGAAAGAATATCCATGAGAAACTAAATGCAAAAGAATGAAACTGGACCACTTTCTTACACCATACACAAAAGTAAACTCAAATGGATTAAAGACCTCAATGTGAGACCTGAAACCATAAAAATCCTAGAAGAGAGCACAGGCAGTAATTTCTCTGATATTAGTCATAGAAGCATTTTTCTAGAAATGTCTCCTGAGGCAAGGGAAATAAAAGCAAAAATAAACTATTGGGATTACATCAAAATAAAAAGCTTCTGCACAGTGAAGGAAACAATCAACAAAATGACCAGGCAACCTATGAAATGGGAGAAAATATTTGCAAATGACGTTATCTGACGAAGGATTAGTATCCAAAATATATAAACAACTTCTACAACTCAACACCAATAAAACCAAATAATCCAATTAAAAATGGGCAGAAGAAATGAACAGACATTTCTCCAAAGAAGGCATCCAGATGGCCAACAAACACACGAAAAGATGCTCAACATCACTAATCAACAGGTAAATGCAAATCAAAACTACAATGAGATATCACCTCAAATCTGTCAGAATGACTAAAACCAACAACACGAGAAAGAAGTGTTGGCAAGGATGTGGAGAAAAAGGAACGCTCTTACACTTTTGGTGGGATTGCAAACTGGTATAGCCACTGTAGAAAACAATAGAGAGATTCCTCAAAAAATAAAATAGATCTACCCTATTATCCAGGAATTGCACTATTGGATATTTACCCAAACAATACAAAACCCTGATTCAAAGGGATACAAGCACCTCTGTTTACTGCAGCATTATTTATAATCACTGAATTATGGAAGCAGCTCAAGTGTCCATTGACTGATGAATGGATAAAGAAGATGTAGCATATTATTCAGCCAAAGAAAAGCATGAAATCTTACTATTTGCAACAACATGGGTAAAGCTAGAGAGTATAATGCTAAGTGAAGTAAGTCAGCGAAAGACAAATAGCATATGATTTCACACATATGTGGAATTTAAGAAACAAAACAAATGAGCAAAGAAAAAAAAACGAGAGACAAACTAAGAAACAGATTCTTAACAATAAAGAACAAACTGATGGCTACCAGAAGAGAGGTTGGTGGGGTGATAGGAGAAATAGGGGGTGGGGATTGAAGAGTACACTTATCATGATGAATAAAAAAATAAACAAAAAAACTTCTTTTAGTCATTCTTTTGCAGTAGATACTGTAAAAAATGCCCATCAGCATTTTGGGGTTTTTGGCTTCTTCAGAACTCAGTCCAGAATATAAGAGCTAAAAAGAAAACTCAGGGAACTCATTACTGTATTGTCCCTTGAGTCCCATGGTCCCTAACTGACCTCTCTACCTTTCAGTCTTCTTCTGCCTTTCAGATTCCTATGTTTCTTTTATATATAAAGTCCAGAGTTTTTAGTCATATTTAGTGGGAAAAAATAGGGAGAAGTGTTTCCACTCCATCTTGTCCTGGGTCAAAATTCTTATGCTTGTTACAGCTACATTCTCATTAACAAAAAACAAATATCGATATGATATGTGTCAAACATGAATCTACAAGTTCAATTAATGAAATAACAGCAGAAAATGAGACAGGAACTGAAACTAGGAGAAATGTATTAGCATTAGTGACAAACATCAACTTTGAGGATATACAATTTAACACTTAAAAGCACCAGGAATTCCTACACCTGTCAGTGGATTGGAAAAGAAAAAACTTTCTGATCTAGAAAGGTGTTTTAAGGATAGTGAGGCTACTTAGTGAACTTGAAGGAGTAAGAGAGAAAGTGGTATTTTGATCTGGGGTAAGGGAAAGCAATATTCACTTAGAAATTTATCTCTAGAGAAAGAGATCAAAATGAGCTCAATTCATATGGATTGAGTCAGAATTTACCTAATGCTTTTTCATAATTTGTAATGATTTGGAAAGTCTGTAGTCAGGTAAGTGAAAGGTTCATTTCTATTCAAGCATTTTGATTAACAAATTGACATTTTAAATGGATTCTGATAAAGGAAGTGGGTCCTGATTAGAATTCATTACCTAAAAAGAAAAATCAAGGTCCATTGAAGCTAATGTCTACTAATTTTATAATAAAGCGTTTTGAAAAAGCAATTTTGAAGAACTGTACCCACGCCTTGAGAAGTATATTTACTTATATATACTGTATTAAGATATAATTTACATGGATTTTACAACTGTCATGGAAACTCCAACAAAGGTAAATTTCCTTGTTAGTAAATACATCTTTCATTCTAGTAGACTGGAATCAATTATACAATATATACAATGACTTTTTCCAGGCAGTCTTTATCATTTCTTTTCTTCTTCGAAGAGTTTTTGAAAACCGATGATGCAAATTTTAATATCTAAAGACCTGAAAATAGGCTAGTTTCCACCCAAAGGGCAGAGAAAATCAGAGAAATACTGACCTCCAGTGGCCACCTAAAATAGACATTGGCAATATTCTAAGACTCTAAACCTTGTACCAAAGATGTATTTATTATATTGATGTATTTCTTATTAAAGAAAATAGCAATAGATCTTTTTGTTTTCAAATTTTATGCTTAAAGAAAACCTTTCTTGTTAAATATATATGGTCATTCCCATTCACAATTGACAGATAAATTAATTTGTGTTATATCTGTTTGTACTGTCTAAATTAGGTTAATGGCATCCACCATGAAATATGTATAGATTCAAGGGTAAGTAATTATCAGATAAAAGAATTATGGACTAAACTCTGTGTTTATAAGATATTCAACCTTATGGTTTGCAGCATCAAAATATATATATTAAAAAACCCATGATATTGCAAAGTATTTCATTTGATGAAATCAGATGCCTAAATTCACCTCTCTCTCTCTGATTCCCTTTACATTTTCCACAGCTTGGAGATGATTTAAATCTAAAACCATGATCATGACTTAAGAAAACTAGAGAAGTAAGAAACAAATAACAACAAAGCTTCCTAATTTTTTTTCATTATAATCCTTTACAACTTAAAGTTTAAAGTGAGACCAAATGACAAATTATAGAGATTACTGTGTAAAAGTTTTAGAACTAAATAGCATTTATCATTTTAAAAACCTTAGTCTTAGCCTTTTAAAAACATATATCTCTATTTACTGTCCTGAAATTTTTGTCTGTAAATATAAAACATTATTAAGTATTAAAACTACCTGTATCATGGATTGCTTTTGAATTCTTGGAAACTGTTTCCCAGTGTAAAACACAGGCTATCTTAGAAATACTAATTGAACATTAGAATTCAAAAGTAAATACGACAGACTGAATAATTAATCCAAGATAATGGCTAAGAGATCTCATCACTTAGACTGAAGCCTGAAAAAATCCCACCTGATTCACCATATTTCATGAAAGTTACGTCCCCCCCTCCCATTTTCAATATCTTAAAGCAATCAATCCACAAGAAGAGAGTATTCAGTTTAGTTATTGGGTGGTAGAGGAATTTGTCAAGAATGGTCATCAGTCTAAACCCTGGAGGTTTTACGATCTTCCACTCAAATAGACAGGAACTGTCATTACAAATGATTACAGAAAGGGATGTAAGTAACATGAAAAAAAAATCCCATAATCTGATTTTTTTCTACTCAATTATTCTGGGAAATAAGAGTATAATTAACTATTTTGAAAAGAAAACAAAAATTGCTATTTCACAGAACTAGACTCAAGGGAAACCTGAGCCTAGAGCTTAGAATGGCATTTAGTAAAGCAAATCACTATATATTTTTTTAACCTTACCGAATATAGTCAAAATATTCTTTGTGTTGGTTACGATAAAAAACAGAAAATTTAAGCATCCGTCCTGCAATCACTTCAGCCTTCTCCAATAGCTGTGTTAGATGAACTTTTGAATAGTCTGAAAATAAAAAAAAAATTCTCTTACTAAAAATATATTACCAAATGTATCAACTACATGTTTAATAAATTGGAAATTATTAAAATTCACCTTTAGAAAATTTATCTTAGTGAATAGGAAATTGCACTGAAAAAAAATTCATTGTCTTTGTTTGGCACATTTTTCTTTCTACAAAAAATGCATTTGTTATGGTTTATTTTTTTTTTTTAGGATATCCATGCATTTATTTCACTCTTTGAAATGAAAGATCCTGCAACAAAAATGTTAAGTAAGGAATGCAGACTCTGCATAACCCAAGTAATATCAATTGGCACCATACTAGCTTTTCTTGAATCAACTGACAAGTCAAATAAAAAAAGCTTCTAACATGCAATCAGTAGCAAATTGACTTTAAAAAGGTAGCAATAATAATGTTCATTTAATTTACTCTTTAAATCTACGAGGTTTGGGGGCGACTGGGTGGCTCAGTCCTTAAGCATCTGCCTTCGGCTCAAGTCATGGTCCCAGGGGCCTGGGATTGAGCCCTGCATCGGGCTCCCTGCTCCACAGGGAGCCTGCTTCTCCCTCTCCCACTCCTCCTGCTTGTGTTCCCTCTCTCGCTGTGTCTCTGTCAAATAAATAAATAAAATCTTTAAAAAATAAATAAATAAATCTACGAGGTTGGTGAGATAGATTAAATATGACAATTTTATTGATGCAGAAATTGAGGCTTGTCACGGTTTGATTTGCCAAATGTTCATATAGCTAGTAATTTAGAGACTAGGTCTCTGGTTTTTAGTTGATGGTTTTCAGGTATACAAGACTCTTGAAAATCTAAAGCTTCTCTCCAAGTAACTTGATCCTTTCACCAACTTTTTGTTTTGAAAATTGAGGACTGTTGTCAAACTCCTCTACCAAAATCTAAGCAAAAATCTTTGTCTATAAAGATTATAAGACATTCCAAATAAAAGCAACCTAGTTGAGCTGCTCATGACAGCACAGGTTGTTTACTAACTGCTTCACTGGCTCACATTTATTTAGATTAGAACATATGATGCAGAAGGCATCATGCAAAGTTAGATGATCAGGTTAAAAGATCAAACAGAATATTCTTCCTTTCAAAGAACTCACAATCTAAATTTGCAAATAAATATACATAGATAAATATATAAACAACTGTGATTTATGGGGCAAGCACAGGGTTTTATCCTGACATAGACTAGACTAGAATTAGATTAGTTGGTGGCATTCTATTTTACTTTATGTCAATATTTTGCACAGTACATAGCACACAGTATGTGCTCAATAAATGTGGAGTGAATTAGCTTTTATACAGATCAAAAGACAATTTATACAAAAAGCTTCCTCAAAATTTACAGATTAAAGATTATTGATAAAGTTTAGGTAAAAGTCTCTGAATTATTCTGATAATTTGAAACAATAAGCTTTGAAAAGCTTAAGTTCCCTTTATATTTTACTCATACAAATTAAAAATGCAAAATAATTTATAGAAAACTATTGTACCACATATAAAAGCTGGCATTTTATTATTCACTCCATAACATTCTTAGTAGAATTATGAGACGTAGTTCAGTAAAAGAGCAACAGGGTGATCACTCTAAATGAAAGAAGACAAGGTTTTCCTTCATACACATAGAAATAAAACATGTACTCATATGGTTAAATAGATTATAGAACAGAGTGTGTATGCATCTATAGACAGGTATTTCTGACCTGGAAATGCCAAAGGTCTTTCTTAAGCTAAAGAAGAAATAATATTTCACACTTTTCCCCAATGTCAAATGGGGATTTTAGTAGGTAAATTATAGCTCTTTTAATTGGATAAATATTATGACTTTGTTTAGTGCCGTCCTATGGAAAATAGCATGTATTAAAACGATATCCAAAAAGACTGTGGCTCGGGACAAGAGATTTGTAACCTACAATGGTAGAAACATCAGATTGGCAACAGACCTATCCACAGAGACCTGGCAGGCCAGAAAGGACTGGCATGATCTATTCAGAGCACTAAATGAGAAAAATATGCAGCCAAGAATACTATATCCAGCTAGACTGTCATTGAAAATAGAAGGAGAGATAAAAAGCTTCTAGGACAAACAAAAACTAAAGGAATCTGCAAACACGAAACCAGCCCTCCAAGAAATATTGAAAGGGGTCCTCTAAGCAAAGAGAGAGCCTAAAAGCAGCATAGATCAGAAAGGAACACAGACAATATACAGTAACAGTCACCTTACAGGCAATACAATGGCAGGAAATTCCTATCTTTCAATAGTTACTCTGAATGTAAATGGGCTAAATGCCCCAATCAAAAGACACAGGGTATCAGATTGGATAAAAAACAAGACCCATCGATATGCTGTCTGCAAGAGACTCATTTGAGACCCAAAGAAACTCCCAGATTGAAAGTGAGGGGGTGGAAAACCATTTACCACGCTAATGGACATCAAAAGAAAGCTGGGGTGGCAATCCTTGTATCAGACAAATTAGATTTTAAAGCAAAGACTATGATAAGAGATGAGGAAAGACACTATATCCTACTTAAAGGGTCTATCCAACGAGAAGATCTAACAATTGTAAATATCTATGCCCCTAACATGGGAACAGCCAAATATATAAGCCAATTAATAACAAAAGAAAAAAACATCAACAACAATACTAGTGGGGGACTTTAACACCCCCTCACTGATATGGACAGATCATCTAAGCAAAAGATCAAACAAGAAAATAAAGACTTTAAATGACACACTGGCCCAAATGGACTTCACAGACATATTCAGAACATTCCATCCCAAAGCAACGGAATACACACTTCACTAGTGACCATGGAACATTCTCCAGAATTGATCACATCCTAGGTCACAAATCAGGCCTCAACTGGTAACTATAGATTGGGATCATTCCCTACATATTTTCAGACCACAATGCTTTGAAACTAGAACTCAATCATAAGAGGAAAGTCGGAAACAACTCAAATACATGGAGGCTAAAGAACATCCTACTAAAGAATGAACGGGTCAACCAAGAAATTTTTAAAAAAGAATTAAAAAAAATTCATGGAAACCAATGAAAATGAAAACACAACTGTTCAAAATCTTTGGGATGCAGCAAAGGCAGTCCTAAGAGGAAAGTATATAGCAATACAAGCCTTTCTCAAGAAACAAGAAAGGTCTGAATTACACAACCTAACCCTACACCTAAGGAGCTGGAGAAAGAACAGCAAATAAAGCCTAAACCCAGCAGGAGAAGAGAAGTAATAAAGATCAGAGCAGAAATCAATGAAATAGAAACCAAAAGAACAGTGGAACAGATCCATGAAACTAGGAGCTGGTTCTTTGAAAGAATTAATAAGATGATAAACCCCTAGCCAGACTTATCAAAAAGAAAAGAGAAATGACCCAAAAAATAAAATCATGAATGAAAGAGAAGAGATCACAACCAACACAAATAAATACAAACAATTACAAGAACGTATTATGAGCAACTCTATGCTAGCAAATTAGATAATCTGGAAGAAATGGATGCATTCCTAGAGATGTACAAACTACCAAAACTGAAGCAGGAAGAAACAGAAAACCTGAACAGATTATAACCACTAAGGAAATTGAAGCAGTCATCAAAAATCTCCCAACAAACAAGAGCCCAGGGCCAGATGGCTTCCCAGGGGAATTCTACCAAATATTTAAAGAAGAATTAATACCTATTCTTCTGAAACTGTTCCAAAAAATAGAAATGGAAGGCAAACTTCCAAACTCATTTTATGAGGTCACCATTACCTTGATCCCAAAACCAGACAAAGACCCCATCAAAAAGAATTACAGACCAACATCCCTGATGAACATGGATACAAAAATTCTCACCAAAATACCAGCCAATAGGATCCAACAGTACATTAAAAGGATTATTCACCATGACCAAGTGGGATTTATCCCTGGGCTGCAAGGTTGGTTCAACATCTGCAAATTAATCAATGTGATGCAATACATTAATAAAACAAAGAACAAGAACCATATGAACCTCTCAATAGAAGCAGAAAAAGCATTTGACAAAGTACAGCATTCTTTCTTGATCAAAATTCTTCAGAGTATAGGGATAGAAGGTACATACCTCAATAACATAAAAGCCATCTATGAAAAACACACAGTGAATATCATTCTCAATGGGGAAAAACTGAGAGCTTTCCCCCTAAGGTCAGGAACACGGCAGGGATGTCCATTATCACCACTGCTATTCAACATAGTATTAGAAGTCCTAGCCATAGCAATCAGACAACAAAAAGAAATCAAAGGCATCCAAATTGGCAAAGAAGTCAAACTCTCACCCTTTGCAGATGATATGATACTTTACGTGAAAAATCTGAAAGACTCCACCCCCAAACTGCTAGAACTCATACAGGAATTCAGTAAAGTGGCAGGATATAAAAATCAATGCACAGAAATCAGTGGCATTTCTATACACCAACAAGACAGAAGAAAAAGAAATTAAGGAGTCGATCCCACTTACAATTGCACCCAAAACCATAAGATACCTAGGAATAAATCTAACCAAAGAGCCAAAGAATCCGTACTCAGAAAACTATAAAATACTCATGAAAGAAATTGAGAAAGACACAAAGAAATGGAAAAACGTTCCATGCTCATGGACTGGAAGAACAAATATCTTGAAGATGTCAATGCTACCTAGAACAATCTACACATTTAATGCATTCCCTATCAAAATACCATCCACTTTTTTCAAAGAAATGGGACAAATAATCCTAAAATTTGTATGGAACCAGAAAAGACCCCGAGTAGCCAGAGAAATGTTGAAAAAGAAAAGCAAAGCTGGTGGCATCACAATTCCGGACTTCAAGCTCTATTACAAAGCTGTCATCATCAAGACAGTATGGTACTGGCACAAAAACCGACACATAGATCAATGGAACAGAATAGAGAGCTCAGAAATGGACCCTCAACTCTATGGTCAACTAATCTTCGACAAAGCAGGAAAGAATGTCCAATGGAAAAAAGTCTCTTCAACAAATGGTGTTGGGAAAATTGGACAGCCACATGCAGAAGAATGAAACTGAACCATTTTCTTACACCACACACACAGAAATAGACTCAAAATGGTTGAAAGACCTCAATGTGAGACAGGAGTCCATCAAAATCCTAAAGGAGAACACAGGCAGCAACCTCTTCGACCTCAGCCGCAGCAACTTCTTCCTAGAAACATTGCCAAAGGCAAGGGAAGCAAGGGAAAAAATGAACTATTGGGATTTCATCAAGATAAAAAGCTTTTGCACAGCAAAGGAAACAGTCAACAAAACCAAAGACAACCGACAGAATGGGAGAAGATATGTGCAAATGACATATCAGATAAAGGGCTAGTATCCGAAATCTATAAAGAACTTAGCAAACTCAACACCCAAAGAACAAATAATCCAGTCAAGAAATGGGCGGAAGACATGAACAGATATTTTTCCAAAGATGACATCCAAATGGCCAACAGACACATGAAAAAGTGCTCAACAATACTCAACATCAGGGAAATCCAAATCAAAACCTCAATGAGATACCACCTCACACCAGTCAGAATGGCTAAAATTAACAAGTCAGGAAACAACAGATGTTGGCAGGGATGCAGAGAAAGGCGAACCCTCCTACACTGTTGGTGGGAATGCAAGCTGGTGCAGGCACCCTGGAAAACAGCATGGAGGTTCGTCAAAAAGTTGAAAATAGAGCTACCATATGACCCAGCAATTGCACTACTGGGTATTTGCCCCAAAGATACAAATGTAGGGATCCGAAGGGGTACGTGTACCCCAATGTTTATAGCAGCAATGTCCACAATAGGTAAAATATGGAAAGAGCCAAGATGTCCATCAACAGATGAATGGATAAAAAAGATGTGGTATATATATACAATGGAATATTATGCAGCCATCAAAAGGAATGAAATCTTGCCATTTGCAATGATACGGATGGAACTGGAAGGTGTTATGCTGAGCGAAATAAGTCAATCAGAGAAAGACATGTATCTTATGATCTCACTGATATGAGGAATTCTTAATCTCAGGAAACAAACTGAGGGTTGCTGGAGTAGTGGGGGGTGGGAGGGATGGGGTGGCTGAATGATAGACATTGGGGAGGGTATGTGGTATTGGTGAGCGCTGTAAATTGTGTGAGACTGTTGAATCACAGACCTGTACCTCTGAAACAAATAATACATTCTATGTAAAAAAAATATAAAAGAAGATAGCAGGAAGGGAAAAATGAAGGGGGGGAAATCGGAGGGGGAGACGAACCATGAGAGACTATGGACTCTGAGAAACAAACTGAGGGTTCTAGAGGGGAGGGGGATGGGTTAGCCTGTTGATGGGTATTAAGGAGGGCACTACTGAATGGAGCACTGGGTGTTATACGCAAACAATGAATCATGGAACACTACATCAAAAACTAATGATGTAATGTATGGCGACTAACATAACATAAGAAAATAAAATTTAAAAAAAAGAAAGTAAATGGAAAGAAATGCAATAAAGAAAAGTAAACGTGAGATAGACTCCAAAGAAGAATTTTATTTCAGGAAAAAACTGAGGTAATATATTAACTCCAATATAACACAACAAATATAGGTAAAAGTTTTATCATTGAGAATTCTTTACTCACTATTAATGTTACTCTTAATACAATATAAAAATTAGCTGCTTCATTACTGATAACTAAACTATGATTAATACCATATTTCATCTAGTCCAAAATGTATTTTTTCACATTTAGCTTCTTAATGAGTCCAACAATAACTGTGATATGAAAACACTGTTTCATACTTTAACTGACAGTATAAAATGGTGGAACTTATAATCAGTATCTTAGGAAGAAATATGGTACCAGAGAGATATTATTTCCTTGCTCTCAAAGACTGAAATCCTTAACAATCAAGGATGTTATAATCCTTAGCAACTTACCCATATATAAAAAGGTTTGAAGATAAAATCAAAATAACATAGAATTAAAATTTCATCCATTTAACATATCCATAGGAAAAGTTTTACACTGAATTTGAGATTAAGAAACAACACAAGCTAGTGAGATAAAGCAGTTGCTAAGTATGTACTGAGTCTAAAATAATGCAGGTGTGACATTATGGGGAGAAAAAAAAAGGCCGGTTTATATGAAGGATGCCTCAGCTGGGAAAATTTGCTAAGCAACTTACAATAGTTGAGGCAAATTGTTTTTAAGACTTTCTTCAAGCTCCTTTATGTTGAAAAACACAGCCTTTCTCTACAATTTTTTAGAGGAAACAATCACCTATACAAAGAGGAAATAAAGCCCCATTCTAAGAGACAAGGAGAGGATGACAGATGTAATCAGGTAAAGATATCTTTGTATGAGTTCAACACCTATTTAAGAGCTCACCAAATATTTGTTTCTTAAATGAATGAATAAACAGATAAATGAACGAGATAAATGGTAACATTTCCAATTTAATGGAATATTAAAGTATAGTTCAAAATCAAAGGGGATGGGGCTCTCCACATCAGGTATCTCAATGTCAAATGGCTATGAGGTACTTTCTAATGAAGCAAAGACACACACACACACACACACACACACACACACACACACACACGACACTAGTTTAGATACAGATTTCAGCACTCAGGTGAAAAATCCAATAACATTTCTGCTATGTACAGTCATTAAGATCTGCATCCATTCCCCTAAGTTACAGAAAGATGTTCCTGACTTGTTTCAATATCTGTGAACATTTTTTTTTAAAGATTCTATTTATTTTATTTATTTGACAGAGAGAGAGTGCAAGCAGGGGGAGTGGCAGGCAGAGGAAGAGGGAGAAGCAGGCTCCCTGCTGAACAGGGAACCAGAGACACAGGGCTTGATCCCAGATTCTTGGGATCATGACTTGAGCCAAAGGCAGCCACTTAGCCAACTGAGCCACCCAGGTGCCATCAATATCTGTGAAAATTTAAAGAAAAAAAAAAGCTCTCTCTCAAAACGAAGCTCAAAATATGTTTGAGCATATTTTCAAACTAAACCAATTTTTATTTGCAAAGCTTTTACTTTAAAAAATCAAACTATGCAGCAAAGAACTAATTTAATGCCATTACTCAGCTTTTACTGAGAATCTAAGCTCCCTCCAACTAATACAGCGTAGCTTGTTCTAGTACACAATGCTACTGTCGATGTAAAAATAACCCAATGCAATTCATATCACCTTATGATTAAAAAATATTTTTCTGTAATTAGCTTTTAAGGAACTACTAAATATTTTTCTGGATTTGTATCTAGTTCTCTTACCTGCTGTGCAGAATTCTATAATTTCACTCCATTCAGACACAACATAATCACCGTCAACCTGTTTTGAGGCAGTCTGCACTGCTACTGTATATTCAGTTCTCGGGCTCAAAAACCAGTGTCCACGGACAGTCATGGGCAAAGGAACAGCTTTTGCCACCAATTTCGTTGGAACATCCTAAGACAAAAAGAAAGAAAAACAGGAAAGAAGGAAGGGTAGAGGGCAGGCAGGGAGGGAAGAAATAATTTAGCAGTAGAACCTGAATCAATTTTAAACAATGTGGAGGAACTTAAATTCCTGGCTAATCATAGAATTTTCCTTTTTAAAGATATTTAACAATTATTCTAGTCAAATCTCTATTCTCCAGATGTAAAAAAAATAAGGCCCAACTTGATCAAAAGACATGCCCAAGGTCATACAGCTAGTTAATGACATAAAATGTATTTAGATTTCTGTTTTCTTGATTATTGTTCTTCTCTGTACTCTCCTTATATATGTTCCTTAAAGTGCAATATTCTAATATTAAATTATAAAACAAAACAAAACCTCCCAAAACCCAGAAACATGACAAACAAATTCAATGATTTTGTATTTTAAAATATATTTGTTTAATTTATACTATCCATTAATTTTACCAGAGTAGCCCATTACTAAATATTTTATATGTGAAGGCAGAAAACATTTTAAAAATAACTATTTTAAGATAAATGAATCAGTTTTATTTACAAAAGAGGTAGTATCTGCTTCAGTTGTATTCAAGTATGGAGCTTATGTGTCACAGAAATGTTTAGGTATTTCTAAACAATGATTAATAAGGTTATTAAACTTGCTAGTTGAATATTCACTATATTTCCAAGACATGGTTTTCTAAGTGTGGAATGAAGAAAAGGGGGTCAAATCTTGACCTAATCATCACATAACATTAAGTATTTCAAAGCTATTTTAAGGAAATATTTCAAAACTACTTCAAGAAGGCAAATGTCAGCAAAGAAAATATCCATAACTAGAAAGCATAATCAAAATTAGAACATGGTTAGAATAATGACTTATCAACCTTGTTCTCTCACACATATACATATAATCCTTACTTATCATTAGTGTGTATAACTGCGCATTTGGTAAAAGACATAATTTCCAGAAAGGATAAGGCAGCTCTTCCAAAAGATTTGCCAAGTTAAATTTAGTATCAATATAAAAAAAAGACCAGTTTTCATCAGTGAAAATACTGAAACATAAGAAAGAATACTTAATAACTATTATCCTCTCTATGCTATCTCTGATGTGTACGTAGAGACATATGTATCAGCAAAGATATGTGATAAGTAGACTGTTATAAGAATAAATACCAAAGAGGTGTAAACAGGTCTAAGACATATAAAGGTTAATTTTCATCCTCAAATCATAAAATAAAATTGACTACATAAAGCAGTTTTCAGCCCTGAAGTATTTTACAAATACCCTAAAGTTTATAAGCTATATCACATTCCTCTCTCAGCAGTTATAGGGAAAAATGTATGCCTTAATGAAAAACTATACCCTGCCTATAGCATATTCTTCTGGCTATTTTCTTTTGATTCTGTGGGAGTTATTTTATAACAGTGTAATCTGTAGATAACTGATAACAGTTATTCTTGTCTAAATACATGCAAATGAATTTTGTCCATCCATCCCTTCTGTCCCTTTCTCCTTCCTGACCCCAAATCAGTTTTACCTGTAGTTATACATTTATTTCAATATACTAATCTATGCTTGTGTCTATTCTTTGGATTATCCCTTGAACTGGTTGTAACACCTCATCAGTTACCTCATTAATGAGTTAAATCTTTTAACACATGTTCATTTTTATGTCTATATGACAGTCATGATTTTACCTCTTATGGGAAAAATTGTATTTTAATAGTATACTTGGCATTTCATTTTCTTACAAAATTTCTTAAAGGGATAGGGTTTTGAAATGACATGTAATTTTTATTCTTCCCAATATCAAATACATCACTTAAGTAATTAATAGAACATTATTCCTGCTTTTAAAATGTCCTCAGACTTAGATTTTAAGATGCAAATGAACAGAAGTATGTGTTAAGATTTTACCTTGTGTTTAAATTTATTGGAGTTCTTGTTCTCTTTCTTATTGAGGTCAATGAAATAGTGTGTAATACGGTCCTTTGACTTTGAATCCATTTCCCATGAAATCTTGAATGAGTCACATGTAATGTTGCTTATTTTAATGTTATGTGGTACAGGAAGTTCTTCCATCTCTGCTATGCCACTGTCTTGTGATTTATTCCCTGCAAGAAAACAATGCACAGGTAGTTTCCAACTAATGTATTTTTCCAGGTTGCAAGGCCATCAGTTGTGTATATATTTTTTTCTTTTTTAATAAGATTTTTATTTATTTATTTGAGACAGAAATAGGGAGAGAGAGAGAGTGCGCACAGAGGGAGAGTGAGAGGGTGAAGAAGACTCCCCGCTGAGCAGAGAGCCCAATGCAGGCTTGATCCCAGGACCCTGAGATCATGACCTCAGCTGAAGTCAGACGCTTAACCAACTGAGCCACCCAAGGACCTCTGTGTATGTATTTCTGAACTCAACTACCTAATTACTGAGATTTCATGAAATCTATTTCATGAAATAGTTTGAGTGTTAACAATAGTTAATGCCATTTACAAAGTCATTTTACCAATAAAAAAAAAAAGCAAAACTGAATTAGTCCTTACCACCTCTAAATTTTCAATTTACTTTTCCAATTTTTGCTTTCACAGAATGTAAACAAAAACACTGATAATCTATCTTTCTAATCTATAAAAGATTGGCCTTACATGGTAGACCCAAGAGACCATTTTTCCTACATGAACAACCAATTCTGCTCTAATGTCAGGCGTTTTAAACTATATGAAGTCACAAATGTTGCTAATGAAAGAATCCAGTCAAATTAAAAAAAGAACATTTCTTTAAAAAAATCTGTGAGTTATCAGTGACAGTCTATAAAAATTACTCTTCCATTTTCCTTTTGTTTTAGATATTTATATATAGAAACAGCATGTGATAGTTATACTATATATACAAATAATATTGAAGACCATTCTCTTACAAGTTATTATGTCAAGGATTATTCTAGGAATCTTTCTGCCCATTGTGTCTTGGTCAATTTAATTTTGAGTATTAAAACAATAGATAAAACTAAAAGAGAAAAAAAAACAATTGCCATGTTGATTGTTATCATTAAAATCTTGAAGAACTGATCTGACATCTGGTTACCTAAAAGACTGTATCCTGCCTTTCCAGTTAAAGAAAATGAGAAACTAAAAGAGAAACTTTGGCTAATAGTATAGAGTAGAATAAGATGGATGATTGGTCAAAATAGAAAAAATATAGATCTGCCAAGTTTGTTTCATAGATAGGAAAAAAATACTGAACCAACTTTTACTCTATTTCTCCTTCCTATGTTCTCTTACCCCAAGCCAACATAAAATTGAATGCCCCAGAGGAAAAAAAAATAAATGTAATTGTTATTCATATGATAAAAAGTGGTAGATCATAAATCAGCTACATAACTAGTTCCTTAACAGAATAAAAGAGTAAATCTTGATCAACAAAAATTAAAAACAACAATGAATATTATCTTGTGGCAATATCTTCCATTTCCAGATAAATTGTGTTCTCCTGCTCCCACACTCCCTCTCAATTGTTGATATAAAACTGTTGACAATTGCCAGTCTTATTAAATCTTTTTTTTTAAGAGTTTATTTTTTGACAGAGAAAGACACAGCAAGAGAGGGAACACAAGCAGGGGGAGTGGGAGAGGGAGAAGCAGGCTTCCCGCAGAGCAGGAAGCCCACGTGGGGCTCAATCCCAGGACCCTGAGATCATGACCTGAGCTGACCTGAGCCCAAAGCAGAGGCTTAACGACTGAGCCGCCCAGGTGTCCCTAAATCTTTGACCCATATTTTCTCATCTCAAGCTGTGATGTTGCCAGAGGAACCTGATGGCAATTGAAAACTAATTTCAAAATAAGTTCTTTATTGTCATTTCTTGAACAATACTTTTAAAAATTCTTTTCTTCTTCATACCTTCCCCTCACACCCCAGTCTCTCCGGATTCCCTCTCCATAAAACTCCCACAAAAATTACTCTCTCACTTTCTTTCCTTCTCATCTGGCCTAACAGAATCCCCAAATTGCTTGTGACCTAAATAAAAGCCTTTTAGAAGTCAAGGGAAGGAAAGAAACTAAGTGGAATCCTTTTAATGGACCTGGAAAAGGGAAAGGCAATAAATACTCAAACATTAGTAATTTTTGTTCTATTTAGAAAAGCTCAAAGTTTTTACCTATTATTCTGATTGCAGTTATCTTTAAAATATAAGTAACACTACTGAAAAACTTTCTGGACACTAACAGTAAAAGTTTCTGTAGAACTCGTCTGCATTATGACTCTCCATATAATTTCATAACAACTGGGTGAAAAAATTGTTATTTAAGATCATAGAGAGAAAAAGAAAGCTATTTTGCATTTGACCCAATTTAATGAAAATGCAATTTCAATATATTAACACTAAGATACAAAAGTTTGCTACTTAAACTTCCACTGTTATCGGATTCAACCTTAAAGTTACAAATAATTGATTATTGTCTAGAATATAATACTTTGTTTTACATATTTTTGTCTAATAGTTAAAATTTGAGAAAAAAATTATATTTATTAAAATGTGGAAAGTTTTGTTTAAATCCTATTTTACCATTCAGAATATAAAGCTCAAACCTATGAAGGACTTGTTATATTAAGAAAATCTTTATTTTCAAGCTACTTATCATACTCCCAGTTCTTAACAAAGCCAGTAGATTAACCTCTACGCAGCTTTCTTACTTGCGCAGAACAAGTAAAAAATTTAGTTTAAACCAATCCTATCAGTTTATATGTAACTTCCTTTATCTTCACACTCTGAATCAATTTTTAACTAAGATTTTGAGATAAGTGACAGAAGACAATGATTTTGTCTGTAAAATCAGTGAAACAATAGTGATTCACATGACACTAATATTCAATAACCAGCCAGTACTATCTTAGATCTGTACAATCAAGTGTGTTTCTAAATGCAGCTTCTATTTCTTAATAAGACTTCATCTTAAGAATAATTCTAGCTACATTTTTCTACTTTACCTGACAAATAATTCTAAGATCTGTGACTATACTGCTGATTGGTAATACTGAATGGAAAACAAATTAATGATACTTTTATCTGTCCAAAATATGAAAGCTGCTTCTCAGAATAAGCATTTCAAAGGCACTTTTGTAACAAATTCTTTCACTTTTAAAATATTTTTTTTCCTCTGTGCTACATCTATTCATTGTCGGAAAGCATTTTTTGTCTGTATTTTTAATTTTATTAAACTCCCCAAAAACTACCTATTGGGATTTGTATATTAACTCTAGGAAACTTTCTAAGATCACTAAAAATCAGAATGTGATACCAATCTTCTTAGAATATTTTAAAATAAAATCTCTAACTTCAATGATTTGTTGCTATACTTTTAGCGAGTTGTTGAATTCAAGTGTCTTCTCATATTGACCCTGACAAATCACTTAATTTGTAAAGCGGTCAAGGATCCTTAACATACTGCCACTTAGTTATGTGTCCCTTCATATTTATTTTTGTTATTACAACTTTTACTAAGTTGTAATTATCTATATATCAAAAGTATACAACAGAAAAGGTACAAAGATGTAAAAACTAGCTCTTGCCTCAAGGATATAAAATTGGGAAGAATGTGGGAAATGTCATAATAAAATTATGTTATGTGATAACATAATTTAACTGAAAGGCTATATTAAGGGAATCAAATCATGCTTCAGAAAACATGAAACTCTTTGTTTTAGGAGAAGTAAATTTTTAAAAATTGAGATGTCATTGATATATAATATTGCGTAAGTCTTATGTTTACAATTCTGTTGATTTGATACATAAATATATATATATTTATAATTATATATTGCAATATGATTACCACTGTAGAATTAACTAATACTTCCATCGCGTCCCAAATTTAACATTTCCTTTTTGTGGTGAGAACATTTAAGATGTGGTTTCTTAGCAGTTTTGAAGTATACAATATAGTATTGTTAACTGTAACCACAATGCTGTGGGAGAAGCAGAATTTCAACAAGTGAAGACAGTAGTGAAAAAGTTGAGGACATAGCATTCTAAACGGAGGCAACAGTAAAAGCATTAAGAAACAGTACATCTTCATTTTAGTTAATTCAGCACAGGTAATAGGAAAAAATACTGACTGAGAATGCTAAAAAAGGAGACTAGAAATGTTTCATGGAAGTTGAGGAATTATCTAAGAGAAAAAACTTATGGTTGATTTAGATGGAGTTCAATATGCATAATACTGAAGATTAAATTTTATTAAAATGTATTGTCAGACTCATATAATTAGTTCAAATGTGCCCCTCAAACATACCGAGAAAGCAATTTTTAAATATCCATGAGTGTCCAGTATAAATCTACATTTTTAAGAAGATGGCTGAGAAGTACACACAATCTTTGTATTTATTTATTTATTTATTTATTTATTTATTTATATTATACATTTATTTATTTGAGAGAGAGAGAGCATGAATGGGGGGAAGGGGCAGAGAGGGAAAAGCAGACTCCCTGCTGAGCAGGAAGCTGGAAGGGGGTCTCAATCCCAGGACCTGGAGATCATGACCCGAGCCTAAGGCAGACACTTTAACAGACTGAGGCACCCCACAAGCTCTTTATTTAAAGGACCTTGAGAAGATCTAGACTCACTAAAACATTTTAAGCATACAAAAGAATAATAGCCCACTTCACGTCTACCTTCGTTATCACATACTTACATCTATGAATATAAAAACCAGTGTTGTTACAGCATTATGAATTTCTATATATCTATATACATTTCTATATGTCAATATATTCTATAAATTATACAATCTATAAGAAATAGAGGTCCTTCAAATTTGCTATTTTCCCCCTTCCCCCTCAAGAATTAGAAAAGCTGTTCTAAACAAACATTACCCCTTATAATTCTTAATCCTTTATTTTAGGACCATGTTTCAGAATAGAAATTATGCAACATAATCTTTTTGTCTCATTTATAACATATCTATATGTACTTATCCGTATGAATATATTATACACACATACAATGATACTACATTTTTAATATGTTTATACAGAGATTTAAATTACTTAGCTATCAAAGTCCTTAGCTAAACTCTTTAGAAACTGAGATGTTTTCTTTATATTTATCTTTTTGAAAGATATAGCGGAGGAAAAACTTACTTGGTTATCAAGATTACCTTATGAAGTGTATGACCCAATTTGATTAAGCTAAAAAAAGTTTTATCTTGAATAAAGATTAAAAGTATCACCTGCTTAATAACCTAGATGTACTCTTGCAACAATTGCAATAGAGCATGTTTCTTTTTATTGAGGACCTTTATATTTTTAGCATATTTATTGTACCATGGTCCCTTTGCCCCATCAGTTTTGCTGTGAAAATGAGTGGTTTTTCTTCATAATATTCTCCCTAGAGCACTACAATAGAAGCCAGTCTAAAATCTTAGTTATAGTAGTTAAAAGAACATAAATTATTCACTTTGAATAAAGTAAGAAAATGGTTTTTTTAAATAATAAAGGTAGTTAGTTTTAATAATAAGCCTCGAGCTATCTTTCTAAGAAAGAAATTGCATGTGTTAGGTTACTTCCCTTAAAAATAGCAACCATGGGGCGCCTGGGTGGCTCAGTTGGTTAAGCAACTGCCTTCGGCTCAGGTCATGATCCTGGAGTCCCCGGATCGAGTCCCGCATTGGGCTCCCTGCTCAGCAGGGAGTCTGCTTCTCCCTCTGACCCTCCCCCCTCTCATGTGCTCTCTCTCTCTCTCATTCTCTCTTTCTCAAATAAATAAATAAAATCTTTAAAAAAAAATAGCAACCATGGGGCAATTTTCTCATATCTTTTTTCTTTCCTAAAATTTAGTGATAAAAAAATCTGCTACCATAGTACATATAGGAAGATTTATTTTTAAAATTAAAATTATATGTGTACATATATTTAAATTAATACATATTTTAATAATTTTCATTACAAAGTCAGAGATACAGTCTACTGAGGAAAAAGTACTTTCCTCTTCATAAAACATTAAAATGCTGCAATACTTTTTTATTATTATAACCACTTTTTAAATCCTGCAGTGCTTTTAAAGTCATGAAAAAACTAATTAGACAATAATAAAACTAAAAATAGTAACCACAACAAAATGTGAAACTGTTCTATGCCTTATTTACAATAAATTCTTAAAATAAAAAATACTCTTAATGGTAACACTGAATATTGCTGGAACTTTTAGGAAAAAAAACACAAAGAAAATAAAAATCACTTGTAATCTCTATTAACATATTGTACTCAATGTTTTGTAACCTGTTTTTCATTTAACAGACTGTGAACATTTTCACATGACTACACATTATTCTAATCTCGGTGTATTTTATTCTACTAATCAGTCATCCTGATACTGGACATATAGGTTGTTTCCAGTGTTTTCCTATAATAACACTTCAGTCAACTCATTCTAAGTATATTTTTGTATAGATCTATAATTATTTATCTTTGGATAAATCCCAAGAAATGCAAATGATGAATCACATTTGTTTTTGCCAATTTATATTTCCAACTACTCTAAGTGCCTTTTTTTGGCACCCTTATCAATTCCATTTATTGCTATTTGAAATATCCATGTGTTTTGATGGGCAAAAATTGAAACTTTATTTTATCTTAAAAAAGAAAAAAAACACATTGACCTAGACCTTACACCATATACAAAAATTTGCTCAAAACTGAGCAACTGCAATCAGACAACAAAGAGAAATAAAAGGTATTCAAATTGGCAAAGAATTCAAACTCTCTCTTTTCGCAGATGACATGACTTTATGTGGAAAACCCAAAAGATTCCACCCCCAAATTACTAGAACTCATACAGCAATTCAGTAATGTGGCAGGATATAAAATCAATGCACAGAAGTCAGTTGCTTTCTTATACACTAACAATGCAACTGTAGAAAGAGAAATTAGAGAAACGATTCCATTTACAATAGCACCAAAAACCATAAGATACCTCGGAATAAACCTAACCAAAGAGGTAAAGGATCTATACTCTATGAACTACAGAACACTCATGAAAGAAACTGAAGACACAAAACAAAGGAAAAATATTCCATGCTCATGGATCAGAAGAATAAACATTGTTAAAATGTCTATGCTACCCAGAGCGATCTATAACTTCAATGCCATCCCGATCAAAATTCCAATGACATTTGTCAAAGTGCTGGAACAAACAATCCTAAAATTTGTATGGAATCAGAAAAGACCCCGAATCACCAAGGAAATGTTGAAAAAGAAAAACAAAGCTGGAGGCATCACGTTGCCTGATTTCAAGCTATATCACAAAGCAGTGATCACCAAGACAGCATGGTACTGGCACAAAAACAGACATATAGACCAATGGAACAGAATAGAGAACCCAGATAGGGACCCTCAACTCTACGGTCAAATAATCTTTGACAAAGCAGGCAAAAATATGCAATGGGAAAAAGTCTCTTCAATAAATGGTGCTGGGAAAATTGGACAGCCACATGCAAAAGAATGAAACTCGACCATTCTCTAACACCATACACAAAGATAAAATCAAAATGGATGAAAGAACTCAATGTGAGACAGGAATCCATCAAAATCCTAGAGGAGAACATAGGCAGTAACCTCTTTGACATCGGCCACAGCAACTTCTTTCAAGATACATCTCCAAAGGCTAGTGAAACAAAAGCAAAAATGAACTTTGGGGACTTCATCAAGATAAAACGCTTCTGGCACAGCAAAGGAAACAGTCAACAAAACAAAGAGGCAACCCACAGAATGGGAGAAGATATTTGCAAATGACACTACAGATAAAGGGCTCGTATCCAAGATCTATAAAGAACTTCTCAAACTCAACACCCAAAAAACAAATAATCAAGTCAAAAAATGGGCAGAAGATATGAAAAGACACTTCTCTGAAGAAGACATACAAATGGCTAACAGGCACATGAAAAAATGTTCTCATCATTAGCCATCAAATTCAAATCAAAACCACACTGAGATACCCTTTACACCAGTTAGAATGGCAAAAATGGACAGGGAAAGAAACAACAAATGTTGGAGAGGTTGTGGAGAAAGGGGAACCCTCTTACACTGTTGGTGGGAATGCAAATTGGTACAGCCACTTTGGAAAACAGTGTGGAGGTTCCTCAAAAATTTAAAAATAGAGCTACCCTATGACCCAGCAATTGCACTCCTGGGTATTTACCCCAAAGACACAGATATAGTGAAAAGAAGGGTCAGATGCACCCCAATGTTCATAGCAGCAATGTCTGCAATCGCCAAACTGTGGAAAGAGCCGAGATGCCCTTCAACAGATGAATGGATAAAGAAGATGTGGTCCATATATACAATGGAATATTACTCAGCCATCAGAAGGAATGAATACCCAACTTTTATATCAACATGGATGGGACTGGAAGAGATTATGCTAAGTGAAATAAGTCAAGCAGAGAAAGTCAATTATCATACGGTTTCACTTATTTGTGGAACGTAAGGAATAGCATGGAGGACATTAGGAGAAGGAAGGGAAAAATGAAGGGGGGGAAATCGGAGGGAGAGATGAACCATGAGAGACTATGGACTCTGAGAAACAAACAGGGTTTTAGAGGGGAGGGGGATGGGGGTTTGGGTTAGCCCCATGGTGGGTATTAAGGAGGGCACATACTGCATGGAGCACTGGGTGTTATATGAAAACAATGGATTGTGGATCACCACATCAAAAACTAATGATGTATTGTATGGTGACTAACATAACATAATAAAATTAAAAAAATAAAATGTAAAACATAAAACTCATAAAGCTTTTTGAAAAAGAACAAAAAACAATAGCAAATCTTTGGGACCTAGTCTAAGTGAAGAGTTCTTAGACTTAGACCAAAGGCACAATCCATAAAAGGAAAAACATTCAGATCCTCCCACCCATCAGTCCTCCCACCTACTTGAAGTGTCCTTCTACCATTGTGTTTCAGCTCATTTCTCTTCAGGTGTCTAAAACATTTTGCCTTCTATATCTTGATGCCACTGTGTGTGTGTGTGTGTATTTATATTGCATAAAAATATAAATATACTTATTTTAAGTATCAAAAGTTATACACACACTTACAGACTATATATAGTACCATTTGCACTCAAGAGAAATGTAAATATAAAGATGAAGTATTAAATCATAACTCCATAAAATTAACTGTAGTACATACTGCACTACTAATAATTTCATAGCCACCTTCTTTTGCTATTGCGGTGAGCTCAAGTGTTGCAAGTATATGCTTTAAATACTGTATGATGCTAATCATCTCCACATGAGCATTTTGTATCTCCACTAAATTGAATATTGCAATAAAAAGTGATCTCTTGCAGTTCTCAAGTATTTTTCATTGTGCTTACTGCAATACTGTAAACCTTGAATAACACCATGAGACCCATATGAAGTGCCGTTAATGATGCTGGAAGTGTTCCCAAAAAGCAGAGAAATGTCATGACATTACA
Organism: Callorhinus ursinus; assembly: GCF_003265705.2. Lineage (NCBI taxonomy): Eukaryota > Metazoa > Chordata > Mammalia > Carnivora > Otariidae > Callorhinus > Callorhinus ursinus. The sequence goes on from NW_027397131.1 coordinate 5,388,732, forward strand.
AGAAAAAGTTGAATTGCTTTATATGTACTGTAGATTGTGATCTGTAGCTGTGGTTGCCTACCATTTTTAAAATAAATAAATCTAGTGTAAGAACCATTGTAAAACAAAAAAAAAGGAGAAGAAAGAAAATGAAATTCATGAGACTGTCACTGCAGCTACACTAGCAGGCATGAAAACCTTGCACTTTTTATGATTCTTTTTAATCTCCTATTGAAAATGCAGCTTTTATGTGGGTGCAGGATTGTGATAAGAGAGGCATATCTATAGAATCTACCATAATTCAAGAAAAAACTATATGACAACTTAAAGCAGAAGGAAGGTGAAGGATCTAAAGCTAGAGAATTTACTGCCAGCAAAAGATGGTTTGATAATTTTAGAAAGAGGTTTAGCTTAAAAAAAAGTCTATGTCACAGGAGAGGCAGCTTCTGCCAACCATGTGGCAGCAGATAAGTTCCCAGATGCCATTACAAAAATCACTAAAGAGAAAAGATATATGCCTGAACAGGTCTTTAATGCAGATGAAAGTGCCTTACTCGGGAAAAAACAATGCCACAAAGGACATTATTAGCAAGGGAGAGAAGTTAGCATCAGGATTTAAGGTAGGAAGAAACAGGTTAACAAATGCAGTTGGGGTTATAATCAGGATTGCCCTTATCATTAAGCTGCTAACTCCCAAGTTTTAAATGGAAAAGATAAATACCAGCTGCCAGTCTTTTGGTTGCACAATAAGAAGGCTTGGACAATGAGAACTCTTTCTCTGGATTGGTTCTATTGATGCTTTGTCCTTGAAGTCAGGAAGTACCATGCCAGTAAGGGACTATTTTTTAAAGTTCTCTTGATATTCAATAATGCTGCTAGCCACCCCAACCCCATGAATTCAACACCAAAGTCTACTTGCTCCCAAACACAATGTCTCCAATTTAACCTCTAGATGAGGGTTTCATAAGGACCTTTAAGGCTCATTACACCCAGTACTGTGTGAAAAAGATTGCCAATACTATGGAAGAGAACACCGATAGAAAATCATGCATGTCTGGAAAGATTACACAATTAAAAATATCATCATTGTTATAGGAAAAGCTGTGAGGTCGTTAAAACCACCAAGCTCAAAAACATAAATTCCTGCTACAGAAAACTGTGTCCAGATGTTGTATATGACTTTACATGATTTATGATAGCTAATCAAGAAAATCATGAAAGAGATTGTGGACATGACAAAAAAGTTGGCGGGTAAAGGATGTCAAGATATGGATATCGGAGAAATTCAAGAGCTAACAAACACCAGAGGAAGTAGCAGAAGACAACTTGATAGAGATGAGAGCTTCTTAACCAGTGTCAATGAGGAAGAAGATGTAGAAAAAGCAGTGCCAGACAGAAGTCAGTTGCATTTCAATATACTAACAATGAAGCAGAAGAAAGAGAAATCAAGGAATCGATCCCATTTACAATTGCACCAAAAAATATAAAATACTGAGGAATAAACCTAACCAAAGAGGCAAAGGATCTGTACTCTGAAAACTATAGAACACTTTTGAAAGAAACTGAGGAAGACACAAAGAAATGGAAAAACATTCCATGCTCATGGATTAGAAGAACAAATATTCTTAAAATGTCTATGCTACCCAAAGCAATCTACACATTCAATGCAATCCCTATCAAAATACCATCAACATTTTTCACAGAGCTGGAACAAAGAATCCTAAAATTTGTATGGAACTAGAAAAGACCCTGAATAGCCAGAGGAATGCTGATGAAGAAAACCAAAACCAGAGGTGTCACAATTCCAGACTTCAAACTGTATTACAAAGCTGTAATCATCAAGACAGTATGGTACCGGCACAAAAACAGACACATAGATCAATGGCACAAAACAAAGAACCCAGAAATGGACCCTCAACTCTATGGTTAACTAATCTCTGACAAAACAGGAAAGAATATTCAATGGAAAAAAGACAATCTCTTAGTCTTTTCAACAAATGGTGTTGGAAAAATTGGACAGCCACATGCAGAAGAATGAAACCGGACCACTTTCTAACACCATATACAAAAAATTAAACTCAAAAAGGATGAAAGGCCTAAATGTAAGACAGGAGTCTATCAAAATCCTAGAGAACACAGGCAGCAACCTCTTTGACCTTGGCAGCAGCAACTTCTTGTTAGACACGTCTCCAAAGGCAAGGGGGAAAAAAGGCAAAAAATGGACTATTGGGATTTCATCAGGATAAAAAGCTTTTGCACAGCAAAGGAAACCGTCAACAAAACTAAAAGGCAACCTACAGAATGGAAGAAGATATTTGCAAATGACTTATCAGATAAAGGGCTAGTATCAAACTCAACACCCAAAAAGCAAAAAAAAATCCTGTCAAGAAATGGGCAGAAGACATGAACAGGCATTTCTCCAAAGAAGACATAAAAATGGCTGAGAGACACATGAAAAAATTCTCGACATCACTCAGCATCAGGGAAAGAGAAATCAAAACCACAATGATACCACCTCCACCAGTCAGAATGGCTAAAATTAACAACTCAGGAAAAAACAGATGTTGGTGAGGATGCAGAGAAAGGGGAACTCTCTTATACTGCTGGTGGGAATGAAAACTGGTGCAGCCACTGTGGAAAACAGTATGGAGTTTCCTCAAAAAGTTAAAAATAGAACTACCCTACAACCCAGCAATTGCACTATTAGGCTTGTATCCAAAGGATGCAAACATAGTGAATCAAAGGGGACACATGCACCCCAATGTTTATAGCAGCGATGTCCACAATAGCCAAACTATGGAAAGAACCCAGATGTCCACCAACAGATGAATGGATAAAGAAGATGTGGTACACACACACACATACACACACACACACACACACACACACGAAATATTAGTCATCCAAAAGAATGAAATCTTGCCATTTGCGATGATGTGGGTGGAAATAGAGGGTATCATGTTAAGCAAAATAAGTCAGTCAGAGAAAGACAAATACCATATGATTTCACTCATATGTGAAATTTAAGAAACAAAACAGATGAACATAGGGGAAGAGAAGGAAAAATAAAATAAGATGAAAATGGGGAAGCAAACCATAAGAGACTTAACTCTAGGAAACAAACTGAGGTTTGCTGGAGGGGAGGTGGGTGGTAGGATGGGGTAATTGGGTGATGGGCATTAAGGAGGTCACTTGATGCAATGAGTACTGTGTGTTATATGCAACTGATGAATCACCAAATTCTACCTCTGAAACTAATAATATAGTATATGTTAACTAAATTGAATTTAAACAAAAAAAATTTTTTTAAGTAGTGCCAGAAAACAAATAGACATTAGACAATCTGGCAGAAGGGTTCTGATTATTCAAGACTTTTGACTTCTTTTTTGACAATGGACCCTTCTATAATAGATATGGACACTGAAAAAAAGCAAATGGTAGAAGAAGGATTGGTACTATATACAGAAACATTTTCAGAAAAATGTAAAGGCAAAAAGTCGAACAGAAATTATAATGTACTTCTATGAAGTTACACCAGGTGTGCCTGCCTCTCCTGCTTCCCTTCTACCTCCTACACATCTGCCACTCCTGAGACAGCAAAACCAATCCCTCGTCTTCCTTAGCCTATTCAGCATGAACACAAAGATGAGGACTTTTATGATGATCTCCTTCCACCTAATGAAAATTGAATCATCCCACTAGCCAGTTAAAAACCTATGTTGCATGTAAATATCCTTGTGCGAAAATCTAATAACTGTACTGCAAGAAGTGGTATGAGATATTCTGTGTCTCATTGCCTAAGTATCATGTAGAACACTGTGTACAAGATTTGTACAGATGTAGACAGCCTACCCTTACATGGTCATAAGGAGAGTGATACTTAATATAAAATTAATAATGTGTTAGCTTTCCTACTGTTTTATAACTTTACTTTTAAAGAATTACATTACCATACAATATGCCCCCTCTCATAATTGGAGAAACTGATGAGAGGCTTAGCCTATCATCACAGGAAGTTTTTTTTAATGTAACAATGTTCCCAACATTGTATTATGAAAATAACTGTAATAGTGTATGCCATAAAAATTTTATAACGATTCATCATTGTACAGGCTAGGCTGCTATGAAGTAATTGTATTGATTATACTGTACTACCATAAAGTAATCATATTTACTTCTTCATTATCAATGCATGAATCATTATACCTGTAAATAAATACAAATTTCTTTTTCACATTATCCTTTGATTTTTGATGTCTAGTGTTAGTAAGTATAACATCTACAGAGTTTTATATCACATAAGACAAAATTGATGTAGATACTGATAGACAATTCATCTTGTAAACAGACTACATAAACTTACGTTATCAATATATTCATACAATATTTTATTTTTTTAAAGATTTATTTATTTGAGAGAGAGTGAGAATATGAGCGGGGGGAGGGACAGAGGGAGAAGCAGACTCTCCACAGAGGCAGGAGCAGGACATGGGGCTCAATCCCGGGACTCCGGGATCATGACCTGAGCGGAAGGCAGACGCTTAAACAACTGAGCCACCCAGGCACCCCAGTATAATACTTTAAATGTCTTTTCTTTATTTTATGATTTTCTTTTTTTTCTTTTTTAAAGAGAGAGAGAGCATGAGCAATCAGGGGTGGGGAGGGGCAGAGGGGAGGGAGAAAGAAAATCCCAAGTAGGCTCCACACCTGGCATGGAGCCCATCACAGGGTTTGATCTCACAACCCTGAGATCATGACCTGAGCCTAAATCAAGAGCCTAGACTTAACCGACTTCCACCAAGGTGCCCCTACCTTATGATTTTCTTAATAACAATTTCTTTCTGCTAGCTTACTTTATTGTAAGAATACATTATATAATACATATTACATACAAAATACGTATTAACTGTTTATGTTATTCTTAAGGCTTCTGGTCAATAGTAGACTATTAAGATTTTGGGGAGTTAAAAGCCACTACGGGGAGGGGCAAATGGGTGGCTCAATCAGTTAAGATTAAGTCAGTTGACTCTTGATTTCAGCTCAGGTCATGATCTTATAAGGTTGTGAGACTGAGCCCTACTCCATGCTCCTCTTGCCCCATGCTCAGTGCGGAGTCACTTTGAGATTCTCTTCCTCTCCTGCTGCCCCTCCCCCCACAGGTGCGTGTGCACATGTGTGCGCTAATAATCTTTTTCTTTTTCAAAAAAAAGTTACTATGTGGATTTTCGACTGCACAGGAGGTCTTGCCCCTAAACCCCACATTGTTCAAGAGTCAACTGTGTATATAATAGTTATATCTTCATTGAAAAATATAGCTTTTTAAATTAAGAATGACTATCTTAATAAATGTAATATATACTTTTAAATAATTTGTACCCTGCTTTATTTCAATTTGCATATATATATAGAATCTTTGTTCACCCCTGAATCTTATTTTTTGCTTTGGTGTGTTTGTATGTGTATGTCTGTATTTTTTTTTTTTAAGTGTGCTCCACACCCAACATGGGGCTTGAACTCATGATTCCAAGATCAAGAGTCTTACGCTTTACTGACTGAGCCAGCCAGGCACCCACTTATTTTTTGTTTTAAATATTTTTCAGTAACTTTTAGGTGTATCTTCTGAATTTTCACTCAATTTGAGAAATTATGCCTTTTATTAGAAATATTTGATTTATATTTACGCTTCTTGTTACCTATGAGATCTTCTTTTATGCTTTATATATTTTATTCTTCCTTACTATTCCTTTGGTTCTATCTTTCACTATATGGACTCTATTTTCTATGGAATCTCTTTTCTCTAGTAATTTGGACGTTATAAATCCCATTTTTTGTTCTATTAGAAGTTACATTTCTCCAGTATCAAGGGTGAAATAAATATCTCTTAAAACCTTCTATATGTAAAATAAAGAAATAGAGGTATTTTTACTTTTGAATTTTTGATGATGTACTCTAGTTTTCAGAGCCACCATATTTTAAATTTTTACAAAAATGAAATATTTCCTCAAAATACTGATATTTACATTATGTGACATACTCTATTTACAATTCTTTGGGTTTTATTACTTCAAATGGTTTTGCTATTCAGTGTCAATCCTTTAAACATGACCTCTCCAATCTTGAGTTACTTATTTTGATTTTCTTTTAGTTGGCTGAAACAGATGTTCTAATGATTTGTTTCCAAGATCAGGAAAGGATTTCATGAATACTGTGTTTCCAAAAATGTTTTTGCTATTGTCTTTTCCATATGAGTATCTGAATTAAATATAGAATTTTTTGCCTAAAATTTTTGTAGCTATTGTTCTACCACTACCTTGTTTTCTGGCATTAAAAGTTGTTGAGAAGTTTGGGGCTGGTCTGATTTTTCTTCACTTAATCTAACCTGTTTTACTCCCACTTTTCAACATGATTTTTGATATTATACTTATAATTCAAAAAACGGTTGGATCAAGACCAAAATCCTATGTGTGATCTTTCAGATCCAATCATAGATAATTACAAGGCTTTGCTTGGCAGACCTCATGGGGACACTACTCTCCATATATTAGATTCAGTGCACAGTTAGTGCATTACCATTTTCTGGAAGGAGCTGCAGTCAAGGACTCAGGCTCCCCTGCCACTGACAGCCATCACCATATGTACATCAGCATTCCTAGTCCAGGTGCCTCCTTTACCAAGCACTTCCTCAAAACCTCCCTATGGAGGGCAATGCCTCGACACTCTTATCCACTCTAACTTGGTTCTTTTCCAGTCCTAGCCATTTGCCCTGTCCTCATTTCCCTTTATAAAGTAGCAGGAATCTTTTACTTGGAGCTCCTCAGCAGTGCGGTATTTCCACCATTTCCCTACCCAGTCTGTGCTATATCTAACCTGACTCTTGGCTGGTGACATTCAGTAGGGAAAATGGAACACTGGGGAGCTGCACCTTCTTTTTGCCTCTTACTTGTGTTGTTCCAGTAAATATATAAAGGCTTGGTTATTACTTTGTTTGACTCTTTGTCCTAATTAATCACTGAGGCATCTGATTGCATGACAACTCTTCTGTTCCATTTATTCTTATCTCTTTCTTGGAAACTGTTAGTATCAGTATATCAGATCTGTTTCTGACCTCCATATATATAATGATTTTTTTAAAATCCTTTAAATATGCTGACAATCATTAGTGTCCAGATATATGCAAGCATTTCCTTTTGTTTTAAATTTTTATTTGAATTCTAGCTAGTAAACATAGAATATTACATTAGTTTCAGGTGTACAATACAGTCATTCAAAAATTCCATACATCACCTAGTGCTCAACACAAGTGCACTCTTTAATCCCTATCACCTATTTCACCCACCCTCCCACTTACCTCCCCTCTTGGAACCATCAATTTGTTCTCTATAGTTAAGAGTCTGTTTCTTGGTTTGCTTCTCTTTTTTTCCCCCTCTAGCTCCATCCACAACATTGCAAATGACAAGATTTCATTCTTTTTTACAGCTGAATAATATTCCATTATACACACACGTACATACACAACACATCTTCTTTACCCATTCATCAATTGATGGACACTTGAGCTGCTTCCATATTTTGCCATATATATCTTTGAATTAGTGTTTCTGTATTTTTTCAGTAAATACCCAGTAGTGCAATTGCTGGGTCATAGGGTAGATCTATTTTTAACACTTTGAGTAACTTCCCTACTGTTTTCTATAGTGGCTATACCAGTTTGCATTCCCACCAAAGGTGCAAGAGGGTTCCTCTTTCTCCACATCCTTGCCAATGATTTTAGTCATTCTGACAGGTGAAGTGCTATCTCATTGGAGTTTTGATTTGCATTTCCCTGATGATAACTGATGTCGAGCATCTTTTCATGTGTCTGTTGGCCAACTGAATGCCTTCTTTGGAGAAATGTCTGTTAATGTCTTCTGCCAATTTTAATTAGATTATTTGGGTTTTGGGTGTTGAGGTGTTTAAGTTCCTTATAGATTTTGGATACTAATCCTTTATTGGATATGTCATTTGCAAATATATTCTCCCATTCCTTAGGTTGTCTTTTCGTTTTGTTGATTGTTTCCTTCACTGAGCAGAATCTTTTTATCTTGATGTAGTCCCAATAGTTTATTTTTGCTTTTGTTTCCATTGCCTCAGGAGATATCTAGAAAGAAGTTGCTGCAACTGATGTCAAAGAGGTTACTGCCTGCATTCTCTTCTAGGATTTTTATGGTTTCAGGAAGTCTCACATTTAGGTCTTTAATACATTTTGAATTTATTTTTGTGTATGGTGTAAGAAAGTGGTCCAGTTTCTTTCTATTGCATGTTGCTGTCCAGATTTCCCAACACCATTTCCTGAAGAGACTATCCTTTTCCCATTAGATATTCTTTCCTGCTTTGTTGAAGATTAATTGATTGTATAGTTGTGGGTTTACTTCTGGGTTTTCTATTCCATTCTATTGATCTATGTGTCTATTTTTGTGCCAGTAATACTGTTTTGATTACTACAGCTTTGTAATATAATTTGAAGTCTGGAATTGTGATACCTGTTTTTCTTTTTCAGGATTGCTTTGACTATTTGATGTTTTTGGTTCCATATAAACTTTAGGATTATTTGTTCTAGCTCTGTGAAAAATGATATTTTGATGGGGATTACATTAAATGTGTACATTTAGGTTTCTTTGGGTAGTATACACATTTTAACAATATTTGTTCTTCCAGTCCGTGAGCATGGAAAGTCCATTTATTTGTGTCATGTTGATTTTCTTTTATCAGTGTTTTATAGTTTTCAGAATACAGGTCTTTCACCTCTTTGGTTAGGTTTACTCCTAGGTATCTTATTATTTTTAGTGCAATTGTAAATGGGACTGTTTTCTTAATTTCTCTTTCTGCTGCTTCATTATTGGTGTACAAAAATGTATCAGATTTATGTCCACTGTATTCTGTAACTTTATTTAATTCATTTATCAGTTCTAGCAGATTTTTGGTGGTCTTTCAGGTTTTCTATATATAGTATCATGTCATCTGCAAACAGTGAACGTTTTACTTCCTTAATGATTTGGAGGCCTTTTATTTCTTTTTGTTTTCACATTACTGTGGCTAGACCTTCCAGTATTATGTTGAATAAGAGTGGTGAGAGTGGATATCCTTGTCTTGTTCCTGACCTTAGGGTAAATCTCTCACAGCTTTTCCTCATTAAGGATAATGTTAGCTGTGGGTTTTTCATATATGGTCTTTGTTATGTTGAGGTATGTTTCCTCTAGACCTAGTTTGTTGAGGGTTTTTACCATGCATGGATGTTGTACTTTGTCAAATGCTTTTTCTTCATCCATTGAAATGATCAAATGGCTCATATCCTTTCTCTTATTGATGAGACATATCACCTTGATTGATTTGTGAATATTGAAACATCTTTGCAACCCAGGAATAAACCCCACTTGATTGTGGTGAATGATTTTTTTAATGTATTGTTGGATTCAATTTGCTTGTATTTTGTTGAGGATTTTGCATCTACGTTTATCATAGATAAACATAGGATATTAGCCTAAGGTACTCTTTTTTAGTGGTATCTTTATCTGGTTTTGGTGTCAGGGTAATGCTGGCCTCATAGAATGAATTTGGAAGTTTTTCTTTTTTATTTTTTTGAAATAGTTTGAGAATAGGTATTAACTCTTCTTTAGATGTTTGGTAGAATTCACTTGTGAAGCTGTCTATCTGGTTCTGGACTCTTGTTTGTTGGGAATTTTTTTGATTTCTGATTTAATTTCCTTTATTGGTTATTGGTCTGTTCACATTTTCTATTTCTTTCTGTTTCAGTTTTGGCAGTTGATATGTTTCTAGGAATTTATCCATTTCTTCTAGGTTGTCTAATTTGTTAGCATATAGTTTTTCATAATGTTCTCACAATTGTTTATATATCTGTGGCATTGGTTATTATTTCTCATCTCTCATTTGTGATTTTATTTATTTGAGCCCTTTTCCTTTTTTTTTTTTGATAAAGCTGGCTAGAGGTCTATGAATTTTATTGATTTTTTCAAAGAAGTAGGTCCTGGTTTCATTGATTTATTCTACAGGTGTTTTATTTTGTTTTTGGGTTTTTTTGCATTTCTATATAATTTATTTATGCTCTAATGTTTATTATTTCCTTCCTTCTTCTGGTTTTAGGTTTTGTTTATTGTTCTTTTTCTAGCACCTTTAAATGTAAAAGCTAGGTTGTCTACTTGAGATTTTCCTTGCTTCCTGAGGTAGGCCTTTATTGCTATAAACTTCCTTCTTAGAATCACTTTTCCTGTATCCTTAAGGTTTTAGACCATTGTGTTTTCACGTTCATGTGTTTCCATGTACTTTTTTAATTTCCTCTTTAATTTCCTGGTTGGCCCATTCACTGTTTAGTAGCATGTTATTTAATCTCCATGTATTTGGGGTCTTTCTAGATTTTTTTGAGGTTGACTTCTAGTTTCATAGTGTTGTAATCAGAAAAGATGCATGGTATGACTTCCATCTTCTTGAAATTGTTGAGGCTTATTTTGTGGCCTAATATGTGGTCTATTCTAAAGAATGTTCCACGTGCACTTGAAAAGAATGTGTATTCTGTTTTAGGATGGAATGTTCTGAATATATCTGTTGAATCCATCTGATCCAATGTGTCATTCAAAGCACTGTTTCCTTGCTTATTTTGTGTTTAGGTGATTTGTCCATTGATGTAAGTAGGGTTTTAAGTCACCTACTATATTGTATTACTATGGTTAGTTCCTTTATGTTTGTTATTAACAGTTTTATGTGTTTGGGTGCTCCAATATTGAATGCATATTTATCATTGATATTTCTTTTTGTTGGATTGTCTCCTTTATGATTACATAGTATCCTTTTTTGTCTCTTGTTACAGCCTTGTTTTAAAGTCTAGTTTGTCTGATATGAGTATTCCTACTCTGGCTTCTTTTGACATCCATTTGCATAATAAATGTTCCTCTATCCTCACACATTCAATCTGCAGCTGTCATTAGGTCTAAAATGACTCTTGTACGCAGCATAAGATGGGTCTTTTTTAAATCCATTCTGTCCAGCTTATGTCTTTTGATTGGAGTCCATTTACATTCAAGGTAATTATAAATAATAGATATGTCTTTATTGCTATTTTATTGTTTTGTAGTTGTTTCTGAATATTTTCTCTGATTCTTTGGCTTTCTCATGTTTTCTTCATTTGTTTATTGATATATTTGGATTTCTTTATACTTTACATACTTATTAGTAGGTTTTGATATATGGTTACTGTTAGGTTTACATATAACCTCTTCTGCACATAGCAATCTCTATTGAATTGATGGTTGCTTACATTGGAACCCATTCTTATCTCCTTTCCTCCCTATGTTTTAGGTATATGTTGCTATATTTTATATCCTTTAATTTTGTGAGTTCCTTGACTGATATTTTACAGAAATATTTTTACTTCTTTTCTGTTTCCTACCTTTATACTCTCACTTTAGGTCCCTTTTTTTCTACTCAGAGTCCCTCTAATATTTCTTGCAGGGGTGGTTTAGTGGTCATGAACTCCTTTAGTGTTGTTTGTCTGGAAAACTCTTTATCTCTCCTTCTATTTTGAATGATGGCCTGGCTGGAGAGAGTATTCTTGGCTGCATATTGTTCCCATTCGGTACTTTGAATATATCATGTGATTCTCTTATGGCTTGCAGTTTCTGTTGAAAAACCTTCCGTTAGCCTTATGGGTTTCCCTTCTTTTGTCTTACTGCCTTTAAAATTTTTATCACTATATTTTGCCAATTTAATTACAATATCTTGGTTGAGTGTCTGCTTTGTTGATTTTGATGGGTGTTCTCTGTGCCTCCTGGATCTAGATATCTGTTTCCTTCCCCAGATTAAGGAAGTTTTCAACTATTATCTCTTCAAATAAATTACCTGCCCCCTTTTTTCTCTCTTCTTCTGGGACTCCCATAATATAAATATTACTGTGTTTGACAGTCACTGAGTTTCTTAAGTCTATTCTGGTTATGCATAATTCTTTTTTCTCTCTTTTGTTCAGCTTGATTACTTTCCATTACACTGCCTTCTAGGTCACTAATTCATTCATCTGTTTCTTCCATCCTGCTGTTCATTCTATCAAGCATGTTTCTCATTTCATTTATTGAGCCCTTTATCTCTACTATGTTATTCCTTATCTCTGTGTTAAGGGTCTCATTCATGTCTTCCACTCTTAAATCCGTATGAATATCCTTATGGTCATTACGTAAGTCCAAGTGAATATCCTTATGATCATTTCTTTAAATTCTCTGTCAGGGATGTTACTCAGATCTGTTTTGCTTAGATTTCTGGCTGTGACCTCATCCCATTCTTTCATTTGGGATAATTTTCTGTCTCTGTCCCTGTTTCTGTGTCTTAGCAAAGTCAGCTACGTCTCCTGTTCTTGAGGGTAATGGCCTTATGAAAAAGAGTTCCCGGAGTGCCTTACAGTGTGGTGTCCCCCATTCCCCAGGGCCTGACACTGAGAGTGTCTCCAATGCATGTTGTGTGTGCTCTGCTGTTTCGTCCTGGCCACTTTATCCTTCAGGTCAGTAAACTGCAGAGGCTCTCTTTCCCTGTTGTGGGCAATGTTTGGTCTCTGATCTGAATGTGGTTCATCTTAACTAGGTCTGTTTGTGAAATGAGACCTGTCATCACCTCCACCAGAACTGAGGCAACACAAAACTCCCTTGTTAGGAGATACAGTGTGACCTGGCCTTCTGGAAGAGGGGGCTTGCCACGTTGGGACTAAGGCAAGTTTGGGAATGGTGGTTTCACTGGAGTGTGGAGGAGGCAAGGCTTAGTGTAAGCAAATTGTGTAGCAAGTGTGGGTGCTGCACTGTTTCCCGAAGGTGGCCCTGTGCTTATGCTGAGGGGTGAGGGAGGGAAATGGCACTGGCCAGTTCCTTTATTCCCAGTGGGGTCTCTCCATGAATAATGCCTCCCTATGTGCCCCAGGCATTCTTTAGATCGCTCCTTCCATGCTGTATGTCTACGGATTGTTTTCCTGCATTCTCTCCTAGAGCAGCCCCAGAGCCCTCTGGCCTCTGTCCCAACCAAGCCCACTGCCCTTTAAAACTCCGGGCTTTAAGCCCTGCTGCTTGCAAGAACTCACAAAATTCAGTCCCTCTCACTTTCCAAGCTGATTCCATGGGGGTTCTTTTTCCATGTGTGCTCCCCTATGTGCTAATGTGTCTCTCATCCTTCTCCATGACTGTGGCTCCTTCCTCACTGCAGCAGCCACCATCCATTTCTCTGCTAAACTGTTTCTCTACACTTCTTACCTTTTTCTATGTAGCCTCTTCTCTCCCTTTAGTTGTAGAATTTGTTCTGCCAGTCTTTAGGTCAATTTCTGGGGTATTTAGGATGATTTGATAGTGATCTAGTTGTATTCATGAGACGAGGTGGGCCTAGGATTCTCCCACTCCACCACCATCTTCCAACCTCTGTGAGTATTTTTGAGTAAATCCATATATGCTGAAAGAGGATATAATTTCCTAATTTTGATGTGGCATTTTAGTATATATAATCTGTAAATTACTTCATGCTTCTGTCTTGAATATACTTTGTTTTTTAAACAAAATTACTTTGCAGATCCTATCTAATTTCCCATCTTTAAGGTGTTATTTAATCTTTTAGGTTGTCACCCTGTTTGGTGTATCATTTCTCTCCACAGACCTCTGGTTGTGTTTTTGTACAATATATAATTTTTTATTACCTTGTCTATTCACCTAATCCTTAAGACTCTCTGAATTATTTCTCTTACATTTATGCACACAGCACATCCTGATTATCTGCACATTTTCATAGTTATTTCACACCCAAATCATGAATAAAAAATGTTTAAAGGCATAGTGTCCCAATAACCATAATATCCAAATGGCATTTCAACACAATTTTAGATCTTAAAGTATCTATTCTATGATTACTGTTACTGGGTTTGTTTTAAATCCATGTAATAGTACTTCTTTATTATAGGAATTCCAATTAATTTTTCAAGAAAGTTTTATGAGGTACTTTGTTCTTCAGCAATGATGAAACTGCATTTATTTAACCAACTGCATGGCTACTGAAACCTCCTGATACCAATGCTGTTTCACAGCTTCTCATTAATCCAGAGGTTAGAAGTTACAAGTGGAGGACATAAAAATTCAACTGTCACAATATTAGGAAAACAGTTCCACAGGGAACACTGGCACCTGGTTATTAATGAAAACTTTTCTTCTCTGCAAAGGAAATCTGTGTGGTTAAAAGCAGGGACTAAATCACCCTGCAACCTCAGACTCTGAAGCCCAAGACATCAATATTCAAAAGAATCTGGATGTATTTAATGTACAATGCTCATGGATTTTAGGATTTTGAGTTTTTGTGTGAAACCAAAACTATCTATCTCTGTGATGTTGACCCTTCACATAAGCTCTGGATTCTCCAGTTCACAGACAAACATAAAGTTCTGGCTTCTCTGACATAAGAAAAGAACAAGACTAATGTTTCACACTAATTATAGGCTTATCTCTCTCAGCCATATCCACTGTTATATTCCAAGTTAAATTGTCTAATCAATTTTAAAAAGGATGTGATCACCGCCCCTAAAGTTGAACTGAAACACTAGTACATAAGCAGCAAATGAAAAAGTATAACTCATTCACAGCATCTACTGTACAATTAAATTACTGAAAATATACATACGTGGGCTAAAAATAGTGAATAAAATAGCAATGATTTTTTTGGTCATTTCTCTTTATAAAAACAAATGGCAATGCCAATGATAAAATGAATGTATTTTGTAAAACATGCTTTAAAGATGAGGTAAATTTGTTTTTCACTTATCTTTCATTCAAATGTTAAAACTATTTAGAGAATAAAACTAAAAAAGCCTTCCACAAATGATGACAATAATAAATCTGAAATACAAGAAACAATTTGGTATGATTAAAAAACACTAGGTGGCAACTGTAGACATCATGTGTCTTGCTGAGGTTCTCTCACTAACTGAGCAAATCAAGGTAAAAAAACTTTGTTAACTACAACATACAATATTTAAATATAGCATTAAGATCAAAGCCTTTCAGTAATAGAAACATTTACTGAACACTTACACCTGCTAGGCAGTTTCCTGAGTGTTTTACACATATTATTAATCTTCATAAAATTTATGAATTAGTAAGTATATTATCATCCCATTTTAACAGATGAGGAAACTCAAGTACAAAGAAATTATATGACCTGCCCAAGGTCAAATAACTGATGTAAAAGCCAAAATATCAGCCTAGGAGGTCTAGCATTAAAATGTAGGTTCTTAACCACTGTACTGCACCTGCCTTATCATAGCTGCTCTGAAACTGTTTGTAACATTTTGGGCAAATCACTTAATCGTTATTGTTTCCTCATTTGTAAAATAAAAGAACTGATCCGTATTAAATTCTCTTTAAAGTCATTTCCAACTCCACACTTGCTTACCATACTTTTTTTCAAGTGCAATTTTCTTAAGCTTCTTGCATTTATTAGTTAACAGTATTTCCCATTATCTCATGATCAAATTAAATACATCCTTACAAAAAGGAACTCCATTATGTTCTGATAGTATTTCCTTACAATGGGGCAATTAATTGGGACACCATGGTGTAGTAGAGTAGCTTAATATCTGATTGAAGTTCTCTTGCTGACATGTTACACAACCTTAGCTAAGTCACTTAACTTCTCTTGAACCCAAGTTCCTTTTCTTTGAATTGAGGGAACTTGTAAAAGTGTTCCATTATTTTTAGTGATGATCTTTTCTTGTTCTTGAATTGAAAGATCTTAAATGATAAAAAGAACACAACTGACCAACTTTAATTTACTTTAAAGTTAACCATTTATGTGTATCTTTTTTGCCATTTTATATTATTAAATCCTCAACAAGGACACCCAGGGGCAGATAAAAGTGGAAGTGAGCAAAACACAGCTCTGTTTGTTGGTTATTAGCAACTCTGCACAAAAATGGTATGAAAAGAGTCAGAACCTGCA
This sequence comes from Callorhinus ursinus, assembly GCF_003265705.2. Classification (NCBI taxonomy): domain Eukaryota; kingdom Metazoa; phylum Chordata; class Mammalia; order Carnivora; family Otariidae; genus Callorhinus; species Callorhinus ursinus. The sequence goes on from NW_027397131.1 coordinate 5,404,704, forward strand.
TTAAACTTAGGGCCTGAACTGCTTTTGCTGCTCCTTTTATCCACTACTACGGAACAAATACAAGTTGTTTGCGTAATTCTCTTCTCTACTATTTCAATTTACCTGGCATTTCCTGACCCTTTGTTATTTTTATATGAATTACTAAGAACTATGTTTTATGTTTAACCCCTTATAGTCAACTAGAAACTGAGGAAGATATACATTTGAAGTGAAATTGTTGCATGAGTCTAAACCTATCTTAGGGTAAAAGATACCTGTTCATTATGTTTTTTGTTTTGTTTTTGTTGTTTTTTATTGTTATGTTAATCACCATACATTACATCATTAGTTTTTGATGTAGTGTTCCATGATACCTGTTCATTATGTATGTCAACTCAAAGTTCTTCCTTCTGCCTTCTTCTCTAATAATAACCCTTGTTCACCCAGTATATTTAGTAATCTTTGTAATCTCGAAAAATTATCAATCTATAAGTGAATTAATTTAATTAACATATATAAAGGTACTTCCATGTGGTAAAATAACAAGCATCAATTATTAAGTCTAAAACTTACTGCAAAATAGTGGTCACTATCTGTATCAAAATGAAAATAAATTAATAATTTTACATATAAATGGATCTCATTAGCATAATGTTGTGACTTATAAAAGCAATTATGGATAGAATAGTTTGGGATATAAACTAAATCAGCTTTATGGAACTCTACATACAGAAATTTGCTGGTGAGCAACATTTTGATTTATTCCCATCTGGGTAACAAAAGGCATTTTTATTGTAGGAAAATTATTGATGGATACTCATTTTTGCATATCACATTTTAGAATAGAAATATCAAACTATATAAAGAATATCTACATGTACAAGATGTTAAACTACTGACACTATAATAATTTATTCCTAACTCTATTTCTTTGGCTTTCTACTTTTAATCATTTTTTAAAATAGCACCTTCTTACTTATTTAGGAACACACAGAGAACTGAACAGTCCCAGCATGACTAAGGGATACCAAAAAGTCTCTCAAAATATTTAGAATATTATTTTTCTGCATGTAGTCAATACCAGCTAATGTCAAGCAAACTTATACAATATGATGAGAATTCCACAGCTCCCCTAAAAGAATAAATATTGCATACAAAATCTTTACTCCTACACTATAGTAAGAGATAAGTTATCATCAGGTTAATAAAGTTTATTTTTCATGGCCCCTTATTTGCATGATCTCCTTCCATGGTCTGGTACACAATTTTTTTATATATAATTATATATTCTTTTTTTCTAAAGAGGGTACTCCCAATTATTTAAAGTTGAGGTAACACAGTATTTAGATCCACTCCTCCAGAGTAGGTATAAATATTTTTTGAATGAATATATGAAAGAATATATGAATTTAGCCAATTTTAACCTATTATTTATATTTAAAATTTTTAATAAAAATACACCTTTATATAAGTGTATACTTTAATACACCATTATACAAGGTATACAACATGATGATTTGATATACAGATACAGTGAAATAATTACTACAGTCAAGTTAATTAACATATCTCCTCACATAGTTACTATTTTTTTAATGATGAAAACACCTGAAATCTACAATCTTAGCAAATTTCCAGTACTCAATATAGGATTATTAACTATAGTCATCATGCTGTACATTAGATCTCTAGATGTATTCATCCTATGTAATTGCAACTTTTTACCCTTTGACCAAAATCTCCCCCACCTCCAAATTTCCTCCACCTCCCCATCCCTGTTAACCATCATTCTATTCTCTGCCTCTATATACTCAACTTTTTTAGATTCCACATATAAATGAGATCATGTAGTTTTTTTTCTTTATGTGTCTGAACTTATTTTACTAAGCATAATATCCTCCAGATTTATCCATGTTGTTGCAAATGACAGGATCTCCATTAAGGCTGAATAATAGCCCATTGTACATATATACCACAATTGTTTTATCAATTTATCTAGTGACAGACACTTAAGTTGCATCCATAAGTTGGCTATTATAAATAATGTTGCAATAAACATGGGAATGCATGTTTAAGGTAATGATTTCATTTTCTTTAGGTATATATCCCAAATAAGGGTTGCTGGTTCATATGTTATTAGCAAGAACAATCAGACAAGAAAAGAAAAGGCATTGAAGTCAGAAAGGAATAGGCAAAATTATCTGTTTACAGATGACAAAATTCTATATGTAGAAAACCCTAGGACTCCACACACACACACACACACACACACACACACACACACACACACACACAGAAATAATACATGAAATCAGTAAAGTTAAAAGATATAATATCAACATATGAAAATTCCTTATACCAATAATGATCTATCAGAAAAGAAAATAAGAAAACAATCTCATTTACAATAGCATCCAAAAGTATAAAATACTTAGGAATAAATTTAACCAAAGAAGTTAGAGATCTGTACACAGAAAACTACAATACACTGATGAAAGAAATTGAAGAAGGCACAAATAAATGAAAAGATATTCTGTGTTCACAGATTGGAAGAATATTGTTAAAATGTCCATACTGTTCAAAACAATATACAGATATAATTCCTTATCAAAATTCCAATGACATTTTTCAGAGAATAGAAAAAACAATACTAAAATTAATATGGAACAACAAGAGACCCCAAATTGCCAAAGCAATCTTGAGAAAGAAGAACAGGGTTGGAAGAATCACATTTCCTGATTTCAAGTTATATTACAAAGCTATAGTAATCAAACAGTATGGTACTGGTACTGGCATAAAAACAGACACATAGACCAATGGAATAGAAGAGAAAGCCCAGAAATAAACCCAAACATATATGGTCAACTAGTTTTATACAAGGGAATGTAGAATACACAATGGGGAAACGATAGTTTCTTTAATAAATGGTGCTGGGAAAACTGGATATCTACATGCAAAAGAATAAAACTGAATCCTTATCTTACACCATACACAAAAAGCAACTAAAAATGGATTAATGACTTAAAGATAAGACCATAGAACTCCCAGAAGAAAACACACAGGGAAAAAGTTCCCTGACATGATTTTGGCAATGATTTTTTGGATATGACATCAAAAGCTCAAGTAACAAAAAGTAAAAATAAGTGAGACTACGTCAAATTAAAAAGTTTCTACACTGCGAAGGAACTAGTCAACAGAATGAAAAGGCAACCTACAGATTCAGAGAAAATATTTGCTAACCATATATCTGATAAGGGTTTTAAATCCAAAATATATAAGAAACACATACAATTCAGTAGCAAAACAAAACAAAAAAGAAAAATAAAAACAAGTAATTCCATTAAAAATGGGCAAAGGACCTGAACAGATATTTTTCTAAAGAAGACATACAAATGGCCAACAGGTATATGAAGAGGTGTTCAACAAACAGCTTATCATCAGGGAAATGCAAATCAAAACCACAATGTGAGATATCATCTCATACCTGTTAGGATGGCTATTATCAAAAAGATGTGTTGATGACAACATGGAGTAAAGGGAATCCTTGTACACTGCTGGGAATGTTAACTGGTATAGCTACTATGGAAAAATAGTATGGAGATTCCTCAAAAAATATAACCTATTCTTCAAAGTTGATCTCAAGCCACATCTCTGAAAGCCTATTCTGATGACTCCAGGGTCTACAGATAGCTTTTCTCAGAATGTTATTACACTTTCTGTTGGTACTGTATAGCCCACAGATTCTTCTTTTCTACCTTATTTCTATATTGTATGGGCTTTGGAATCACATAAGATTGATATCTTTGTCACGTCTAGTTCTATGATCTTGTAGAGATTACTTAAATTATTTATAATCAAGTGATTCACCTTAAAGATAGTGAAAATTGTAATTACTACATCAAGAGAAGGAAATTTTACCATGAAAACTAATGAAGCTTAAGCTTCCAGGGCCCCTCACATGTGCTTGTGCATGGTACTTCATTTTACAGCCATAATTTTGTATTGTTAGTTTCTCAGATAGGACACCAAAACTATATAAACTTCAGATACCACAAAATCTGGATCCATTCCTGCCTATAATAAGAAAAATACAAATATGTAGGCCCAATGTGTTTAAAAATAAACATAGCCACTTAAACAAAAATCCTTAGCTCAGGGATCTGGATGCCTCAGACCATTGGCAGGGGCACCTTTGGATATAATTTCAGTGAAACTTATGTTTTTTGCTTTTATTTTTTAATTTTTTATTTAAATTCAATTTTGTTAATATATATTGTATTACTAGTTTCAGGGGTAGAATTTAGTGATTTATCAGTTGCATTTATATAACACCCAGTGCTCATTACATCCAGTGCCCTCCTTATTGCCCATCACCCAGTTATCCCATTCCCTCCATCCACCTCCCCTCCAGCAACACCCAGTTTGTTCTCCATAGTTAAGAGTCTCTTATGGTTTGCCTCCCTCTCTGTTTTTATCTTATTTTTCCTTCCCTTCCCCTATGTGCATCTGATTGTTTCTTAAATTCCACATATGAGTGAAGTCAAATGGTATTTTTCTTCCTGCGACTAAATTATTTCGCTTAGCATAGTACCCTCTAGTTCCATCCATGTCATTGCAAATAGCAAGATTTCAGTCTGTTTGATGGTTGAGCAATATTCCATTGTATATATATATGCCACATCTTATTTATCTATCAATGAAACTTATGTTTATGTTAGTAAACTATTCTTTGAATGGTCAATTGGAAGGTAATACACTGAGGGAAAACAGAATAAATGTTTGACTTTAGTCCAAGGTCACAAAGGTTTATGCTGACACTATACCTGAATCACAGAAAATACCTGTGTTTCTTCTGATAAGCATCCTCAAAAAGAACTGTTTCTCAGATGAAGGTAGGAATGATGGCATGCTATTATGTCCACTTAGTAGGAAGTGATATACATATAGTTTCCCTTATATTTTAGTTATTAATCATCATAAATATATTAGTCATCCAAATTTATTTTTTAACTACATTATGGTAGATATAACTTATTATGTACCATATTTTAGATATTCTTTCTACATCTGTACCTTCTTTATGATAGACAATCAACTTTGTGAAGAAATACTAAAAAATGCAAAACACATTGACAATAACATCACAGATATCAGTATGCACAGAAACAGTTAAAACATTTCAAGAGCAAATATTTCCTTGAAATAAAAAATATCATAATTAAAAGTGAGGAAGATGTACATTTTCCTCTGCAATAGAAATTCAAAAATTGAAAGTTTAAAACATACATAAGAGTTGTTATTGACACATTACTTATTCCTTTTATTAAGTCATTTGTTTTCACTAGCAAGCATACTTACAAAGACTAGGGAAACTATTGCATCATAAAGTGTTTTCTTTTAAAACTGAGACTACTTGTATTCAGATCATTGTTATAAAATTGATCATCACAATGAAATTTATCTTCCTAAATATAAAGAATACACCATCTCCCCCATCACTTCAAATTCCTTTTATACTTGAAGACTAAAAAGTGTCTCAGTTGCAAAATAAATATTGTAGATAATGTGTTTTTGTAAAAAGTTGTCTAGTACACTATCACTTGTCACCTCAAGGTTATAAAAAAGCAAAAGCAATTCTCCATAAGTAAATATATAAATTTTGAGGGTTAGAATCTCATTCCAAGAATAACAAAAGAAATATTACAAACTGTTTTCTCAGATACAGTTAGATAGCTAATTGACTTATATGTTCAACTAACATTTGTTGAATGCTTAAGTGCAAGAGGATTCAAAGATAAATCAATGATACTAGAATTCATGCTTTTAAAAAGCTTATGTTGCACATATGCATATGTGTGCATGTGTGTCAAATTTTAATACTTATACCTATATACCTGTTCCGATAGTGATCCATTTTTGTTTCCTTTCATAACCAAACTTCTCTGATCACCTGCCAAAATATACTATCTCCATTTCTTCACCTCCTATTCACTGTACTACTCCAGAACAAGTCCTGTTGTCATGTCAACAATAAACTTCATGGTAGCAAATCCAATGGATACTTTTCAGTTCTCCCCTGACTTTAACCTTCAACGGCTTTTAACACAGTTGATCATTTGCTGCTTCTTAAAACATGCTTTTAGTTTTTCTCTATCTCACTAACTACTCCTTCATATCCTCCAGACCTCTGTTTAACCAAAATATAATGTTTCTCAGGGGTCAACACCAGTGCTATTAGGACAAAACTTCCTGCAATGATGAAAATGTTTTCATATGTGCAGTTTTGTATGGTTGTCACTAGCCACATATGACTATTGAGCACTTGGAATGTGGCAAGTATGACTGAAGAACTAAGTTTTAAATTTTATCTGATTTTTATTAATTTAAATGTAAATAGCCATTGAATCCTGATGAGTATTGTACTAGATGGCATGGCTTTAGAGAAAGCCCTCTTTTCTTACTTCTCACTAAAAGTGATTTTTCAACTTTTTTGCTGATAATTTCCAAATTTATCTCTCAAGATGAGGTATAATTAACACCTCCACCTGGATGTCTCACAGACATCTCAAATTTAAAATATCTGAAATGAAATTCTTGATTTTCCTTCCCAAATATATGCATTTAGGTAATGGTATCAATATCCCCTCAGATGGTCCAACTAGAAATTTTAGACTTTAACAACTAATACAGGTTTAATTGTTTTTTGTTGTTGTTGTTGTTGTTGTTTGTTTGTTTTAATTCTTCAAAAATCCAAGCTCCTGGGGCACCTGGGTGGTTTAGTTGGTTAAGTGTCTGACTCTTGGTTTCGGCTCAGGTCATGATCTCAGGGTTGTGAGATTGAGCCCTGTGTCAGGTTCCACGGTCAGTGTGGAGTCGGCTTGAGAGTCTCTATCTCCCTCAGCCCCATGCATGCTCTCTCTCTCATAAATAAATCTTTAAAAAAAAATCCAAGCTCCTTTCTCCCTTACAATGTTTTACCTCCAGTTCTTTGAAAGATATTCTTCCTCATCCTGCAGGTCTCAGCTTAAATATTACCCCTAGAGAAGCCTTCTGTGACTATTCTACCTATAGTAAGTTTGTCTCATGACTAATGATATTCTCCCTATTCTTATTTACTTTCTTTGCAGCACTTCCATAATTTCTAACTTGTTTATATATGTATCTTTAATCTGTTTTTCCCACTAGACCAAAAGATCTATGAATACAGGGGTCATTATCTATCTTGTCACCAATAGTTCCAAAGTGTCCAAAAAACTAAATATTTATTGAATACACATGAATGCTTAAGTCAAGAAACCAGTCTATTCCATTATTATCAGCGTTTCTGTGTATTCTTCCAGGATATTCTATGCACATTGCCTTGTTATCTGCCCTTTCCAGATTTGAAATCATTCTTTTTTTTTTTTTTAAGTTTTTATTTATTTATTTGACAGGGAGAGAGAATGAAAGAAAAAGAGAGAAAGAGCTAAAGAGCCCAAGCAGGGGAGAACAGCAGAGGCAAAGGGAGAAGCAGGCTCCCCACTGAGCAGGGAGCCTGACTAGGGGCTTGATTTCAGGACCCTGGGATCATGACCCAAGCGGAAGGCAGAGGCTTAATGGATTAAGCCACTCAGGTGCCCCTCAACCATTCTTTTCAAGGATCCCTGCTTGTTTTTCATGGAAAATTGTATTTCAAGACCATAATTTGGGCACTAAGGATGTTTGTTCCTACTGGATTGATTTTTGTTTCAGGGCCTTTTCATTTGACAGATCTAGGAAATATTAGTTTTATTTTTGAAGAGAAAAATCATGTGTTCTACTGATACTTTTAATCCAAATTCAATACTATAGGGTTTTAATTTAACCCCTTTTGTTTTATATTCATATTTCCTTTCTCCCATGCCTGGTTCTCAAGGGGATCAAGGATGATAAAATTAGAATACTACATATTTACTCATTTTTTAAATCCCACAATCCACACATGATAGTATCAGAATAACAATACTCACATTATTGCCAACAATATAATTTCTATAAACAGTTTTAAGGTTTCTTGTTTTTAGTTCTTTTTTCTGTGAAGTATACATCACTGGGGATGTACAGCCTAACTGTTGTGTTTTCAAGTCACTTGGAATACTTCCTCTCTTATTATGCCACCAGTAAATACATTTTGAGGTTCAATTTGATTCTAATTTAAATTTTAGGGGCTTTTATTTTTCTTTTACTGCAGTAACATTTACCAGTCTTATCATGATTTCCTTGTTCTGTGTCATCCCCTGAATATCTTCTGCATTCCACAAATATGTATTTTTAAATATTCATTCATGTTTTCTCCTTGTGCTTTTATGGTTTCATACTTCAAACATTAAAACTTTGATTTGAGGGGCTGGGTGGCTCAGTCGTTAAGTGTCTGCCTTTGGTTCAGGTCATGATCCCAGGGTCCTGGGATTGAGCCCTGCATCGGGCTCCCTGTTCAGCTGGGAGTCTGTTGCTCCCTCTACCTCTGCCCCACCCCCCCAATCTCGTGTTCACTCTCTCTCGCTCGCTATCTCTAAAAAGTAAATAAAATCTTTTTTTTAAAGATTTTATTTATTTGAGAGAGAGAATGAGAGACAGAGAGCACGAGAGGAAAGAGGATCAGAGGGAGAAGCAGACTCCCTGCTGAGCAGGGAGCCCGATGTGGGACTCGATCCCCGGACTCCAGGATCATGACCTGAGCCGAAGGCAGTCGCTTAACCAACCGAGCCACCCAGGCGCCCGTAAATAAAATCTTTTTAAAAAATTTTAAAAAACCAAAACTTTGATCTGTATGGAATTTATGGTGCAGAGTAGCAATACATTTTAATTTTTTTTTTAGTCCAGATGGCTACCTAGTTGTCTCAACACCATTTATTGAATGATCCATCTTTTTCCTCATAGATTAGAAATATCATCATTTATTAAGCAGCCAAACTCATAACAGGAGTTTTTAGTGGCAGAAGAGTCAGTGACAATGGCTGAGAACATCTGCTGGCAATGGCACTAATGCTAGTACATAAAGAAGACTACTCCTATGGCAGAATCTTAGCTGTGTTGCGTCTTTTGTTTTCTACCCAACCTAGACCCTCTACCTTTAACCCTGATTTAGTCACTTCAAATTTTTCCAATATATTTTGTTTTGTTTTATTTTTAATCAAGGTAGTCTTGACTGTTTGCAGCCAAGAACTCTAACTTACACAACATGATTTTTCTCCCAGAATTCAATAGTGAGCATTCCCCAAACTGCAGCCTTTGGATCTCTGCTCTATATTCTGTGGCTAAAACTCCTGTCCATGATTGTAATTACTGGAATTTTCACTACCATCTCTAGTAACTGACTCCTAATATATATTACTAACCATGAGCTTATATCACCTCATTATTTTTATATTTTTCATTTTAGAGAGTAAACATATCCACAGTTGGTTATCTTAACATTTAAAGCTATCTTTTAAATACTATTTTTCTAGAAATATCCTGAAGCTAGATAGCATGAGGTACTAAAGACAAAGCAAGCAGAATGATTTGAGTAGAAAAAGAGAGAAATGGCAGTAAATAGGATGGATTAGGAGACAAAGGTCAAATCATAGTTTGATTTTTTTTAAACAAAGTCCTTTCATCAAAATAGATTTAGAGCCTTAGTATACATTCTGAAAAGCTTTCTACAGATTATTAACCAAATGCTATACTCTGGAACAATATACAGAAGTATGGCTGTCAATTAATTTATAAAGTTTATAGTAAAAGTTTACAGATAAATAAGGATATAGGATTGTTTACCAACTCTTAACCTTAAAAATGACATAGACAATATGGTTTCTAATAAAATCAAATAGAACTGTTAACTGAATTATAATTTATCATTAATTTATTATCTATCATGCACAATTTGACAAGCAGATAAAATCCGAATTTAGAAAAATCACTGTACCATTTGGAATGCATACAGGTTATCTATCATATAAAGTATTAAACTGAGCATATGAGAGCCCATAAATTACAGGGCTCATAGCTACTTAGGGGATATACTGCAAACACCATTTGGTTTTACTTGTATAAAAACAGTAACATAAGTCTTTTCTTTGAAAAAAGGAAAATATAAAATCAGAAATACAAGTTTCATTGTAAGAAAGGAATAAGCTTTTATTAAAGACCAACTATAAACAAAATCAGTTGATCTAAAAAAATTATTTTGGTTTATTCAGATGCTATGCTCTAAGACAGATAAATTTACACTTAATGAACTAAATAAAAGATCTATTTGTGATACTCATAAAGTAAGGTATGGTTAGCTATGCCTTATTTAAGTAAAAGATCTCTGTTGTGTAAGCCAAATGGTTCATTGATAAAAAGACTTTCTTGCTGTATTGTTGTACTAAAGAAGCCATCTTTACTATATGAAATGTTAACTAATATGTTAATAAATCATGTCATTCTTCCATAATTTTGAGAGGTCATAAAATATGGCTAGTATAGGAGATAAACTGCACTTATTGTTAATCACTTAAAATGTAATAAGTTACCATGAACAGATGCTTTTATACTTTTCTGTCTCTTTACATTTAGTTCTCCAAAAACTACTAAAAAGCTAAATACAACAAAAATGAACCCAGAGCAGCTTTTAATTACTTGGTAGCTTTCACAATTTTCTGTCTCCTTTATGCAGTATACAAGTTTATACAAATGTTAATGTAGCTTTGGATGTTTCTAAACCTAAATACAACATGGAATTGTATTCACCAGGACTGGTTGGTCCCCTGGATTCCCAGAACTAGCCAATCTTTACATAGAATTTTCAAATAACTGCTGTGAAAACAGAAACTCTGTTAGATTAAGGATGGGTTACACTATTGATAGCATGCAGAAACCCAGAGATTAGACAGGCCATAAAAGTAGAGATGCCAATCAGGGAAATCCTAAATAGAGAGGAAGGTAATCCAGGCAAACTATCAAAGACATTTGTCAGTCTACAAACAGCTGAAGTCCCATTCAATAAGCAAAGTATGACACAGGGTAAGGAATAAGTAATTTAATAGTAGGCAACAGGAAGCAGTACAAGCAGATCAGGCTGTTGGACCAGAGAGGCCTAACAGAAAGTTGTAGAATTCCACCTTTAAGAAATCATAAAAGGCAAAATCCTAGTATTCAAAATAGCAACTCAGGCTAGAAGGAACTAGGGCAATGTGCAAGGATCAAGGCATAGATTCATTTATAGATGAAAACACAAGGAATTAACTATTAGAGATAAATATAAGAAGGGGCTTGATTAAAGAGGTCAAAGCAAGAGCTTAATTACTAGAATCAATGTATTAAAACAAAGTAATGCTAAGAATGGGTTGATGCTAAGGTCATAAAATCCTGACCCTGAGTTCCTGATAGTATCTGTTCTTAAATATAGAATTGTTACCAGTGACTGGACAAGAGCTAAACTTAAATGTGGTTATTAAGGAACTTAAGTAAAGAAATCCAGAAGGATTATCAGACTCAGTCCTAGACTTAATACTAATTCAAGCCCTATTGTTGTTGTCACTCCAGAATTCAAGTTTTAAGTATGACTGCTTCTTCTGCCTGAAAAAAATTAGCTGGAGTAAAATTATGGATACAGATTACCCATAAAACTCTGCAAATCTCTAGCATATGGGTAACTGGGATGTTGTACCATTCTTTTTGCAGGGTATATGACAATAAATGCATGACAAACAGAAACATTCACAAATATGCTCTCCGTGATAAGCTGACAAAATAGGTGACTATATTAAGGACTTCAAAGAATAAAATGAAAAAAAATATTAATAATGTGAGCAACTAAAATATCTCGCCTGCGTGGCTCAGTCAGTTAAGTGTCTGCCTTCGGCTCAGGTCATGATCCCGGGGTCCTGGGATCGAGCCCCGCATCGGGCTCCCTGCCAGGCAGGAGCCTGCTTCTCCCTCTCCCCGCCCCCTGCTTGTGTTCCCTTTCTCGCTGTCTCTCTCTCTCTAATAAATAAATAAAATCTTTAAAAAAAAAAAAGAAAGTAATGTAATTAGAAAAAAATTGTGGAAAATTCTTCTGTAGAAAATAGATGGGTCAACTACTTCCTTTTTGGTCCCACACTGCATGCGTAATCTTGAATTCATGAAAGATACCCACTTAGAATGTCACAAGCCCAAAATAGAGCTGCTCCATCAGGATGGTGTGAATCAATGTCCACAAAGAACTGGGCCAATTCTTGTAGCCTAACTTTAAGTATACTGACTTTATGTTCTTTTAATAACCTTATGAGATTCCTTTGTACTGACCCTGAGTGCCTGGCCCTAAAAAATATCTGTTGAATAAATAATAAATCCATTAATGAAGAATATGAAAGCATGAAAACATGAATATATGACTAAAGCATACTGGAGATGGCACTCCCTACCAAGCAAGGTTGGCAATATATGCTAAGAAAAACAAAATCTCAGATTAAAAGCCAATTAAAAAGTCACACAGACAATACACACTCAAAAGAGAAAAAAATCTGCACAAAGTGAGAATCTGGTCCTTGAGTTCTCCTATCTGACAAAGGAATGGAACCAAATTAAATTTGTACTAATCCAAGGACTTTGAAATTAATGATACTCTGCCTTTTTTTTTTAAATAAATGAATTCTCATTTGACTGACAGGGAAAATTCAAAGCATCCATTAAAAAAAAGGGATCTGGTAAAAGTCATCACACCTAAACTCACAATATAATAATTATGACTTTTAACATCATAACCACTTAGACTATTTAAAATGGTTATGAACTCTCCTTTCAAATTATACCATGTACCCTAATAGTAACATACAATTTAAATGGCAGCACAGTCATCAATTTTCATAATAATTTAATGTTAATTAAAGGTCCAGTCTCCTAGCAAGATAGAACATTTTAAATTTAATATTTGTATATCCTGAAAGCATATTTTATGATTTGTTTTCCTTCCTGATAACTCTTTTTATAGTTTCTCAAAAACTTGTTGGTTTATTCACCTAAACCCTATATACATTCCATAAACCCTGTACATTCTATAGCCAAAGGAAGACTTTTCATGGAATTTGACCTTGACATAGATTTCTATAACAACAATGAAACCATTAGGCCTCTTTTGTTCTCTTTCTAGTCAATAGAAAGGAATTCTTGTACATACAGCTAACTGAGCAATTTACCAGGACCTATGGTCTATTTAGTAATCTCTACATTCTGCAAAAGTTGAAATATGTGTACACTGCAGTTTATGTTAATGTGATCTTGACTTTGTATTATATGTACAAATTATATGTACATTGTATAAATTGCAAAATAAAAAGATATTAACAATAATTTAAAAAAAACCTATCTGAAGTATACCTATTATTGATTTTATGTTGTAGGATGATGTATCAGTTAAGAGCACTGGAATTACACAAAGCTGGTACAAGTCCTGACTCTGTTATTTACTAGCTATATAATATTAGAGAGGTTATTTAACTTCAATAATCCTTGATTTCCACATCTGAAAAATGAAGAGTTTGAAATAGATAACTGTTAAGGTATTCTCTAGCTCTAAACTTCTGTGCCCTCAATTCTGGTTATTAAATTTAACACTACGTAAGCAGAAAGAACACAAAAATGGTATAAAAGTAGATAGTATTCAGAACAAGGAAACACACATACACACACGCATCTAAATTACCCAAATCATTAAGCAAAAGTTATTTTGGTTTTAATTATCTAAACAATAGTTGCTTAAATTCTCCTCTTAACCACTCATGTGAAGATAATGTTACTTGCATTTTTTAAATCCTTCCTTGGCTAACTATGTGATAAGGTTAACATGGGATAAATTGGACCTTCAAGATCTGGCATATTTTTCTCTCTTGCCTAAACTCTGCTAACTTCTATTCTCATTCTCAATGCCCACTAAGCTTGTGTTGGAGTGATTCCTTATACCTGGACTATTACTACCTATCTCATCTCTCTTCCCCTCCCTACCAGATTCTCCAGAGATTTTTGCCTTCCTATTTTGCTTTCCTAATCTCTTCATCCTTCAAGTTATTTCACTTAACTTCCCTGATTCTCCCCACTCCCCACAAGTCAGGAGACCTTCTTACATATTTCTGTTAGATGAATAAAAAATAAATGACAAACCTCTAATCTTCAAATAAGGTTTCAAATACATTTATAACTTTAAAAATATCAAGGCCCAGATTTCTTTTCAATATTTTCAATTTATAATTTTGATAAATCATTAATAAATTTTTCAAATTTCATTATTGAAAGGCTGAAATGGAATGGGGAATGCTTTGTGACATTTTGATTCCTTAAAATCATATTATAGCCAAATAGGACCAAGGAAGGGCTAGTACCTACCAAAATAAGAAAGCAGATAGCATATAGATCCAATTCTTCTTCCTATGTCCACTCTTCCTTCTGCTTCATCCCATAAGAGAGCACAAATGCAAATCAAGCCCAAGACACAAAGTATTAACCCTGAGTAGTTAGCAATGAAAACACACAAATGCAACTATATGTGACCTGGGATAAAACAAAAAGTAATAAATATAAAACTGTGCAAGAGGAGCACAAAAGAACTCTGGAAATAGAATAAAAATTAAAAGAAGGGGTAACTGTGCTTTAAGCAGAATTTAAAGGAAAGCAAGCCCTTGAATTGTTGGGGGATTCAGCATATATAATCCTACAGAAGTAGGAAATATTAAGCAAAAGACAATAAATAAAGTTAGTAGCATAGCCAGAATAAAAGAAGACGTGAGTAAATTGAAGAATAAAAGTAAGGAATGCTGTCCCTAGCAGTGTTGTACAATTTGTACATGATAAAGCAATTCACTTCATACTTGGTGAGATTTTAAAAGGAGAACACATGGAATGTAGAGGAAAAAAAACAGTACAGTCAACTAGCCAGGTAAGGTTGGTGAACAGTGGGGTGACAGATGTCAAAACCAAATGACTTTAAAGAGGGAAGATTGCAATAAGCTACATGAAAGTCTGCAAATATACTGCACTTGAATTAGGGTTCCTCAGCAGGGGAGACAGATACTGAAAACCTATTGTCAAAAAGATTATTTTTGGAGTGAGAATAAGATGTAATTGCAGAAAAGAGAAGCTAGTGACGATTCACAAAGTATTCAGTTATAAAGTTATGAGATAAAGTCAGATTAGACCAATGAAGAGAAAGAATTCAAGGGATAGTATCTTAAGGTTTTATATGTAGAATGCCTTTAAAGGTCAATCCTTGGGAAGTTGGAAGGATAATGAGAATATCTTTTGGAAAACAGGACTCTTATTGGGAGTAACAGATAGCAAGATGTTTCTAAATTTGTGGCATTGTTTTAGTTCCTTGAGAAACACCTAACCTGGGATTTCAAACACATGAGTAAAGACTTTTTACCCAGCGAATTCATCTAAATTGCTTCATACAGAATCATGTTTAAAAAAATACATTAAAGTTCCAGTTCAAGATGGCAATATAGAAGTATCCAAAGCTTACTTCCTCCCACAGACACACCAAATCTGTGGCTAAATATGGAACAAATTCCTCTGTAAAAAACAAACAAACAAACAAATAAACAAACAAAAAAAACCAAAAACTGTCTGAGCAACTCCTATGCATCAGGCAAAGGAGAGAAGGCCCCCATTGAAGCAGGTAGGAGAGGCTGGGACACAATTTCACCATAAGCTCTATCCCCAGAGTTGTGACTCACACAATTGGGAGGAGGGAACTCAAAACCTAGAGCTTTGAAAACCAGTGGGGCTCACATCCACAAGACCCACAAGGCTATAACAATTTGAGAAATGGCTCTAAAAGGGTTCACATCCTTGGACTCACCACCCAAGGGCTCAGCATAAAGGTAGCCAATAAGCAGGTACCCAGACTTTAGGTGAATGAGGCTCATTTGCTAATCTTAAAGTATTGGCCTGAGAGACAGAAATCTAATTTAACACATATCTAGGGTCCTCCTGGCTGGTAGGCACCATCTTCACACTCTTCCTCTGCCTCACTCTAGCCAGTGGGTGCCATCTTTTTCTTATTTTAATGCTCGGCTTTCTTTTCTTTTCTTTTCTTTTTTTCTTTTCTTTCCTTTTTTTTCTTTTCTTTTCTCTTTTTTTTTCTTTTTTTCCTGCAGATACTATCTATATACTCTTCCTTATGTCTTATTCCAGCCAGCAGGCATCATCTTCATGTACTAGCTGGTAAGCGCCATCTTTTTTCTTTTCCTTTTTCCAGGCAGGTGCCATCTATACACTCTCCCTGTGCCTAATTCTAGTTGATGGGTGCCATCTTTGCATTCTTCTTCTGCTGATCCAGAGTGCCAGTATCTCCCAGAGGGGAATCATTACATGCATGTTTTTCTGCAGCTGCTGCCCAGAGGACACTTCTTGATTGCCTGGCTCTGGAGACGGGGTCGGGGCGGGAGGGGGGTGCTGTAATTCTGGGTCCCATGGGACTGATAGTTCTGGAGAGACAGTTCTTGGCACACTACCACCCCCAGGGCACTGCACAGATAGCAAACTGAAACACACCCACAATCTTTCTGTGAAAGAAGCCTAATTGCTTATCCAGGAGCTTTAGCCCAAAGAGCAGGTTTCTTCTGGTTTGGCATATGACTAGGGGCCTGTGGAGGTATTTTCAGGGAATGGAGGCTGGTAGATGAAATATCTGTGCCCTCCTGCTGCCTAGTTCCAGCTTGCCAGTATCTCCTTCCAAGAAAAGCTTATTATACTTTTTAATATGGCACCCCAATATTTGTGGCACCCTCAACTACAGGGAGGTGTTAAAAATAAGATAGGCTATCCCAATGTTTGTGGCTGCCATCAGGAGAAACCTATACATTTTCTGGCCCTAGTGGTCAGTGGAACTTATGCCTGTGGGTCCCACAGGACAGTGACCCAAAAGAAGAGTCAAAAGACACAGCAGCTCAGTCTTTCAGTGAAAGTGGTCTATTAGCTTATCATCATAAATGCAGTCTGAGGGGTAGATTTCTAATTAAACATACATCTAAGGGCTGACTATAATCTTTCCAGTGACCTCAGAGGACAGGCGCTATCTCTGAACTCTCCTCTGGCTATATTCTAGAGTGCCAGTATCTCCCAGAGGAAAACTTTTACATGTATCTGGTACATGAAACCAGAAACCATGGTTTCTGGTACCATGGTTTCTATATCTGCTACCTAGTTTTTGCAGTTGCCACTCAGAGGATGCCCCTAACTTCCCTGCCTCCGGTAGCCAGGCAAGGCTTGTGTTCTTGAGTTCCACAGAACTGTAACAATCAGAGACAGTTCTTGGCAGGCTACCACCCCCAGGGCACTGCAAAGACAACATACTAAAACACACCACAGTCTTTCCGTCAAAGAGGCCAATTAGCTTGTCCTAGAGTTTTGGCCTGAGGGGCAGGCTTCAGGTTTGGCACACAAAAGGGACCTATGCAGGTGTTCTCAGTGAACACAGGCCAGTGGACACCATCTTTGCACTCTCATTCTGCTTTGCTACAGCTCACCAGTATCTCCCAGGAGAGAGATTTTACACTCACGTGAAGCCCTAATTTTTTACAACTGCCACTGAGGTGACACTTCCATATTATCTACTTGGCTCTGGAGACCAGTGTAGTTTAAGCTTGTGGTCCCACAGAACTGTATATATTTGTGTACTTCAAAGGCAGCTGCATGAGGGTCTAGCTTCCAATCAGCCTGAATCTAGGTGCTGACTGAGATGCTCCCCTTTGGGACACTGACAGGTCTTGGCATACCCTCAACTACAGGGAGGCATTACAAATAAGATAGGCTGTTTGGACAATCACAAAGTTTTGAGAGAAACCAAGAGTTAGGGCAGGGTTAAACAAAAAAAATTAATCTCCTATATGAGGCGACTCTAACAAGACAGGAAGATGTGGCTGTTTCATCTAATGTATTTCTATACAACAGAGAGAGTCAAGCAAAATGAAAAAACAGAGGAATATGCTCCAAATGAAAGACTTAAATGAAACCGCGGGGGCGGGGAGGGGATAGTTAATGAAACGGAGATATGCAATTTACCTGATAAAGAGTTCAAAGTAATGGTCACAAAGATATTCATGGAACTCAGGAGAAGGATGGATGAACACAAGTGACAATTTCAACAAAGATATAGAAAATATATGAAAGTACAAAACAGAGAAATCACAGAGCTGAAAAATACATAACTGAAAAATACCCCGGCCGGGGGCGGGGGGGGGGGGGGGATCGTTCAACAGCAGACTAGATAAAGTAGAAGAAAGGATCAGTAAACTTGAGGACAGGGCAGTGGAAATCACCCAGACACAAAAGCAAAAAAGGAAAAAGAAGGAAAACAAAGTGAAGATAACTAAGGGGCTATGGACAACATCAAATGGACTAACATTTTGTATTATATGGGTTCCACAAGGAGAAGAGAAAGAGAAAGGGGCAGAAAACTCATTTGAAGAAATAATGGCTGAAAACTTTCCTAACTTAAGAAAGGAAATAGAACTCCAGATACAGGAATCCCAGAGTTCCAAATAACAAGTACCCAAAAAGACCCACACCAAAACACATTATAATTAAAATGTCAAAATTTAAAAAAGAAAGGAGAAAATCTTAAAAGCATCAAGAAAGAGTGGGGCACCTGGGTGGCTCAGTCTTTTAGCATCTGCCTTCGGCTCAGGTCATGATCCGAGGGTCCTGGGATTGGGCCCTGCATCAGGCTCCCTGCTTGGCGGGAAGCCTGCTTCTCTGTCTCCCACTCCCCCTGCCTGTGTTCCCTCTTTCACTGTGTCTCTGTCAAATAAATAAATAAATAAATCTTAAAAAAAAAAAAATCAAGAGAAAAATAGCCAGTTTTTACAAAGGAAACCCCCATTAGACTATTAGCTGATTTTTTTTAGCAGAAACTTTGCAAGCCAGAAGAAAGTAGCATGATTTATTCAAAGTCCTGAAAAATAAAAACTTCCAACCAATAATAGTCTATCCAGCAAGTTATCAGTCAGAAGTGGAGAGATAGATTTTTCCAAACAAAAGCTGAAGGAGTTCACCAACAGGAAACAGGCCTTAAAAGAAATATTACATGGACTTTTTTTAAGCTGAAAAAAAAAAAGGTCACCAGTAACAAGAAAACATATGAAAGTATAAATCTCACTGGGAAAGGTAATTAAATATATAGTTAAGATAGTGGATCCATTACTTATAAATCTAACATGAAAGTTAAAAGACAAAAGTAGTAAAACTAGCAACTATAATAATTACTTAAGGAATACACAAAATAAAATGATGTAAAATGTGACATCAAAAACATAAAATGTGAGTGGTAGAGTTAAAATGTGGAGCTTAAGTATATGTTCAAAATTAAGTTGTTATCAAAATATGTGGTTATACATTTAAGTTGTTATATATGAGCCTCAGAGTAGCCACAAAGCAAAAATCTGTATTAGACATACAAAAAATACAGAGAAACATATCTAAGCATACCACTAAAG
Source organism: Callorhinus ursinus (assembly GCF_003265705.2). Taxonomy (NCBI): domain Eukaryota; kingdom Metazoa; phylum Chordata; class Mammalia; order Carnivora; family Otariidae; genus Callorhinus; species Callorhinus ursinus. Next base: position 5,424,143 of record NW_027397131.1, read on the forward strand.
AAAGTCATGAAACCATAAAAGAGACCAAGAAAGGAACATAAAGAACTATAAAACATGCAGAAAACAATTAACAAAATGGCAATAAATACATATTATCAATAATCATTTTAAATGTAAATAGACTAAATCATCCTACCAAAAGACATAGAATGCTGAATTTATAAAAGAAACAAGACTCATCTGTATGCAGTCTACAGACTCACTTCAGATATAAGGACACCAACATACTCAGATTTACAACTAGATACCATCCACATCCAAATAAATAAACTTGAGGGCAATGCGAATACTGGCAGAACAAACTCCACAACTAAATATAAGTAGACAACATACAGTGATAAAGAAAAAAATTTAAAAGCAGCAAGACAAAAGAAGACAATAACTTAAAAGGGAAAACCAATAAGGCTAGCAGATTTTTTGACAGAAACTCTGCAAGATAAAAGGGAAAGTGAAAGGATGGGAAAAGATATCCCATGCAAATGAAAACCAAAAAACTTAGGGAAGCTATACTTAGATCAGACAAAATAGACTTCAAAAACTAGACTGTAATAGTAAACACACAAAGGTATTACATAATAATAAAGAGGTCAATCCAACAAGGGTATATAACATTTATAAATATTTATGTACCCAACATAGAAGCATCTAAATACATAAAGCAGTTATCATTAGACAGCAATACAATTATGGTAGCGGGGGGGCACCTGAGTGACTCAGTTGGTTAAGCCTCTGACTCCTGATTTCAGCTCAGGTCATGGTCTCAGGGTCATGAGATCAAGCCCTGTGTGGGGTTCTATGTTAAGCCTGCTTAAGATTCTCTCTCTCTCTCTCTCTCTCCCCAAGCCCCTCCCCACTTGCATGCTCTCTCTCTCTCAAAAAAAATTATTAAAAAAATAATAGTAGGGGAATTTAATACCCTACTTATATCAATAGATAGATCATCCAGACAGAAAGTCAATAAGAAAACATTGAGCTTAAACAACATGTTAGGCCAGGTGGACTTAACAGATGTATATATCTGTTTTGTATAAACATTCCATCTGAAAGTAACAGAATACACATTCTTCTCAAGTGCACATGGACTATTCTTCAGTATAGATCATATGTTACGCCACAAAAAAAGTCTTAATAAATTTAAGGGGACTTAAATCATATCAAGTATCTTTTCAATGATATGAAACTAGAAATCAATTACAAGAAGAAAACAGAGAAGTTCACAAATATGTGGATATTAAACAACATGCTACTGAACTTCCAATGAAACAAAGAAGAAATCAAAATAGAAATAAAAAAATACCTGAGACAAAGGAAAATGGAAATATACCCAAAACTTACAGGATGCAGCAAAAGCAGTTCCAAGAGGGAAGTTCATAGTGATGAAAGTCTATATCAATAAACAGGAGAAATTTCAAATAAATAACCCAACAACTCAAAAAAACTAGAAAAAGAAGAACAAGTGAAAACAAAAGTTAGTAGGAGAAAGGAAATAAAGGTTAGAGCAGGAATAAATAAAATAGAGACCTAAAAGAAATAGAAAAGATCCATGAAAATTAAAGCTATTCATTGATAAGATAAACAAAACTGACAAACCTTTAGCTAGACTCACCAAGAGAGGACACAAATAAGTAAAATCAAAAATGAAAAAGGAGATGTTACAACTGATACCACAGAAAGATAAAGTATCCTAAGAAACTATTATAAAAAAATATATGCCAACAAATTAGACAACCTAGAATAAATGGATAAATTCCCAGAAACATGTAACTTACCAAGACTGAATCATGAGAAATAGAAAATCTGAACAGAGCAATTACTAGTAACGAGACTAAATTAGTAATCAAAAACTTCCCCCCCAAAAAAAGTCCAGTACAAGAAGCTTCTCTGGTAAATTCTACCAAACATTCAAAGAAAAATTAATACCAATTATTTACAAACTCTTCCAAAAATTAGTAGAGAAGACTTCTAAGCTCATCTTACAAGGCCTGCATTACCCTTATACAAGAATGAGGCAAGTATGCCACAAGCAAAGAAATTTACATGCCAATATCCCTCATGAACATAGGTGCAAAAACCCTCAACAGAAAATTAGCAAACCAAATTCAACAATACATTAAAATAATCATATGCAGTGATTAAGTGGGATTTATTCTAAGGACTCAAGGGTAGTTCAACACCCACATGTGAATTAATAGTATATACAATATTTATAAAACAAATGATAAAAATCATATAATCATCTCACACACAGAAAAAGTATTTCACAAAATTCAACATTCATTCATTAATGACAAAATGCTCAACTAAATGGTAATACAGGGACTGTATCTCAACATAATAAAGGCCATGTATGACAAACCCAGAGCGAACATCATACTCAATAGGGAAAAGACGAAAGCTTTTCCTCTAAGATTGGGAACAAAAGAAGGATGCCTACTCTCAGCTTTTCCTCTAAGATTGGGAAAAACAGAAGGATGCCTACTCTCCCTATTTTTACTCAAAATAGTATTGGAAGGTCTATCAAGAGCAATTAGTCAAGAAAAAGAAATAAAAGGCATCTGAACTGAAAAGGAAGAAGTAAAACTGTCACGATTTTCAGATGACATGACATAGAAAATACTAAATTCCATTAAAAAAAACTCTTAGAACTAAATAAATTCAGTAAAGTTGCAGGATACAAAATTGATATACAGAAATCTATTGCATTTCTATACACTAATAACAAGCTAGCAGAAAGAGAAATTAAAAATTAAGATACAATTGCATCAAAAAGAATATAATACCTAGAAATAAACTTAACCACAAAGGTAAAGTATCTTATGCTGAATTTTATAAAACATTAATGAAAGAAACTGAAGACACAAATAAATGGAAAGATCTTCTATGCTCATGGATTGAAAGACTTAAAATTGTTAAAATGTTCGTATTCCTCAAAGCAATCTGTAGGTTCAATACAATACTTATCAAAATTCCAATGGCAGGGCACCTGGGTGGCTCAGTTGTTAAGCATCTGCCTTCAGCACAGGTCATGATCCCAGGCGTCCTGCGATCGAGCCCCACACTGGGCTCTGTGCTTGGCGGGAAGCCTGCTTCTCCCTCTCCCACTCCCCCTGCTTGTGTTCCCTCTCTCGCGTGTCTTTCTCTGTCAAATAAATAAATAAAATCTTTAAAAAAAATTCCAATGGCAATTTTACAGAAATAGAACAAATGATTCTTAAATGTGTATGGAACCAAAAAGGATCCCAAATAACCAAAGCAATCTTGATAAAGAACAAAGCTGTAGGCATCACACTTCCTAAATTCAAACTATATTTCAAAGCTACAATCATCAAAACAATATGATACTGGCACAAACACAGACATATATCAATAGAACAGAAGAGAGAGCCCAGAAATAAACCCACACATATATGGTCCATTAATTTGTGACAAAGGAGCCAAGAATATACAACAGGAAAAGGACAGACTCTTTAATAAATGGCATTGGAAAAATTGGGATAGCCACATGCAAAACAATGAAACCAGATCATTATCTTACATCATACACAAAATTTAACTCAAAAAGGATTAAATACTTGAATGTAAGACCTGAAACCATAAAACTCTAAAAAAAACATAGGCGGTAAGCTTCTTTTTTTTTTTAGATTATTTATTTATTTATTTGTCAGAGAGAGAGAGAGAGAGAGAGAGAGAGAGAGAATGAGCACAAGCAGGGGGAGCAGCAGAGGGAGAGGGAGAAGGCGGCTCCTCATTGAGCAAGGAGCCCGATGTAGGACTCGATCCCAGAACCCTGGGATCATAACCTGAGCCGAAGGCAGACGCTTAATGACTGAGCCACCCAGGCATCCCAGGCAGTAAGCTTCTTGACACTGGTCTTGGCAAAGATTTTTTTCATTTGACATTAAAAGCAAAGGCAACAAAAGCAAAACTAAACAAATGAGATTATATCAAACTAAAAAGTTTCTGCACAGCAAAGAAAATCCACAACAAAAAACAGAACCTACTGAATGAAAGAAAATGTTTGCAAATCCTTTATCTTATAAGGGGTTAATATCCAAAATATGCAAAAACCCACACAACTCAATAGCAAAAAACAATCTGATTAAAATTGAGAATATCTGCATCTTTTTTTCAAAAAAAAATACAGGAAGCCAACAGACATATGAAAAGATGCTCAACATTACTAAGCATCAGGGAAAGGCAAATCAAATATAAAAAGATATTACTTCATGCCTGTTAAATGGCTATTATCAAAAAGACAAAAAATAACAAGTGTTGGCAAGGATTTGAAGAAAAGGGAACTCTTGGGCCCTGTTGGTGGGAATGCAAATTGGTGCAATCACTATGGAAAACGGTATGGATATTCCCCAAAAAATTAAAAATAGAAGTACCATATGATCCAGCAATTCTACTTCTGGGAATTCATCTGAAGAAACAAAAACACTAATTCAAAAAGATATTATACCTCCATGTTCACTGCAGCATTATTTATGATAGCCAAGACATGGAAACAAACTAATGGATAAACAAAATGCGGTATATTTATGGAATATCATTCAGCCATAAAAAATTGAAATCTTGCCATTGGTGGCAACATGGATGGGCACTGAGGGCATTACTCTAAGTGAAGTAAGTCAGATGTAAAAAGACAAATGACTTACATATAGAATCTAAAAAAACAAACAAAAAAACACAAAAAATGAGCTCATGGATATAGAGAACAGATTGGTGGTAGTCTGAGGCAGTGGGGTGGAGTAGGATGGGGTGGCAAAATGGGTAAAGGGGTCCAAAAAATATAAATTTCCAGTTATAAAATGAGTAAGTCATGGAATGAAATGTTCATCATGGTGACTACAGTAAATAATACTATATGCATATTTGAAAGTAGCTAGGAGTGTGGATCTTGAAATTTCTCATAAGAGAAAAAAAGTATAACTATGTATGGTGATGGATGTTAACCAGACCTACTGCAACCATCATTTTGCAATATATACAAATATCAAATCATTACCTTGTATACCTGAAACTAATACAATGCTGTCATTTTTTGAATGTTGGGTGGATTCATTTATTACAGATATGCCTTGTTGTATAAAGCAAGATGTATAAAAATAGAATGAATAAAAACTTGTTAAAACTTCTGATCTGGTGTCCCTATATAAAAAATTCCTGAGTGTGTACATAAGTGCAGTCAATTCTTTAGAAATTATATACACATATTACCATGCTAATATGTTATGAAAATTATATACTATGGAAAAAATAGAAGCAAACTGATAAAATATGTAATATTTTAAAATAATTTATTTTTACTTATTGTAACAGATATATATGAATATGTGCTCTTTTTGAGAATCTTGGCTCAACATTTTATGATATAGCAATTTAAACAACCAGCTCTAAATCTGATTTAAATATCCGGTTTAAAGAGTTTCACAGTTGGAAAATAGATCACAAAAGAATGGGTACATCAGAATGGAGAAAGTACATCAATAGGTGTCTTATGAAACACTAATATTTTTCATTTCTCAATTCCATATACCAATTACATAAAGGTACCTCATGCACATTCAGTATACATGATAGTTTGATATACCTGATATTAATCTACATATGTAAAGATTAATCACTTTTTTTCTTATTTTAGCTGAGATAAAAATATAAATAGAAGTTCTATTACTTTCTTCCATGGCCTAACTGATTATATCCTGTGTGCCCACTGGGGTTCATACACAATATACCAATGGCATTTACATAACACTTTTGAAAGTTCTTGCATTATAAAAGTAAAGAATATAATTTCCCCATAAAATGTAGTACAGTACTACAGAAAAATAAAAATAAGCCATCTGCAGACCCTCAGTGATAATACAAGACAATAAAAGTCATTTTAAAAGCAATTAAAGTAGGGGCGCCTGGGTGGCTCTATTGTTAAGCGTCTGCCTTCGGCTCGGGTCATGATCTCAGGGTTCTGGGATCGAGCCCCGCCATCGGGCTCCCTCATCGGCAGGGAGCCTGCTTCTCCCTCTCCCTCTCCCCCTGCTTGTGTTCCCTCTATCGCTGTGTCTCTCTCTGTCAGATAAATAAATAAAATCTTTAAAAAAATAAAATAAATAAAAGCAATTAAAGTAAATTCTGGCACCAAAATAAATTATGATACCTTATATTGTTAGTATAACAACAGCACTCAGTACAAATGTTTTACAAAACTACTTTTTTAAAATAATTTTTTTATTGTTATGTTAATCACCATACATTATATCATTAGTTTTTGATGTAGTGTTCCATGAACAAAACTATTTTTTAATCTGACAAAAACTATTCTGTGTAAAATCACTTTACTCCTTTCTGTTTTCTTACACTACCACACTCAGCTTTCTTAAGAGTCATGTTTTACTCAAAAATAGTGCTTTTAACATTTCATAAGAGTTCTGTGTGCTCAAAGAAAAGGAAAAAAATAAAGAAATGTTGATAGAAAGCTGGATAACAAGTTTGCAAACTCCTAGGTAAATGATACAAGTGCAACATTCGAAGAGTGCTTTTGAAATTTGTCAGCACAGGGCACCTGGGTGGCTCAGTTGTTAAGTGTCCCACTTTGGCTCCCGTCATGATCTCAGGTTCCTGGGATCGAGCCCTGCATCAGGCTCCCCGCTCAGGGGGAAGCCTGCTTCTCCCTCTCCCACTCCCCCTGCTTGTGTTCCTGCTCTCGCGGTCTGTCAAATAAATAAATAAAAAATCTTAAAAAAAAAAAAAAGAAAAGAAATTTGTCAGCACGATTACAATTTAGCTACACGTGAAATGGTCTGTAAATAGATGAAACTAAAAATCTTTGAATTTCTAGTGTCTAATATATACTTCCCCTCATAAGAATTTCATAATTTAAGACACCATTATTTAAGACAATTTAGTTGGTATTACATTTCAGTGCCATTTTGCCTTTCTGTCAAATTCTTCTGCAGAAAACAATTAAGAATACTAGAGAAATGACAGAGAAACACTATGGTAGGGAAAATAATTATTCCCTGATTAATGTGTTTTGTAAGTTTAGATTTCATGCCAGGCTTTCTTAAAGCCCAGCATATCTACATTTTAAAGTGAAATGAAAATAAGTAAATACACATACATACATTATTTGTGCTAAGTAGCATCATGCATATATCCAGGGAAATAAAAGTTAAGATTTTCATTAAAACATTAATACATTATAATGACACCAAAAGAACTCCATCTGTCAGAAAAGTAAAATTATAAACTATTAATACTATAGGCAAAAGATGAAAAAAATTCTTGAAATGATTATGAAGTACAGTGAAGAAAAAGTTCATTGTTGATCACAGGAAGCTTTTAGAAATATTTGTGAGGATGTCAGAAATATTTATATAGAAGAAGATACACTTCTACAATATATGGTACAGAATAAAAATTCTGGTAGAGGTGGTTAGATTGTATTTGGAATATTTATCACTATTTCAACCTTGAATTTTATTACTGTAAATTGTATTACTAGAACTTGAACAAGTAAAGCTTTTAGCAAAACAAATAGAATAAACAGCAAATTCCAGAACCATTGTTTTTCAGTCATTAGGTTTTCCCTTTTTTTAAAATCACTAAAAATAACAACTAAAAAAGCCTTGATATATCAAGCCTCACAGAAATTAATATTGGATATAGTGAACTGCACTAGAAAAGGCCAATATATAAATAGGCTCAAACACTCAGCTTTGAAAAAGTTATACAAAAACTGTATTTATTAAAAAGGAAGATTTGGGGCACCTGGGTGGCTCAGTCATTAAGCGTCTGCCTTAGGCTCAGGTCATGATCCCAGGGTCCTGGGATCCAGCCCTGCATTTGGGTCCCCACTCGATGTGAAACCGCCTCTCCCTCTCCCACTCCCCCTGCTTGTTTTCCCTCTCTCCCTGTGTCTCTCTCTCTGTCAAATAAATAAATAAATTTTTTTTTAAAAAAAGGAAGATTTATCTAAGCTTAAACACCAAGAATCTGCAAAACACACACACACACACACACACACAAATTAAGTGTAAGAAAGACTATGTCCTACTTAGGCTAGCAATTCAATAAAAACCCTAGGAAACATTAAAATTAGTAGATTCAAATCAAAAGAAAATCTTGGAAATATACATTCACTATGAAAGCCTTAGAAATAACTTTGGTGAAGATTTTAGTTTTTCTTTGAGCTCCAATGTCATTATTTTTCTGCTCATTTGAATTCCAACAGTTCGTTTATTTTATATACTGTAGACTATGTTGCCAAAGAGGGAAAAATTAATCTAGTATATTTCCACAGTAAACACAGATTATCATACAATTAATGGGAGAAATCTATCAATTACATGGGGCACCTGGGTAGCTCAGTCATTAAGTATCTGCCTTCTGCTCAGGTCATCATCCCAGGGTCCTGGGTTCGAGTCCCACATCGAGGGGGCACCCGGCTCCCTGCTCGGCGGGAAGCCTGCTTCTCCCTTTCCTACTCCCCCTGCTTGTGTTCCAACTCTCGCTCTCTCTCTCTGTCAAAAAAAAAAGATTTTATTTATTTGAGAGAGAGAGAGAGAGAGAGAACGAGCAGGGGTGGAAGAGTAGAGGGAGAGAGAGAGAAGCAGTCTCCCCACTGAGCAGGGAACCTGACGCAGGACTCGATCCCACAACCCTGGGATCACGACCTGAGCCAAAGGCAGACGCCCAACCGACCGAGCCACCCAAGTGCCCCAATAAATAAAATTAAAAAAAAAAAACTTGTACATCTCTATCAAGTACAGAGTTTAGGCCAACTGTATTTCTCCCATGTTAACTGCCTCATAATTTAACCACACCCTAGTCAAGTTTAATTATATAAAAAGTAATTAATTTTCAAATGTTCCTTTAGACACCACAAATAAAAGAGACCAGCATTCAAATTTACTTACTCTAATGAGCAGTTCAACAATTTGACATGCGTCTAAAGGACTGACTAGAGGATGAAGTAAAGAAAACCTGACAAAGGAGAAACAAAAACCCAGAAAACCATCCTTATCCTCAAACTCCCTGCCTGTGAGACCCAGATGGACATTTCTAACAGTCTTTTGGTCATTTCCATCTAGGTATTGCACAGGCATCTGAAACCTAATTTGTCCAGGAAAGGCTTTATTTAATAGCTTGTTATCAAAGCTACTCTTTCACATTCCCTCCAACCAACAAACTACTTTATTTACTGGTGTCAAAATACACCCAGTCTCCCAATTTGGCAAATTTAGCCATCAGCAACAGCTCCTTTCTTGTATCTCTTACTTCCAGTTTAATACTGCCAACAGATTTTTACGTTAGCTTTTTTCTGACATTTCTGACATTACAACAAATATGTTAAATTACTAAACTGTTACCAAAAAACTGAAATAAAACATTGGTAAATGTCTGAAAATAAGAGAATAAAAATTATCCATCACATATAGTTAATTAATTCAAATGTTGAGATTTTGTAAAATCTTTCTAATTTAAGTGGATGAGAATATGAATGTGGCAGATTTCTCCACTTTTGTAGTAGTTTTTCAAACAGATAAATTTAAGAATGATAAAACAATACACAGTGGAGAAGAGAATTTTAATGTCTAAGTTTTTTAACTCATCATCAACTAATTGTCAGAAATAGTGAAAAAAAGGAAAGAAAAAAAGAAATATTGGGACAACTACCTCAAGGAAAGTAGAAAAAATTTTTTAAATTTCAGGAGTGGTAGCTCCTATAAAAGCTATTGCCAGCTTATTAAGTAGTAATTGTTTACTAATAAGGACTGGATATTAAGATATTTCAAAATAGTTTATTTTTTTATTTAAACATTTATTTAATCTGACAGAGAGACAGCAAGAGAGGGAACACAAGCAGGGGGAGTGGGAGAGGGAGAAGCAGGCTTCCTCCTGAGCAAGGAGCCAGATGTGGGACTCGATCCCTGGATCCCGGGATCGTGACCTGAGCTGAAGGCAGACGCTTAATCATCTGAGCCACACAGGCACCCCTCAAAACAGTTTTTTTTTAATTTTATTTATTCATGAGAGACAGAGGGAGAGAGAGATAGAGAAGCAGAGGGAGAAGCAGGCTCCCGCTGAGCGGGGAGCCCGATGCGGGACTCGATCCCGAGACCCTGGGATCATGACCTGAGCCGGAGGCAGACGCTTAACCATCTGAGCCACCCAGGCGCCCTCAAAACAGTTTTAAGTAATCATATATAGACCATCATTAAGTTGAAGCGTTGTTTTTTTTTTTACTGAGCTAATTATAATACTATGAATAGAAAATTTCAAAATTCATTTTTCATATGAAACTTAGGCAGCTATCCTGAAAAAAGATATAAATACTTCAAAAGAAACAAGAAATACTTTATTTATTAATTTAAAATCAGTTTGATAAAGATTTAAAATAGGAATACCATACCATCCAGTAATTCCACTACTGGGTATTTACCTAAAGAAAGCAAAAACACTATCTCAAAGATAAATGCACACCTATGTTTATTGTAGCATTATTTATAATAGCCAAGATATGGAAGCAACCTAAGTGTCAATCAATAGATGAATGGGCAAAGAAGATGTGATATATACATACGAGTATTACTCAGCCATAAAAAAGAATGAGATCTTGCCAGTTGCTACACCATGGATGGACCTAGAGGATATAATGTTCAGTGAAATAAATCAGAGAAAGGCAAATACTATATGATTTTACTTATATGTGGAATTTAAAAAATAAAACAAATGAATAAACAAATAAAAAGCAGAAACAGAACCATAAATACAGAGAACTGATGGTTGCCAGAGGGAAAGAGAGTATAGGAATGGGCAAAATGTGTGAGGGGAGTGGGAGGCACAAGCTTCCAGTTATGGAATGAGTAAGTCATGGGGGTGAAAGTTAACAGCAAAGAGTATAGTCAATGGGATTTGTAATAGCATTGTATGGTGACAGATGGTAGGTACATTTGTGGTGAGTATAGCATAAAGTATAGGGTTTTGGAATCACTATGTTGTTCACCTGAAACTACTGTAACATTGTATATCAACTATACTTCAATAAAAATGGGAAAAAAACCTTTGATAAACATCTTTCAAATATAATGAGCAAACGAACTTGATTATTTAGCTCTTTAATAAGCTGAAGAAACTCAATTTGATAATACCGTCACAATATTACCAAGCTTATAAATGCACATAAATTGTCAGTAATGAAACTGATCCTCACAATTAAGATTAATCATGCAAGTAAAATAAATTTAACTGCTCTGAAATTTTAAGAGATCAGCACACAAAGTTATGAGCTTTAAAAAAAAGTTACCAAAAATAGCTCAGAATATTATAAGATACATTATTTTCTCACTGAACAGTGAAAAAATGAACTGACTGATGAACAGAGTCCATCACTTCCCTCCAAAAGGAACACTTACTCTTTGATTCAACTTGAAAAAAAATCTTACTATTTCTACTTAAGTCTGAATCAGTTTATTTGAAGAGTATCCTGAGAAAGAAAAATGAACTTAAAAACTTTAGCAATTGTCACTACTTATTTGTGTGAACCAGAATTTCCTAGGCATAATGCAATAAAAATAAAATACAGAAATAAAGTGGATGTTGAGGCTGATATAAAATAGCAACTTCCAAGTATAACTGCTAATTTTAATTTCTCACTACACTCATTGACTGAATTTATTGAAAAATGCTGTTAAGTTTGAAATTACAGGATAGATGTACACTAATTAAGAGCTATTTTTACTTGTTAGAGTTCTGCAAAATGTTAAAAAAAAAGGTTCTCTAAAAATTAGAAAATTTGAAATCTACTAAAAAGATTTCAAACAAGATAAATCCAAACTCCTAATCATGGCATAAGCTAGTTAGCCCTGACTAGTTTTCAGTTTACTTTCCTACAAGGAACACTATTTTTTCCAATAATACTAAATGCCATGTATTGCTAGACCATGCATGATTTTATATCTTTATATATGCTCTTATCTCAACCAGAAATGCCCTTATCCCACTTCTCCTGGCAAGTTTTTATTTTTCTTTTAATATACAGGAAAAAACGTTGCTTCCTCTGTAAAGCCATCTTGAGAGACTCAAGACAGAATTAACTACTTTCTCTTCTACATTCTATTATATTATTACATGTTATTATACTTATCTATTTAAATTTATTGTCTCCCTAAATGCCAGCAAATCCTTTAAATGCAATGATCCAAGTTACATTCATTCTTGGATCCTTTTTTTTTCCTGTTCTTAACACAGACCCTAAAGTTGGAATACATCCATAAATAAACAGAAAAAATTACATGCAAGTAAAAGAACAAAAGGAAACAATCAAACTGATTAAGTTTAGTACCAAAAAATTAATCATTGAACAAGAATAGAATGGCACTATCTTCCAGCCATTATACTCAAAGTGTGGTCTACAAACTATTTACCAGGCTCTGATGAGATAAATATAAAAATTACAATTAAGAATCTGGAAACTTTTATAGGAATTTGACAGAGATTTTTATGTTTGTTGAATCTTTTAGGATCTTTTAAATTTCATTTTCTAATAATTCATTTTATTATATTTTTGTGAAGTATCAGCCAGTGATAGATTAAAATACTGAAAAAAAAAACAAAATACAGATAGATTGAGATGCCCTACATTAGATTGTGGAAGACAGAAAGATGAATAAGACCTTGACTCTTTAAAAAAAAAGACCTTGACTCTTTTTCAATGAGGATTTGGTTTACAAGGAAAAATATGATATATACATAAATTGTTGCAGTATGTATCATAACTATCCGTATTTCTCAAAGCTCACATCATCATCTTTGACACTTCAAAACCTTCCTATTGGTAGAATTATAACTGTGCCTGGAAATACTAATGCATAACTAGTATTTCTTTCTAAAGTTACTTATATGAAGACTAGATTTTAAGTTAAAATCAGGGCTTGTTCTTTCACTGCCTATCAGACCCAAAGGCATCTTTGACACCTCCATACAGAGCTAGGCAGCTTTCTACAGCTCTCTGCCTGACCTACCGTATCTCAAAACCCCAGTAATATATAAAAACAGAGTGATTATACAATTTTTGTCAGAAACTCTTCCTCAGTATTTTCAAGATTTATTAATCTTTACTAATAAAGATTAATTTTCTCAATCCTCTATGCTAGGAGTTGGCAAACGTTTCCTGGAAAAGACCAGATAATAAATATTTTAAGGTTTGTAAGCTATATGGTCTACTGTCACAGCTACTCAGCCTTTGAAGCAAGAAAGCAGCTACAGACAATATATAAACAGATGAGCATGGTTTGGTTCCAGTAAAATTTTACTTAGAAAAACTGGCAGTAGGTTTTCAGTTTGGCCCAAGGACTGTAACTTGTTGATGTCTCTTCTCTATCATAGGTATAACTTTAAAATCAATCATTAAGATCCTATCATTTAGTAATATTAAAAAACTGCCATTCTTGTTTGCATTTATCAACTTTTAAAATTTTAAAGACTGACAGGTTTACCAACACTCAAGTTTATAAAAGAAAAGACTTTTTTCAAGAAAATCAAAGTAAGTATATTGAAAAAATTTTTGTGCTTTGTCTTTAATGGCATATGTCTAGGGAAGCTACAAGCTTTTCATACTATTATTAGATAGCAACACTCCCACTGGCTATGGAAAACAAAAAGACAGATTTATTTACATTAGTTGCCACAACCACTACAACAAACATCATATAAGCAAAAATATCCACAGAAAAGCCCTTTTAAAATGAACTACAAACTTGGTAAATAGTTATAATATCACAAACAAAACTAACTACAATACTATTCAGAGTTATGATGCTTTTTGTTTAACCCACATCTATGGAGTAACTTCAAAATCCTGGTATCTTGTCTACCTTTTTTTAACAAACCTGGAATGTAGATTTATTTCATCTTTAGGGTTCAAAGTTGGCCTTCTCCAGCATGTAATCACTCCTTTCCTTTAAGGGGTGAGATACAAAGCTGATCAGAAGTCACTCTAAAACTGAAGTCAAACCTTAATCATCCCTTTTCCTCTTAAGTTCTAGTATCCCCTGTGGAATATATTGTTCTATGAACAATTCTCTTTATCATTCTAGAACTCTTTTCCCCAGAACATAAGAGGAATTGTAAAATGTTTCAGTTTCCAAGGAAGTCTCTTACTGTTAGTTTCCAAATGTCTTAATATAAATGTTCTTTTTACTTTACTTCTGATTTCCCAGACTTAAAATCCTAAAATTACTCCTTATCACTTTTCATATTGCTTGAAAATTCAATCACAAAGTTTGTAATTATTTTTGGATTTCTTTTACACCTTTGCCACTCACTATCTTTCCATAAACAGAACATGCTAATACTGCCTACCTATTTTTTCCTGTTGAAAACTTTTCAATGTTTCTATACGCTTCTACGAGAAGTCTTCCACAAATACTGATTTTACTTCCCAATATATGTGTATAAAATACAGCCTGCTTAAAAAGACAATTTAACCACTGTGTAATAATAATAAAATATGTTAAAAGATATTAAAGAATAAGGCAAATGCTTTAAAATAGTAAAAACAGAATTTAAATAACAGTAAAAAGATTCTTACAGAGAAATTTAAGAGAAGTGGAAAATAAACCCAAGAAACAGGCAAATGCTGTAAGGAAAAACTAAAATGCATTTACTAAGGGCAGAGAAGGAAAATCGGAAACTAGAAGGATTATACTTACTGCAGAAATTGATATAGCTGCTGTTATTTCTGAAGTCCAAGATAATATATAAAAACAATCAGTAAACTATATTCACATAACGTTAAGGAAAGATCAAAGTTGGGCCTAAATGAGGGGGAATATCAGCAGTGAGAAACCAAGCAACTTAGAAGTTGTCTAGTATTCTATAGAGTGAATTTCTGACTGGCTTACTTTGGCAACAAAGCAAGTTGCCAGTGTTACTACTTATAACATCAGTTATTCTACCACTGGAGGGAGTCTGGTCACATATCCTTTGATGTGACTTTTACTCTAATAACTTCATTTTCTCTGGGAATGAATTAGAACCCCTACAAAGAATATGAATTGGTTTAACATAATCTGATGACTTTAAAGCTTTTTGTTTCTTTTAGTTTGTCTTTTATTTTTGTTGTGTTCCATACTCACTAAGTAAAAATTTACAGCATCTCTATAGTCATATCTGGGTCAAAGAAATGAATCCAGAGGTCACATGCGCTGGTACATATCTATCCTTAGAATAAAAAATCATGAAGAGAAAAATGTTAAATCAAGAACATAAGGTTCTGATACAAATACCTACCCAAAGCAATTATCAAGGTCACAAGGCACATAAAATGCAGCAAACAGGAGGTTTGAAGTAGAAGCTGAAAAGAGCTTCTAGGATTAAGGCTGACAAGGATATTATCGATGGGATAGATAAATATAAGCAAAAGATACAGTACTGTAACTGTGGTTTAAAGTTAACTATTTTTTTAATTGAGAATTTTGTTTCCATTGTCTACTCATGAAGTTGAAGTGACATAAGAAGGATTTACTAAGGGGCGCCTGGGTGGCTCAGTCGTTAAGCATCTGCCTTCGGCTCAGGTCATGATCTCAGGGTCCTGGGATCGAGCCCCTCATGGGGCTCCCTGCTCTGCGGGAAGCCTGCTTCTCCCTCTCCCGCTCCCCCTGCTTGTGTTCCCTCTCTCGCTGTCTCACTCTCTGTCAAATAAATAAATAAAATCTTAAAAAAAAAAGAAGGATTTACTAAGTAAACAAAACACAACTGAAATGAAAAACAAAGATCTAAACATTGGACCAAAATAAATAAATAAATAAATAAAAACAAGAACTCAAGAAGGTATGTGGAGAATAATAGTCCATTTACAATAATAATTATTCTCCATTTTGTGTCAAGAATTATAAGAAATGATAGAAAATACTCATGTAATTATTTTAAAAATCCTACAGGATTGACATTATTATACCCATTTTACATGAGAAAGCTTAAAGCTAAAAACAGGTTAAGTAATTTGCCTAATGTAATATATCTATCAAGAGCCAATATTCTGTCAGAGGTCTGTCTGATTCTAAAATGCTATTGCCACTGTGGCATATAAATGTCAGTGAGACAGAGCAGTGACTACCTTGTGTTCTTGTACTATTAAAGGTAACAGTTATGGGTACTCTTCCTAGATGTCTGCTTCAGAAAATGTCATTAAGGATTATCTAGTACAGCACTGTGCTAACTAGTAAGCATTTTTGTGTTATAGTTCCAAAGTTAAAATTTGTTTAATTCACATATCAATAAGCATAAAAAAGTCACAAATGATTTATAATTTAAGTAGATACAATAAAGTCAAAACTAAAAGGAATTTATCTTTTTTCAATATAAAAAACCTTTTTTTCTTTTCCTTCATAAAACTATTGTTAGACACAAAGACACAGAAATCTGTCAGGTTCTCTCTGCAATTTCCTTAAAATGTATTCCCTTGCTGAGTAGCATCATAAACTCCATAAGCCGTATCTAGGCAGTCATAAAATAATCATGGAAATAATACTTGTTAAACGTAGGAAGCCTTAGGGGTGGATTTAAGTGCTATACAACAAATTAATTTTGTATTTTCTCCCTTGCTATTATAACAAGAGTGCAGGGAGCTTGGATGCATGTAAAACAACATATACATAAATCTTTCCCTTTCAGTAAGGAAAGAAAGCTTCGAGATATCTATCTATCTATCTATCTATCTATCTATCTATCTATCTATCTATCTATGCATGATTTTAAGAAAAATGAAGAGAAGTAGAAGTAATGTAGAATTCTGTGTGTGGGGTTGGGTGCTGTTCTGTCTTGTTACAGGTCAATTAGGGTCTGAAGTATCTATGTGAAGAAACAAACTGGAAATGGGTCCCCATATTATCAATGCTTCCTGATGAGCAATTAATGTTTTTTTTTTCTTCAACTTCCTTGGAAAATCTACAATTAAAGTAGATCATATGCGTAACTTGAGGATATTTCAGCAGAGATAGAGGAACAGAAACACTCTTCTACTTGAAACAGAGATTACAGAAAGAACTAGATCTACAGCACCTATTCAGAGGTTTCCTAATAGAAGTCCATCAGAATCCTCATTTTGAACTACAAGTAACATGTAGGCAGAGACCATATATTAGCAACTAAAGCACACATGCTTAGGATAAAAGTATGAAGTGCAGAAGAATCCTCTTGCTTAATTAAAAAACTCAATTATATGACTGCTTGGATTCTATTCCAAATTCTTCCAACTGTTAAATACTTGGAGAAACTATGAAAAAAAGGAAACACTGTGAATTATTGCTAATTATGTAAACGGATTAATTTATAAGAAAATAGCAAGTGAAAGAAAAAATATACAAGAGCCAAGGAAACATAAGAAAGATACAGTTTACCAGCAGCTATAACTTAGTTGATAAAATATATAAAACATTATAAAATTAAAAACATCTATAAGTGAAGAGAAGAAAAGGAAACATATATTTAACAATAATATTACATTTTCTCCTATTCTATTTTATCTACTTCCAAGAAATTTGTGCTCATTTTTTTCCAACACCAGATTAATAGTAGAATAAAGTAAAGAGAAAACAAAATAAATTTCTATGATCATAAAACTACTTTTTATGTACTCAAGCATATAACAGATCTTCTGGCACATCCTAATCTTTCTATTATATATTTACAGAAGCAAAATAATAAGACCTGAGAGGAAGTGAAGGGAGTAAATAATATCTAGTTGAATATTTCTCACTATAAGATTATGATAAATAAGTTCTGCTTGACAAACTTAATGCAACACTTAAAATTTAAAATTTAAAATAAACATATATTTTGGAATTGACATGTAGAGTCCCAAAATAAAAAGTTAGACATTTAATAACATCTCCATACAAGCTATTCCTAATTTTTACATATTTTAATAGAAGAGTTAGCTCTTTGTATTTTTTGATATATTTTATAAAATGAAACCCTATTAATCTATGTTGAATCATTAGAAGTCTTCAAATAAGTAATTTTTATAGATACTGCTAAGTGCCAGCACCCCCCATTAAATGTTACATAATTTTTTTCATTTTGCAGGATTCATAATGAAAACTGAAACAACTAAAAAATATTACCAAAAATAAAATAGCTACTACTCTACAAGAAGAGACCACATAAATGCAGCACTAGTTTTTGTTACTCTGTTAATTCTGTAAACTTCATAAAAAAGAAAAACAACTTTATTTTCCCTAATATCTTTAAAAATGTGGTAAATGCAATTTTAAGTATTAAGATTATGGGGTTCTGAGGAGTAACTATGAATTGCCTATTTCCAATAACTACAGTAATAAGCTTTAGATAAATTACTGAAGTAAATGAAGGTGAAATATACTTTTACTAGATTCTTGGTTTTCTGTCAAACCATCTAGGAAAATCCAAACATTTACAATGGTAACACCAGAAAAAGTCATCTCACAAAAGCATAAACTAAAACCCATACAATTGCCTACGTGGTATATTAAAAATAATCTCTATAGTCTAATAATGCAAGTTTATATATGGAATACCAAAATGGTTACTTTATTTTTTAGATGTCATAAATATGTGCACCTATTACTATGGTGACCTAAGGATAAAGGAATTATAAACAGCTTTTGCAAGAGTATTTATTTATCAATACTATACCTTTTCCAGAAATTATTTAAAGTGGCTTTGGCTTCAAAGGTCAATTATTCTGTGTCCTAAATTTATTAATAAACAGAAATTCAGTGTTCAGTTGACCTAAACTATACTGTAGAGCAACGCCTAATCAAGTTATCTAAATGACTTTAGAAACAAGACCTTTGCTCTCTATTTGGATAATATACTGATAAATTTCATGGCCTTATTGTGAGCACACTAGTATTTCTACATAACCCTGGCTAAAAAATATATTTAAATTATCGTCTCCATATACTGTTAATCACTGATTCCATTTATAGCCAAAAGTGTTCAGGGTCATTTTGACAACATGTAAATGGTTTTTCCTTTGTCAGATGTTCAATTTTACAATTATCTGGCCAATCAACTACTAATCATATGACTCTTTTACAAATGAAGTTTTGTTCCACATCAATGAAATAGCACTGACTCTTCAACTACTCCAAATAACACAGAAGCACTACAAGCTACCCATATTGCACACAGTACTAGCTCATCTCTTTAACGCTCAAACCTGTGTTCAATCGCTTCCTTCTTTAGGAGACTGCCAACTTTAACAATAGATTAAGCTATATAATATCAAGACACAATGGTGAGTACTCGCCACATATTCTGTACCACAGCAGATATATTAGGCCACTTCTTCACCGATTTTTGACAGTTTCTGAATCACAGCCCCAAACCACGAAGCTTGTGGCTATCCTTGGTGCTGAAACGCACTCCCTCTCACCCACCCCCCCGCGCCCCTTCACTGAAAAAACCGTCATCCCAATCCCTATTTAAGAGCATAAAAAGATTAATGAACTTGGGGGGTCTGAAGAGGGGGGGTTTAAAAAAGGAAATGATAAGTTTCTGGGCTGAGAGTGCTAAGTAGTGTGAGCGGGTGGAAAGAAGGGGTACTAAAAACACCCAGAGGGCATTTCCCCTTCGGTTCCGGTAGACCCTGGAAACCCGGACTGCGGCACCATCGGAAACGCCTCGTCCCGGGCAGGAGCGGCAGGCGGGAACGGCGTCCTCGCCCGGGCAGCGACTCCGCGCCGGGGCCAGGCGGGCGAGGACGCCGAGGGGCGCCGCTGCGGGAGACTCACGCGACTTTCCGCGCCAACGAGCGAGCCCTGGGGTCCTTTTGTTTCTAGCGTCTGAGGGGAGGGCGGATGAGCGGAGAGGAGCCCCACCTGTATTTATTTGTATGGGTGGACAACAAAAGACCCTGATGCCCGGGTGAGCAGGGTCGGCCGAGTCGGGGCGGCCGCGGCGCCTGGCCACGGGCTCGGCCCCTTTCCTCACAGCCCCCGTCGCTCTTACCGTCCCGGTCGCACAGCTGAATGGCCTCCAGGCTGAGGTTTTTGATCACCTCCTCACAGGGGCTGGTGGGGCTGTTGAGGGTATGATCCAGGCGCGGCACCTCCATTTTTCCAACTCCCTTCTCAAGCCCGCCTGCTTCGTATCCAGGCTCTCTCGGTGGACCGGGTGGGAGAGAAGGGCGGGAAAGGGCAGGGAGTGGCGGAAGGAGGGGAAAGAGGCCTGGGACGCGTCTCCGTGGGGCCGAGGCTAAGCCTCCGGGCTAGAGAGCCGCGGCCGAGGCGACGGCCGTGACAGGAGCTGCGGGGAGTGTGAGGCTCGGAGAGACCGAGAGGGACCCGGCGCGAGAGCGGGAGGCGCGCGCTCCCGGCGGGGAGGGGACGCGGCGCGCGGGGATCGTGAGGGAGAAGGCGCGGCGCGCGCACGCGCGCGAGAGGACGCGCCCACCTGCTGGCGCGCGGCGCTCCTCCCTCCCAGCCCTTCCACGCGCACGCGCCCCCTGCTGCCCTGGCGACTCAGCCCCCGCTACCCCCGCGCGGAGTGTTGTAAGGCATGAGCGCCCGGAAGGCGGCGGGCGGTTGGGCGTGTGGCGCGCTGGCCTCGCCTTCTCTTCTGGTGAGGGTGGTTTGGCGTCCTTTCCCTCGTCATAGGGTCAGTCGGACCCAGGTTGGCACTGGGGAGTCTGCACGGGGAGGTGAGAAGAAGCAGATTGGTTTTTATGAAGGACTGGAAAAATATGGGTCCAGATCCTTTGGATCCTTGTTTCGGAGCCCCCGGGCTGCCTTACCCCTCAAGGTCTCGAGCTACTCCCCTCCAGGCCCCTGTTTGCTCAGCCAGGCATTCCTCGGGAACAGCTGCGTCCCTGTGAGAGAGGAGTGGATTAACTGAGAAGTGGCAGGGTTTACGGACAGAATTTTGGTCAACCCGAAGGAGGGGCAAACATGGGAATTCAGAACTGCCAGAAAGGTGAGGGAATGAGGAGATGCCAGTCAGCCTGCTGGAAACGCAGCGCGTGGGCTTCGGGGCTGACAGCCACTAATCTTTCAGCCTTCGCAGTCTAGCTTGCTTGCTTGCTTGCTTGCTTGCTTGCTTCATTCATTCATTCATTCATTCATTCAACAAATAAGTATTAAATGTTTATTCCGTGCGGGGCATTGTTCTAGGCGCCAGTGAAAGGCGGGAAAAAAACAGTACCTGACCTCAGGGATATGGAAACATCCTTTTCTAATGGAAAATCTTCCTCAACTTACCTTAAATTTGTCTGCCCATTCTTCTTAATGGCATTTAGTATTCTACAATGCACTTAGTGGAGGTGAAAATGTTTTTAAAATAAAGTAGATATAGGTCACAGCCTATTGACCTCTCTTGCCATTTGCTTCTTTGGAATAGTTTTTAGTCGTGTTGCTATCTTAGAATCAAAATAGTGCCTGCCCCACTCTCTTCTTTTTTTAGTGTATATGCTTGTTGGAAATTAAAGTTCCTTTTTATGTATTTTCCAATTTCAAACATAAATGTTATCCAATAAAGTAACAATTTACATACAGATTGCTATATGCTATCCTTTCCAGTCACATCCTTCTAGCCATAACATGACTAAATCTAGTTAATTGAAGCCTCATAAAACAGAAGGACCAGCTTAAGGTAAAATAAGCCTGTGAGAAAACTTGGCACAACTGCAAGTTGATAGAAATTAGTGGAAGATAATTGGGTATCTTAAAGTGAAATGTCCTCATTATCAACTTGGGTATTAATGAAGATGGATCTCCTTCTTGTAGTTTAAGAGAATTCTTGTGTCAAGGTAGGGGTGTCCCCAAGGAGATGATAAATTATTACTTGTCAAGAAATATGAAAAGATGGCACTTATTGGTGAATTTCCTGTGTTCTAAAACCTGGTTCTGGAGGAATAGAAATTGATACTGTCAGCTGAGCCACAGTGGGTTCACATTTACAAATTTCAAAAGGAACTGTGTAAACTAGATTACCAATTTATTGATTTACAGGTGAGAAATATAAACATATATATAATTAAAGCTATAATTCACACAAATATTTGTTAAACACCTGCTATATCCATGGACAATATGCTAGATGTTGGAAATTTTGAGTTCAAATCTATTAAGAAACACAGACATTGAAAAAGGAAAATTATAATGAGTGTTATGAAAGAGGAATCATGGGAACTTGTGAAGCACATGCAGGGGTCCTAACCTTGTCTGGTTAGTAAGGAAAACCTTTAAAAAGATTATTTAAAAGGAACAGGAAATTATGAAAGGCTCTAAGTGGGAAGTTAGCATGATCAGATTCGTAGGCCAGAATATCTGTATAATGGGAAAAAGGGATAATGTTTTAAGAAATATTAATGTGCATTTGGGTATAAGACCTATTCAACCCAAGGCATCTTTCTGCTAAGGATTTAGATTATTACATAAGAAATACAAAAGAAAGAGTTAATATTTCACTTTTGACATTCAGCATAGGATTTTTTTTTTTTAGCAAATTGTTAGGCTTCAAATCAAGGCATTGTAGAAAGATAAAATATAGATATGTTTATGGTTTAACATACCAAAGCTAGGCCTAGTGGTCAAAACAATACAGTTTATCCCAGAGTGAAGACAAGATATCCCAGTCCATGATAAAGGCTTAGGCCAGAGATTGGTATAAGGAAGATGGTGGCTATGAGGTAGGTAAACTAGAGAAAATTCTATTCTTTTTGGTTCAGAGAATGATGGAAAAGAGGTAGAAGTGCTAGAGGATGGCAACCAGCAATATTTTTACTCACTCGTACATTGAGGATGTGAGATGAGGGATTGTGGCTCTAGAAATACCCAGATAGGTATGGGAAAACTCAAGGACAGAGAAATTTCTGCCCTAGTTCTTAGATCTTTGGGATGATATCACCTGGCCAGGTTCAAGTAACCTTGAACAAAACATCTAGTTAGGCAGAGGAAGGGCAGGAATTTACTTTCCAAAACTGCTAAAAGTTCCTGTATACTCAGAAGGTGGTTGAGTTGAGATCTAGTCAACCTGCTGTGAAGCCTGATTTTAAAATGCAAGGTAATACTCTAGCAAAAACTGCAGAATGGAGCTTCTAGACTAGGGATGTCTAAAGTATTAAAAAAGATGAGACTTGTCAGTCTTAGAGATGGCTACCAGGCCCTCACCAAACTGAAAAAATACAGACCATGAGTTTCTCTAGCCACCAACTTCAAGTGAAAGGTCAGAAGCAATTAGGCATGCAAGGGATGTCACCCCAGAGACCAGAGGAGGCAAAACACATTACTCAAATCCTGTGACCCTTTGTCCCAGTGCTTCAGGGTAATGGAAACTCTCCTGTACTGATATCCCCAAATACCATCTGAAATAAGGTAAAAACCTGAAATAATGAGGATCTTACCTAAAAAGATGGACTTTACTCTAAAGGGATAAATAAAATACTGATTAAAAACTGATTGAATCTAGGTTCCTGGATTACACTAAAAATACATTATTTACCTTCCCCTTTATATTAGTGAATGAGATTTCATGAAGATGACCAAATAAATTTTAAGATAAAATGAAAATTCTGCCTTTTCATATCTAAGTTGTAGTGTGAGTAATTGCAATCCTCACACACTTACATCATTTGTTAGCTTTAGATCGACACTATTACAGCCAAAATCCTACCATTCAAGGTCCAACTCAAATGGTACATACTCTATAAAGATTATTCCTTATGCCAAAAATCTCTTTTTGTTTTATTTCCATGGGGCTTTATTTGTATTATCTACAGACATAATCACACTCTGATTTGCAAATTATTAGTATATATGAAGAATCAGACTTTGAAAAGGACCTTAAATATGTCAATGCAATCCTGCACCCAATGTTGAAGCCCCTGACAAGAAGTTGTCTATCTTTTAATATAGAGTAAATTAAAATCCTCATGAAATAATCTTACTCATTCTGAACCCAAATATGCCTCCTATGAGGTCAATACAAGGGCCTTCATTTTCTCCTCTGTTAGTCATACATAATAATGATAATCCTTCTGCTGCTGCCCAGGCATATTCAATTTTCTGGCTAAATACTCCTAGTTCTTCCAAATATTTCTGATATTACATTCCTTTGAGTCCCTCTACCACTTTGGACACTCTCTTCTGGATAGATCTAATGTTTTCTAAGAGTCCATCGGTGAACACACCTATGATGTGGAGAGATATTAAGAATATAAAGGGAAACAAGCAGTCTATCACCATCTTTGCTCTATATGCCAGACATCTTATATCACAGCCCAGGAGCACATTAGCTTTCCTGACAGAGATATCAATCTGCTTACACATCTTGAGCTTGCTATCATGTAAAACCTATACTTCTTCCCTGAACAGTTCTTATTTCCCCTGTGATGTAAATTTTAAGCACATACTATAGTATTTGCACAGAGAAGATAGTACAATTTGTTGAATTGTTTGATTGAACTTCAGTACTTTGAATGTGTTTAATTATATTGCTGCAACTGCCTAGAATTTTATCGGAGCCAAAGAAAAACTAGGTTACAAAGTCCTTTCAGTGAGCTTGTAAGTGCAGAGGTCATTCTTATAGAACCCACAGTCTTAGGTACAACCCAGGTTTTTATGGCTAGGCAGAAGGCAAAGAGCGAGAACCAAAACCATAGGTAGAAGCAAACTCAAAAAAAAAAATGCTTAGTAAATGAAGGAGTGTTTTGTTTTGTTTTGTTTTCCCTCTCTAATGGTAATAACATTACCATGACTTTTCCTAAGCCCTTATCAATGGTAGGGGAAAATAAAACTCATGATTGACAAAGCAGAAAGCAACTCAAATAATCTGAATTCTTTATCCTGACTCAAGTTGACTTGTGAAAATCAAATGACATAATACATAGACAAGTGTTGTATGAACTATAAGGCATCTTATAGAGTTAGAACTTTGTGTTATTATGGAACACTAAGAACACCATTAAGAAAACATATCTGATCAATTTTACAGTACAAATTTCTGGAAATATTTTAATAGCTATTTAAAAACATTAAGAAAAAATTAAAAAAATAAAAATATTAAGAACTTCCATATTTAGAATAGCTTTATGGTTTAGTGTATGAGGTCCTTATAAATTTTGTCACATTATGTTTGCTTTTGGTTCTATCTCATGATAGATTTTTGCCAAGCCCATAAGCAAATATTCAATTTTGAATCTCTCCCGAGTATTTGATTTCTACATCTCTAGTTCTATATCACCAAACACTGGTGAGAGGTGGTGGAGATCTATGATGACTTGGTCCAAAATTTATGCTATTAAAGTTAAACTTGCTCGAAAATTTAACTATCACAGACTGTTTCTCTTTGAAACCCCCAGTTCTCTCACTTTCAAAAGATGATCTCTTTCTTTTTCCTGGAAAAAGCAATAAAGGCAGAGTGAAGTTTCTCATTTGTCCTTATCATTAGCTCAGTAGGTCCTCGTAAAACTTGCTACTTTTCTTTCCCTCATCTGTACTTTCCACTCAGTGCCTGTCTAATGCAGAATAGAGTTGTTAGTTTCTTATTTTTACCTCCTCCAGCTGCTTCAGTCTTTTTCTTTCCTCTCTTTTTTATCTTTAAACATTGCCAGATCTCCTTGATTTTAAAAAATTATCTTATTTGAACCAAACAGTTACTATTTTAACTTCTTAATATTCTAAGGTATGTAAGAAACCCATTATAAATTATGCAGTGCTACAAAACTGTTATTCATTGCTTCCATTTCCTTTTAATCTTCACACAATTTATCATCTGTCTCCACGACTGATTCTTACTCTTCAAATGTCATCTTTGGATTTGGTGAGATTTTTCACATCACCAACATACAGGCCTTTTATCATCTGCATCCTCTTTGATATTTCAGCAGTTTATTTCTGCTGAACTTCTGTAGCACTGAGCTCTACTGGATCTCTTCCTACATGTGTGCTTAATGTTTATCAACTCTAGCTTCTAAGCTGCCCTCTTGAGTGTAGGTGTTCTTTAAAGTTCAACCTCTGACATTATGTTCTTCCCTGTTTAAAGCCATTTCCTCTGAGAATGCATGCATTTCCATGAATTTTAATGTCTTTTTAATGTTTAAATTCTCACCTTTATCGTCAAATCCCTATTTCATGTCCCCAACTATAAACATAAGTCATTACCCTACTTCCAACTAATGAACATTTTTATTTACATTCCAATAACCACTTCTAATTAATCAATTCATTCCCAAAACTGGTTGCCTTTTCTAATTTTTCCCCCATTATAGTGACTGGCAGCTGTATCCTCTTAGTCACCCAGTCACCCTGCTTTCTGATTTTCTCTTTTCCTCTTTAAATCAAACTATCCTCAAAACAATTAAAATTTTGCAATATATCATGGACATTTTTCCCCTCTAAGTTACAGGTGCTACTATTACATTTAGGTTTTCATCATTTTAACCAGATTATTGAAATTACCATGTACATAGTCTTCCTACCTCCTTTCTTTAATCTGCTACTAAGATCAACCCACTAAAACATTTTGTTAATGAGAGCTTGCTCAATAAATTACAATGGCTACCTATTTTGGTTCTATAGTTAATGGTGAGCTACTGAAGCTTTTTAAGCAGGTATAGACAATTGTAAAGTAGTAGTATGTGATTAATCTTCCCATGTTTCATAGGATGAATGGAATGGAGGACGACAGGAGTTTAAGAAATTATAATACAGACTAGAACAGTAGAATTGGGAGTTGAAAAGAAACAATGAGAGAATGATGTTACACTGCTGGGTTTCTGAGATTATTTAAAATCACAAAAAGAAGTCCTTTAATATTTTGATATTTTAAAAGATTGATTTGTTCATTCATAATACTAATGGTTATATACTAAAAATATTAACACTATGGTATAGCATCACATGGCATAAGAAGCATGCAAAATTCATTGTTACACACTTTTTCCATGTTTAAAAACCATAAGAGACTCTTAACTGTAGGAAACAAACTGAGGGTTGCTGGAGCGGAAGTGGATGGGGGGATGGGGTAATTGGGTGATGGGCATAAAGGAGGGCACATGATGTAATGAGCACTGGGTGTTATAGGCAACTGATGAATAACTGAACTCTACCTCTGAAATGAATGATACACTATATGTTAATTAATTGAATTTAAATATTTATTTAAACTAATAGTTATTTTCCAATGATATACAAGTAGATTAACCTTAAGGACTAAAGCAACATCTAGTCTTTATATTTGTGGGTAAACACAGCTCAACTAAAATGGCTCCCAGAATAGCATGTCTTGTAATACCTTCTGCTGTCACTAGTCAAAATTTAAAAGGAGTTGGTGTTAGGGGAAAGAAATCTTGGGAGGGTTGGAGAAGAAAGAATTTCTCCATAGTTTGAACCTCTTTTATTGAGAGCCTTTTTTCCCTTCTCTGGTCTTTCCTCTTCTCTTCACTACAGTAGAGTATTTTCAGAATGTGTTCAAGTACATAACCGTCCCTAACTCCATGTCAGGGAATCTTGAAAATAAATTATATATGGTGAGCAATTATAAGTATAGCTGACAACCACAATCATTTTGCCACAAGTTCCAGGTTGTTCTTACCTTCACAGATATATCTTTCTAGTTTTGAGTTTTTCACAAGGCTCGAAACAGATTCACTTACATCTTTACATTATTGGCAAACAAGATCTTTAGTCTACTCCCCTCGAACATAGCTCAAAATAGCTCTCCTGAAACCCTGATCTCATTAGTTTCCCCTTAAATCTATCCACAGAAATTTCCTGATGAATCATTTTTCTAGGATTTTTATCTCAGCAGATATAGAGCTGTGACTTTTATAATGATTTATACATTTTGGTTTCCCAAAGTTCTTTCTAAGCTAAAAGAAATACCTATAGGATCTCTAAAAGTCCTCTAATTTTTCTGAACATCTAACTTTCTCTCAAATTTACTGTAACATCACTGATGTTACAGTAGTTGACATGTGCCATACATGCATTAGCATGATAAGAAGCCCTAATTTAACAACCACATCTTATCTTGAGACTTTCTCTGTAATATTTGTGTAAACAAAACTACCACATTGCATTCAATTGGAGTTTAGCTTTCCTGACTCCATCCAAACTAGGCCCGCCCCAAGATCCATAATGTGAAAAACTTCAGAGTGGGGTGAGGCTTATTAAAGAGATTACTTAGTCAATAACATCCACTGAATGATGATTCAATGCTATGTATGTATGTATGTACGTATGAAATCAATACACATTATTGAGTGGCCATTAGGTTTTCTTTGATGATACAGAGAGAAACTATCCATGCTAATATCTCTCCCTACCCCGAGTTATTGCTGTTATCCTAGGATGTAGATAAATAGAGTTGTTTCCATTTAACTAATTTTATCAAGAGGAGAAGGCATCATAAAAATTAGCACAGTAGCTATTCACAAAGGGGCTTCAACTAGAAATAGTGAGGGCCACAAGATACCTCGGAGATATTGCTGGTATGTTTCCAGACCACCACAATAAAGGGGATATTGCAATAAGGCAAGTCAAATTAGTTTTTGGTTTCCCAATGCATGTAAAAGTTATGTTTCCACTATACTGTAGTATATTAAGTGTGCAATAGCATTATGTCTAAAAAATGTACAATACCTTACTTAAAAATTTCTTACTGCTCAAAAATGCTAACCATAATCTGAGCTTTCAATGAGTCATAATCTTTTCATTGGTGGAGGATCTTGCTTCAATGTTGAGAGCTACTGACTGATCAGGGTGGTGGTTGCTGCATGTTGGGATGGTTGTGGCAATTTCCTGAAATAAAACAGCAGTGAAGTTTCCCACATATATTTACTCTTGCTTTCACAAACCATTTTTCTATGGTGTGCATTGTTGTTTGATAGCATTTTATCCACAGTAGAACTTATTTCAAAATTGGAGTCAATCCCCTCAAACCCTGCTGCTACTTTAGCAACTAAATGTATGTAATATTCTAAATCTTTTGTTGTCATTTCAACAATTTTCACAACATCTTCACCAGTAGATTCCATCTCAAGAAACCACTTTCTTTGCTCATCCATAGAAAGCAACCCTTTATCCATTAAAGTTTTGTCATGAAATTGCAGCAATTCAGTCCCATTTTCAGGATCCCTTTCTAGTTCTGGTTTTCTTGTTATTTCCATCACCTCTGTAGTTATTTTCTCCACTGAAGTGTTGAACCCCTCAAAGTCATCTATGAGAGTTGGAATCAATTTCTTCAAAATCCTCTTAGTGTTGATATTTTGACCTCTTCCCATGAATCACAAATGTTCTTAATGGTATCTAGAATGGAGAATCCTTTCCAGAATGTTTTCCATTGACTTCACCCAGATCTATCTGAGGAATCACTATATATGGCAGCTATAGCTTTATAAAATGTATTTCTTAAATAATAAGACTTGAAAGTCAAAATTACTCCTTGATCCATGGGCTGCAGCATGACTGTTGTATTAGCAGCCATAAAAGCAGTATTAATCTCATTGTCCATCTGCATTAGGGCTCTTGGATGACCAGGTGCATTATCAATGAGCAGCAATATTTTGAAAGGAATCTTCTTTCCTGGGCAGTCGGTCTCAACAATGGGCTTAAAATGTTCAGTAAACCATGCTGTAAACAGTTGTGCTGTCATCCAGGCTAAGGAGAGCAAGAGAGATGGGGGAATGGCTAGTCTGTGGAGCAGTCAGAACACAAAACATTTATCCACTAAGTTTGCCTTCTTATATAGGCATGGTTTGTGGCACTCTAAAATGATTACAATAGTAATATCAAAGACCACTGATTATAGGTCACCATAAAAATATAATGATAATGAAAAAGTTTGAAATACTGTGAGAATTACTAAAATGGGACATGGAGACATGAAGTGAGCAAATGTTGGAAAAATGGTGCTAATAGACTTGCTTGAGGCAGTGTTGCCACAAGCCTTTAATTTGTAGAAACTGTAATATCTGCAAAGCACTTTAAAATGAGGTACGCCTGTATCACCTTCTGTTCTTCCTAATAAAAGTGTCATCATTAGGACACATATATGAGACTCCTTGTTGTTGCAATATATGTTCACATTCATTGTATAATATTCATAAAGGTGTTAAATACTTCAAAAATGGAAAGATTTATTTTTACTACTGCTTTTCCTGTGTTTGAAACTTCTCCACAAAAATTAAGCCAAGTTGTATGTGAATATGTCTAGCAACTACAAATCTATTTCCTCTTGAGGTAGGCTGTTCTATCTACAGAGAGCTCAGGAGTCAACATTATATGGAATCAAAAATTTTCTCCCACTGTTATCTTGGAGACACAGAGAACAGTTAATTCTTCTTCACATGACAGCCATATATAAATGATTCAAAACATTGTATCTCTCCTGATTCATCTTTTCTCCAGTCTACCTCTTCCCAAACACCACAGCTTCCTTCAAAGGATGAGTCCTTGTTTTCCTCTGAATATGCTCTAAAATTATAGATTTCCCTCCTAAAATATAATGTCCAGAACTGATTTGGGTCGTCTTATGACAATAGAGCAACTCATCTGAACTGTTTAATTATAAATAAGTACTTTTATATAAATTGTCAGTTGACTCACATTAAAAATGTCCTTTGATTATTTGATAGAAAATGGCTATTCACATTTATAAAGTCCTTCACAGTAACTTTCATTTATTATTCTTCATGACAACCTTCTTAAAGTTTTGTATTTCTTTTTTTTTAAGATTGTATTTATTTATTTGAGAGAGAGAGAATGAGAGATAGAGAGCACGAGAGGAAAGAGGGTCAGAGGGAGAAGAAGACTCCCTGCTTCTTCAGGGAGCAGGGAGCCCGATGCGGGACTCGATCCTGGGACTCCAGGATCATGACCTGAGCCGAAGGCAGTTGCTTTACAAACTGAGCCACCCAGGCGCCCTTAAAGTTTTGTATTTCTAAGCTGAAAGAAATGCCTACAGGTCTCATTTTTACAAATCACAGATGATATTAAAACTAATTATGCATAACATCAAAATGGAATAACTACTACTGTAGTGTAGCTACATTTTATGTTGTCTCTTGATTACTCTATGGTCCTTAAGATATGTCAGGATATATCATGAAGCCTGATAATAAGATTTTCTATTTATGATGTGTCATATAATCGCAAAGTATCTGGATTCACACATTTTGCGGGACAGATCATGGACTAATCTTCCATGGTGTGGAAGCTGTTGACAGTTCATGAAATGCAATAAAGAAGCCTTATTTCAGATATTCACAGAACAAACCTCACAGCCTTATAGGGATTTATTTGGTGATGCCATAATGATAAGGGAGATTATTTCTTTGGTCTCTCATGTGACACCTATTTTATTACAGCATATCCTACATTGCATTTACTTTTTTTTCCCACAAAAATGTTGTTCAGCTAAAATAATGATTTGACTGTTTAGGATACAACAAAACTGAGTAATAAAGGACCCTTAATCAAACATAGGGAGGGGCACCTGGGTGGCTCAGTCAGTTAAGCATCTGGCTTTTGATTTGGGCTCAGATTATGATCTCAGGGTTCTAGAATCAACTCCTGCATCGGGCTCCATGCTCAGTGGGGAGTCTCCTTCAGATTCTCTCTCTCTCTCTCCTTCTGCCCCTCTTCCCTTGCATGCGTGTGTGTGCGCTCTCTCTCTCAAATAAATAAATAATAAATCTTCAAACATAGCCCAAGACAGACTATGTGTACAGAGATACTACATAGACAGTAAGCCTACAGAAAATATCCTAATACTCCAAGGTACCATATTGATACAAATACCAAGTTAAATTAAAAACTATCACCTGACAAAATTCAGCTTTTAAGACAGATTAGGCACAATTAGTTTCTTTCTTGCCACACTTTACATTCTGTTGCGTTGGGTTTTTTTACGTATAATTTCATTGTCTTATATCTATGGATCAATCATTCGTTCTAGATTTTTAATTTTTTTCTTTTAAAAAATGTCATAATAGCCAAATGTCCTTATGAAATGGGGGAGGAGGAAAAGAGGACAAAAAGTATATCTCAGTATAATCATTATAGGCTCTCATTCATCAGCTCCTCTGTTTCTCTCTCTTAAGGGTGAATTACACATGACCCCAAACAACCGTTTGCTTCAAGTAATATATCAGTATGTATTTAAACTGATTTGTCTGGTGTCACATGAACAAATGAAGTATCTAATTTGTTTTATACTTTTAAAATACTTTTTTGAGTGTCTTATTTAAACGATGGTAGAGTTTCTTAAAACCAGGTCATAATGACTTTGTCCCATGTCTTCATAAGAGGCAGGGAATCTATGGTAGTAGATGGTACAAATGATACTTACTGGTCTCACCTTCTTATGGATGAGCAGCAAAATACATAGTGGTCAAAACTTATGATGGATTTTTTTTCTCTTCTACTTCAGATGAAAACTTAATTTGGATATACTGAGTTTCCATTTCAAGGCTCTTGTGTTTTCTGTCTCACTTTTAAGGCTTATGTGCCTTTATCCAGATAATGGCCTATAAATGATTTGAAAGGGTAGGCTTGTAGAACTTTTTATACAGCTGGTTATAAGATAATTTAAAACTTTCAATTTTATCCTCTTCCTCTTGACTAGATGTATCTGCCCTCTGTTCTTCAACTCCCCAGACTGCAACGAAGACAGCTAACACTAAGTTAGTTAAAAATTTCTTATTTTGAAGGGTAGTGACCTATAGATACTGAGTAGAAAGGGGATGTTTGCCACATCATTGGCTAAAGACAAGAATCAGCAGATGTAACTTCATTGGTTTAAGTAATATAATTTAACAAAGATCTTTAGTACTTTTTATGTGTAGATCACTAAGTACTAGGAAGAAAGAAGCATAAGACTTTATTTGGAGATTAAATTTGCTCCTGAGAAGATAATAGTCTCCAGCCATTGAGGAGACTTCAAATTCATATGAATAATTTGCTTTTCATGACATGGTATATACTATAAACATTTTTTGGTCATAAAAAGACATTGATAGTTTTCTAGCATGACAGTGTATAGACTAAATAAATATGTAACATATGGCATTGTGCCTTCATCCTAATCCACTCTTCTTTCACTCCCCATGTTGCGGGTTTGTTTTATAGTGGTACAAATTGACCTATACTTGGCATTCTGTGTAGCAAGCATGTGCTCTAGAGTATTGATTTAGAGGAGAAGGATATATGGAGAAGGAGGGGAGAAATAGAAAAACCTTAAAATGTTTCTCAAGATATTTATAAGTATTGATGTTTCAACTTTTTACACACAAAAAAGTAGATCTTGGAATAAGGTAAAATGTGGTAAATGCAGTAGGAGAGGAAGAAATAATGGGCTGTGCAAGCACAAAGAAGGGAGAAATTAATTTCAGCCAGGGGAACTCTATGTGAATAAAACACTTGTCCTGAGTGCTGTTAAGTACAATAACTAAAGTGCCATCAGGTTGCTTCTCTAGGCTCTACACTGTACTCAAAATGCTAAGTCAACCATTTTAATCTGTAGAATCTGCACAAAAGTATTCATCTTACCCCTAAAAACATTTTTTTTCTTTTTCTGTAGATGTATCAGAAAAAAAAAAACCTGGTTGATTAAATGGTCCAATGTTGACATACCTGATACATTCTTTTAGATCGGGTCCTTTCAGTGAGCAGGAGGATAAGTGCTGTATGTGCAGAGGCCATTTACCATGATGAGTAATAAGTCCAGTTATATAGACAAGTTAAATTTCATGTAATATAATTAAAGTACTTATGTACTAAAAATACCTCCATATTATTAAAAAATCTTATTTAATATTTAAAGTCTTATCTAATATTTAAAGTCTTATTTATTTATTTATTTATTTAATCTCTGAGGATCGTCAGGTTGTTCTGGCAAGTGCTACGCTTTGAATCTGGGCTTTTGAATATTGACTCAACTCTTTGAGTGATTACCTATCATAATTTAAGTTTCATTTATATTAAATTGAAATAAAGCTGACACACAATGTTACACTAATTCAAGTGTACAACATCATGATTAGACAAATCTATACGTAGTGCTACACTTACGATGAGGGGTAGCTACCACCCGTCACCATAGAGCACTATTACAATACCACTGACTTTATTCCCTATGCTGTGCCTTTCATCTCTGTGACTTATGCATTTCATAACTGCAAGCCTGTACCTCCTACTCCTGCCATCCCTCCCCTCTCTGGCAACCGTCCGTTTGTTCTCTGTATTTATGGGGATATTTCTGCTTTTTGCTTATTTGTTCAATTGTTTTTCTTTCTTGAATTCCAAATATAAGTGAAATTATGTGGTATTTATCTTGCTCTGAATTATTTCAGTTAACATAACACCCTCTAGGCCCATCCGTATTGTCATAAGTGGCAAGATGTCGTTCTTTTTTACGGTTAACTAATACTCCATTGTGCATCTTATTGATCAATTCATCTATCATGGATACTTGGGTTGCTTCCATATCTTGGCAATTGTAAATAATGCTGCAATATGCATAGGGGTGCATATATCTTTTTGAATTAGTGTTTTTTTTTCCCTTTGGGTAAACACCCAGACACACAGATGGCCAACAGACACATGAAAAGATGCTCAGTGTCACTAATTGTTGGGGAAATGAAAATCAAAACCACATTGAGATATCACTTCATACCTATTAGAATGAAAATCAAAAACGCAAGAAATAACAAGTGTTGGTGAGGATGTGGAGAAAAAAGAACCCTCATGCACTGTTAGGGGGAATGTAAATTGGTGCCTCTACTATGGAAAACAGTATGGAGGTTCCTCAAAAAATTAAAAACAGAATGACAACATGATGCAGTAATTCCACTACTGCATATTTTACCCATAGAAAATGAAAACTTCATTTTTAGTTTTTTGAGAAACCTCCATACTGTTTTCCAGGTTCTGTTTCCAGTGGCTGCACCAATTTACATTCCCACCATCAGTGTACAAGGGTTCCTTTTTCTCCACTTCCTCACCAACACTTATTATTTATTTTCTTTTTGATTCTTGCCATTCTGACAGGTGTAAGGTGATATCTCATTGTGGTTTTGATTTGCATTTTTCTGACATTGAGTGTCTTTTCACGTGTCTGCCATCTGCATGTCTTCTTTGGGAAAATGTCTATTCAGGTCCTCTGCCCATTTTTTAATTGGATTATTTGGGTTTTGGGAGTGTTGAGTTGTATAAGCTCTTCATATTTTATTAACCCCTTATCAGATATATCATTTGTAAATATCTTCTCCCACCTGGAGGGTTACCTTTTCATTTTGTTTATGGTTTCCTAATCTGTGTAAAACTTTTTATTTTGGTGTAGTCCCAATAGTTTACTTTTTATTTTCTTTTCCTTGCCTGAGGAAGCATATCTATAAAAATGTTGCTAAGGCCAATATCAAAGAAATTACTGCCTATGTTTTCTTCTAGGAGTTTTATGGTCTTAGGTCTCACATTTATGCCTTTAATCCATTTGGAGTTTATTTTTGTGTATAGTGTAAGAAAAGCCCAGGTTTATTTTTTTTGCATGTAGTTCTTGTGTTGTCCCAGGACCATTTATTGAATATTCTGTCTTTTCTCATTGTATATTCTTGCCTCATTTGGCACAAATTGACCATATAAGTGTGGGGTTGCTTCTTAACTTTCTATTCTGTTCCATTGATCTATATCTATGTTTGTGCCAATACCATTCTGTTTTGATTACTATGGCTTTGTAGTAGATCATGAAATCTGGAACTGTGATACCTCCAACCTTGTTCTCCTTCCTCGAAGTTGCTTTGATTGTACTGGGTCTTTTATGGTTCCATACAAATTTTAGTATTATTTGTTCTAGTTCTGTAGGAAATGCTGTTGGTATTTTGATAGGGATTGCATTGAATCTGTAGATTGTTTTGGATAGTATGGACATTTTGACAATATTGATTCTTCCCATCTATGAGCATGGAATATTTTTCCATTTGTTTGCATTAACTTCAACTTCTTTCATCAATGTTCTATAGTTTTCAGAGTGCAGGTATAAGCCTCCTTGATTAAGTTTATTCCTAGGTATTTTATTCTTTTTGGTGCAGTTATAAATGGAGTGAGTTTCCAAATTTCTCTTTTTGCTACTTTGTTATTAGTGTATAGAAATGCAACCAGGGGCACCTGGATGGCTCAGTTGGTTAAATATCCGACTCTTGGTTTCAGCTCAGGTCATGCTTTCAGGGTCATGAGATTGAGCCCTGCATCAGGCTCCATGCTCATTGGAGAGTCTGCTTGAGATTCTCTTTCTCTCCTTCTCCCACTCCCCCTCCCCTACTCATTCTCTCTCTCTCCTTCTCAAATAATCTTTTTAAAAAAAGAAATGCAACTGATTTCTGTGTATTAATTTTGTATCCTACAAATTTACTGAATTCATTTATTCTAATAATTTTTTGGTGGAGTCTTTAGGGTTTTCTATGTATAGTATCATGTCATCTGCAAATAGAGACAGTTTAACTTCTTACTAATTTTGATTCCTTTCATTTCTTTTTCTTGTTTGACTGCTATGGCTAGGACCTCCAGTACTATGCTGAATAAAAATGGTAAGAGCAGAAATCCTTGTTTGTTTCCAATCTTAGAGAAAAAGCTTCCAGTTTTTCAATGTTGAATATAATGTTCTCTGTGGGTTTTTCCTTTATGGCCTCTATTATATTGAGGTATGTTCCCTCTAAACCCACTTTGTTGAGAATTTTATCATGAACGGACATTAAATTTTGTCAAATGCTTTTCCTGCACCTATCAAGATGATCATAAGATTTTTATGTGTTGTATCACATTGATATGTGAGTATTGAATCACCCTTGCATCCCAGAATAAAACCTACATTATAATGGTGAATGATCTTTTTAATGTATTATTGAATTTGGTTTGCTAATATTTTGTTGAAGATTTTTGTATCTATGTTCACTGGGGATATTGTCCTATAGTTTTCTTTTTTTGTAATGTCTTTGTCTGGTTTTGGTATCAGGGTAATGCTGGCCTTGTGAAATGTATTTGGAAGCTTTTCTTCCTTTTCTTTCCTTTTTTCTTTATTACTTTGAAGAGAATAAGTATTAACTGTTCTTTCAGTATTTGGTAGAATTCATTGTGGATCCATCTTATCCTGGACTTTTTGTTTGTTGGGAGTTTTTTGATTACCAATTCAATTTCATTACTAGTACTTGTTCTGTTCAGATTTTCTATTTCTTTCTGATTTAGTTTTGGAAGATTTTATATCTCTAGAAATTTATCTATTTCTTCTAGGTTGTCTAATTTCTTGGCATATAAACTTTTGTAGTAACCACATAATCCTTTGTATTTCTGTGGTGTCAGTTGTTACTTTTGTTTCAGATTTTATTTGAGTTCTTTCTCTCTCTCTCTCTCTCTCTCTCTCTCTCTCTCTCTCTCTCTGTTTTTGTTTGTTTTTGTTTTTGATTAGCCTGGCTAAAGGTTTATCAATTTTGTTATCTTTTCAAAGAACCAGCTGTTGATAACATTGATCTTCTCTATTGTTTTTTAGTCTATATTTCATTTATTTCTGCTCTGATTTTTATTTCCTTCCTTCTGCTGACTTGGACTTTGTTCTTTTTATAGTTCCTTTAAGTGTAAGATCAG
The DNA here is from genome assembly GCF_003265705.2 of Callorhinus ursinus. Taxonomy (NCBI): domain Eukaryota; kingdom Metazoa; phylum Chordata; class Mammalia; order Carnivora; family Otariidae; genus Callorhinus; species Callorhinus ursinus. The sequence goes on from NW_027397131.1 coordinate 5,461,762, forward strand.
ATTATTTATTTCAGTTTTTCCTTGTTTCTTGAGGTAGGCCTGTATCACTTTAAGTTTCCCTCTAGAACTACTCTTGCTTATCCCAAGGATTTTGGGCCATTATATTTCTATTTTTATTTGTCTCCATGTACTTTTTAAATTTTTCTTTCATTTCTTCACTGGCCCATTGGTTATTTAGTAGTATGTTGTTTAGCCTCCACATGTTTGTGTCATAAGTTTCCATTTTTAAATTAAAATTGAAGCTATATAATATTGTTTCCTAATAATATATTCCATGACTATTATATTAAAAGTGTCTGAGACTATTTAATCTTCAATAAGTATAAATATTGGTCATATTTCTCTTAATTAAAATATAAGTATACAAATAAATTTATATTCTATAATAATATATAAATATACATAAGAATATATATTTATATTAATTAAAAGTATAGCAGTTTCCATGTTTATAATCTCAATCATTTTCTTCTCTACCCATATCTTCAAATACTGCCTAGAGAAATAAACTGGATCTGTTTTATAGATGTTGCCTAATATTGCCACAGCACATGATTTCCCAAAGAGATTTATAAATAACATCACTAGTTTTATACCTGTTTTGCTCTACATAGAAGCACTGAATAATAAAATCATTTTATGGAATATAACTTTTCAATTGCCAATTTTTACGTAAACTCAGTGGATTTTTCACTGAGATATGTATGTTTTTGTACATGTGAGAATTCCGGTGATCTATTCTGTATAATTAAGCTCCATGCTTACAAAATAAAAATGGTTTTTGTATCTCTGATTAATACATTATAAAATTGTAAAGTCACCTTTTATAGTAATTCATATTCCATTGCCAGGACCACTCTTATCTTCTCCCATATGTCTTCTGGGACTTTGTCAAGCATATACCAGCAAGAGATAGCAATTCACAATTTCTTATTCACCTTAGTGTGAAGTTATAATTATTAAAATATAAAAACACAAATAAGTATTTCTAATACACCTACGTTTTTTTTCTAGTTAAAAGATACCTAAAACAAAGACCATTATTAAGAACACTTAGGCCTATTGTATATCCTATTACTTCAGGGATATAGAATTATAAGTGACATAGATATCATGTTTTCTTTCATATGGTCTTTATTATACACATTTCTGTATAGATTAATACACATGGCCTTCAAAGCTGAAATGGGAGGTTCTTTTCTTCACCCCGAAACTGAGCCGCTGATGCCCTCCTCAGACAATATCTTCAAACTCCTAAAGTGTACTGATGTAACAAACAAATCCTTGAGAAATAAAGGAACATCTTAAATAATGACAACTAATATCATTTAAATTTTTGAGTTAACTAATTAGTTTTTAAAAACTAACTACAATGAAAATAGTTTGAGTATCATATAATAATGGCACACATTTTTCGAGAATTTATAGGCACTGTTCTAAGTACTGTATGCATATTAATTCTTTTAATACTCATAATGACCCTATGAGGTGGATACTGTTTTTATCCACTTTTTAGAGATGAAGAAAATGAACATAGAGGGGTTAAATACTTGCTTAAAGTCACAGAGCTTAAATTTGAACTAAAACAGTTTGGATTCAGGCATAGTCTTTACCTTTACATTCTACAAAGAAGGAGAGAAAGAGAGAGGACATGCTTATGTACTCAAATTCAGTGTTTTCATTTTTTTAATAAGAAAGAAATATTGGGTACAGTTTCACAACTTATTACTATAGTTAGAATTTTCACAGAATAAGAAGAATCACTTCACACTTTCCTTACCTGCTGAGGAAAGGAAAACACCAATCCATAGTTATTTTCAACTCTTTCTAGTATTGTATAATTTCTTAAATCATGGCCTGTTGGCACATTTTTTTTCTTTTCTGTTTGATGGCAACAGTGGTGGGATATTAGAGACTTGGGGAATGTCTAAAAGGTTATAAAGATTTTCATTTCTTGCATTCCCAGCTTCATCAGTTGCAGTTTGTGAAACATTTTTACCTGTATCTGAAATAGAATGAATTTTTATTTTATTTCTTATGAAAAAGACACACCTATGCTCAAATCCTTTGAGTGATAGAAGAAACTCCACATATGATCTGTGATTCTAGGTCAGCCTAAATTACAAATTTTTTACAAAAATTCATAGATTCTATAACCTCATGCTGCCCCGGGATTATCTACAGCAGATTTGCTGAAAACACAGAATGAATGAATTAAAATACCCTTAAAATTAGCAAATTGGAATCTTGAGACTCATAAGTAATTTCCTTGATGATGTTTACTTAATTACTATTCTTACTGTACCTGCTCAGGAAATGATGAGCCATCTATCTTTAGAACCATTAATTTTAGGCTATTTGCATACATAGAAGGTAACCAAGGAAAGAAAGCAAAATAGCAACCTGATCATAATGCATATATTGTTTCTTTGATGTAAAATAGAAATGGAACTTGATCACATAATCACTTGAAATTTTCTGTACATAGGAGAAAGATTAGATTGAAAGTTTTGAAATACATATAATGGCGTGCTGGTAAACTACAAAGCCCTGACTTGTAGTGTTTGATTATTTTGTGGCATAAATACTCTCACTATGGGCTGATTTCAAGCTAATGGCTTAAAAACTGGCTCACAAAATTCCTGAAAGTTTACCAATAAGCTCTTACACACAACTAAATGTATAATTCTGAGTCCCAATATGACTATAGCAGACCAATTGTATTATGGTCCCAATGCTTCACCACTCATGAATCCACACCCTTTACTATGTAACCTTGCAGTCCTCCCACTGATATCCCGGACCCAGTCAAGTGACTTGCTTTGAGCAATAGGATGTTAGCAGATATGACATAAGCAGAAGCTTGAGAAAAAATCTCGTAGTTCCACTTTTTCTCTTGAACTTCTGCCATTTCCATTAGAGCATATTCAAGCTAGCAGAGCCAGATTGCTTCTGTTGTTGTAACTAATACCATCCTAAACCAGTTGACAGCTTACCAATTCCAAGACATGCAAGTCATCTTAGCCAAGATCAGAAACTTGTTTAACCTGATCTACTGCTGAGTACAGATGCATGAACAAGCCCAGCCCAAGTAAGTAGAGCCACATGGACATGGGAGATAAATACATTTTTTTAAATGTATTCATTGAGGTTTTGTGGTTGTTTGTTATGTAGGACTATTTTGTCATTAGATAGCTGATACAATGATTATTTGCTACTATTTGGCAAGCTTTAATTAGGATAAAGGAAATTTATACAAAAGGCAATGTGCTTTGTAAAAGAGATCAGTGAACCCTAGGTTTGAATCTGAGATCTACTACTTATAGGTAGATGGCCCTCAGAAATGTATTTAACCTCTCTCTGCCTAAGTTTCCTCATTTTTAAATTGTGGATAACTAGCTTTGCAAGGTTGTTATGAAAATTAAATATATAATTGCTTATGTGTATGTGTATCAGTGATTAAAAGCATGGATCTGGAATCTGACTGATGTTGATTCTCAGTTTCACCCTTTTGATATCTGAAAGCAATTAGAATTACATAGTTTTCACTTACAGCACACATTGTAAGAGCTACCTATACTAGAATTTGATACATGAAATAAAGAACCTGGAACAAAGTAAGTATTCATTAAATGGCAAATATCATTTAACATAACTATTTGTTTACTAAGGAAAAATGAGTTTGATATTCTGGTAAAAGTAGTTATAATAATTATTTTTAAAATATTTTTTAAAGATTTATTTATTTATTTATTTGAGAGAGAGAGCACGAGCTGGGGGTGGTGGGGAGCAGAGGGAGAAGCAGACTCCCCACTGAGCAGGGAGCCCTCCATGGTCCTGATCCCAGGACTGGGAGACCATGACCCTAGCCAAAGGCAGACAGTTAACCAACTGAGTCACCCAGGCATCTCAATTTTAATTTTAGCAGAAATTATCTGGGAGGGGAGTAAAATGGTCAAGCAAGGTGAAGGCAATGTTTGTATGAGTCTCTTTGATTTCTAGGAAACAGTCCCATCAAATCATTACTCTAACAGCTTTCAAGGAGAAAATTTCAACTTGGGATCTGTAAGCATTAATTTAGTGGATCTATTTAAATTGCTGGCAGGGATAGGATGTGTTTGCTTTCTGATCTAGTATATCCATACAAGTTAGCTTCCTTAAGAGAGAAACTGAAGGAATCAAAGAATGCCTGTCAACACACTGGCTTATGTATCAGGATAAAGGCTTCTTAAATAATATGAAAAAAATAATCATAAAACACATAGAAAGAAAAAAGATTCAAAGAGTTGAGAGGAAATCAAAACTAATGCCAAGAGGTTAACATGATATACAGCCTGCCACAGAGTAAAAAGGTCAGAAATTCAGTATAGTTAATTGTAAATATGTACATTTTTTAAAAGATTTTATTTATTTAACAGAGAGAGACACAGTGAGAGAGGGAACAGAAGCAGGGGGAGGGGGAGAGGGAGAAAGCAGGCTTCCTGCTGAGCAGAGAGCCCAATGCAGGGCTTGATCCCAGGACCTTGGGATAGTGACCTGAGCTGAAGGCAGCTGCTTAACCACTGAGCCACCCAGGTGCCCCTAAATTTGTACATTCTTGAGATGGCTTGACATTCCTTGCTTCACCAACCAAGAAGGGGGCAGGGCATGGGCAATAACAGACGTTTGGAATCATGTTACTACTTCTTGGAGGAGGAGAAAAATAGGGTCATTTGTAGCATCTTAATGAGAAGGAGTGAGGTAGGCATATAGAGGCTGAAATTGAATTGTCATTTGGAATGTGTGCTCCCTTTCTGGAATAAGCATCTAAGATGCATCAGCAAGCCTGCCAAAATACATGAACCTACCAACTGTTCTCTGTAGATACAGATTTACATAGGAGCATTGAGCAAGCCAGAAGAAACCTGGAACATAGTTTTAGTGACTTGCAGGTTTGGAGAGGGAAAGTAGAAGACTACAGGGGACACAGATGGATTTACATCTCAAGTTGAATGTTGTGACTATGGCACAAAAAGCAGAATGCAGAAGTTAAAAACTGCTTATGCAGGTACTGTTGGAAAATAGTTTTATTTTATTTATGATGCTTTGTTATGCTACAATGATGGATTCCCAAAAGCATGGGATAGTAGACAGTGAAAGGTTAGGAAAAGCATGCATGAAAAAGATTTAATCTGATTAAGAAAGATCAAATTTGAGGAAGAAAATTTATGAAGAAAAAAACCTACAAAATCAGATACTTTGGAAATATTTAAAAAATCATATTGCATGTCTATTAATTTCTTTTAAGATTTTATTTATTTACTTGAGAGAGAGAGCAGAGAATGAGAGAAAGCATGTGAGCAGGAGGGAGGTAAAGGGAGAGGGTAGAAGAGGCAGAGGGAGAGGGAGAGGGAGAAGCAGGCTCCCTACTGGGCAGGGAGCCCAACACAGGGCTCTGTCCCAGGACCCTGGGATTATGACATGAGTCAAAGGCAGATGCTTTACTGACTGAGCCACCCAGGCACCCCATTGCATGTCTATAATTCTTGACAGAAATAGCAGGGATGAAAATAAGGAACAAGCCTAGTTTAACCTATGATACATTTCCTGACATAATGAGTGTACAATAACTATTTATAGATTGGATAAATGTATATACAGTGTTATAGAAAACTTTAGAAATAATGCCTATTTTTTAAAGTCATGGAACACTACATCAAAAAAAAATTTCAGACTAAGAAAAAAAAAGAAGAAAAAAGGGGAAAAAAATTAAAAAAATAAAGCACTATAGAGAAGTAAACCTAAATATTTAAATTAAGGAGGGAAAAACAAGTCTCATAAATGCCAAGATTTGATGAGATTGGGTTTATGACTGGAAAATAAAAATTGTTGAGAGGGCAATCTGTCATGGGCCATGAGGTTTCCTATACTTCCTGGTTTGATATGCCAAGAATGCAAGACCCTGACTGTATTTTGCCCAGGAATGCCTCAGTTTCATGTTTGCAGGGAGCAACCTTGAGAGATGAGGTGGTCTTTCCCCAAAGAGCAGGTTTACTTTTGCTTTCTATGAAAGTAGTAAATTCCTCAAGCTTAGTATTCCTCTCCTCCTGTGTGAGGGTATCCATTTAGGCCCACTGACATTATCTTTGTGGGATTTGGAAGGGCATGGGAAGCCAAAGCAAATCACCAGGAAGCCCTTGCTACTGCTCTGTCATGAGTAATAAAGTCCTGTGTCTCTGATCCATGATTCTTGTATCTTCTGCCAGCATCCATGAAACTAACAGATTAGCTTATTAGCTTGTAAACAAGGTAAAATTCCAGAACTTTTATACTTTTTTACAGTAATAGAAGACTATATCTTGTTCATAAGAAATAGTTCTAATAATAGAATGGAATGGTGCATGTCAAAAAGAAGTTACTGAAGATACATGCTTGAGTAACTTTGCTCAATCTATGTCCTGAAAGCTATCAATGAATTAAATGTAGTGAGAGTCTTTTAAATAATATTGGTGCCCATTTGCTGTATGAGATTCTACTGAAACTCTATCTTTGTGATTTTTATTTTACAGTGGAATCTTGCTAAATTATATCCAGCTCGCCTATGATGTTTGGATAAAAGTGAATTTTAACATCTAATTCTTGATTTTATAGTGTTTAGTCGAACTCTTTTAAAAATTACAACGCCCTTAGTCACTCATTTATAATAAAATTTAAATGAGTTTAACAAATTATGATATTAATAAATTATATAGCAGTGCTCACAATATTTATAAATGAAAGAGATAGCCTATGAAATTTTATGCACCATTAACTTTTATATTACAAATATCTGTTTATTTATGGGTATAGTTATAATATAACTGGATCACACATAGCAAAATGTTCATAGTGGTTGGATTAAACATGGGTTTAATGCCTTCTTTGTAGTTTTCAAATTTTTGCAAAAATGTTACTTTTATAATTATGAAAGTTCTTTAAAATATTAAATAATTATAATCCATAATTGCACTTCACCTCTAGTTATTGTGCAGGGTATATTGCATACAAAATAAAAAGAAACTTCTGGATTTATATTTCTATACTTATTTTATCTTTATATTTATTATTTTATTTATTCTTTTTGTTACACGTATTTTGTAAATAACTGCAAATTTACTTCAGAAAATGTAGGATGTAACTAAGTGAATAAAAATTTCACTTTTTTGTAAATCTATACATTTTAAAATGAAAGCTCAGAAAAGACCATGGATAGACAATAAAAGACCAACAGAAATGTGTCATTATAAGAAAATAAGTATAAGCGTAAACACTGTTATGGGTTGAATTGTGTTCCCCCTGATTCATATGTTGAAGTCCTAACCCCTCAAACTTCAGAATGTGACCTTATTTGAAAATAGCATCTCTACAGATAAAGTCGAGTTCATTAGAATGTGACTGGTGTCCTTTAAATGTTATCTCCACCACATTAGCTGTGTCATCTGTGAATGTCATGTTACCTCACTAAACCTCGTTTTTCCTCACCTATATAGAAGGGGTAGAATGTGTCTTTCTTGGGATGCCTGGGTAGTGCAGTTGGTTAAGTGTCCAACTCTTGGTTTCGGCTCAGGTCGCGATCTCAGGGTCATGGGATTGAGCAACGCGTTGGGCTCTGCACTCAGTGCGGAGTCTGCTTGAGATTCTCTCCCTCTCCCCCTGCCCCTCTCACTTGTGCTTGCTCTCTCTCTCTCTAAAATAAATAAATATTTTAAAAATATGTCTTTCTTAAGTGTGCTTATAAATTATGAGCAACCACACGCAAATACATTCATGCACACATACATATGTGCGCATGCAGACACACATATAAAAGACTTAGCAAAAATAGGTGCTCAGTAAATGGCAGTTGTTATTACTGCTATAAGATAACAAATGAACGAAAAGGATTAGACTATTAGGGAGAAAACAAAATAGAAAAAATACTAAAAGGACATAGTTTCTATCCTTAATGATATGAAATCACCAAATGAGCACTTTGCTCAGTGCCGGGTACTGTTCTCAAATAAGGTACTACTTATTTAATTTTGACAACACTACTTTGAAGGAGATATTATTTTGATTCCCATTTTCCAGTGACAAAACAGTCACAAAGAAGTTATTTGCTCAAATCCACACAGATGATAAGTGCAAGAGCCAGGATACAAAGGCTGTCTAACTCTAGTGTTCATTGTTTTCAACACTATGCTCACACTGTCTCTTTTAGAATCAGTGGTGTGTTATCAGTTAGTTACTTAATCTGTGCCAGTGAATCTATATTCCTTTTCCAGTGATTATAGAATTTTTAAACACTGAGTTGTTTCAGTTAAAACAATTCTAGAAAATAGTTTTCTACCACGGCATTGAATGTTCTTGGCCAGGAGAACATTCTTTTTTTTTTTTTTTATAAGATTTTTTATTTATTCATCTGAGAAAAAGAGATACACAGAGAGAGCATGAGCGGGGAGAGAGGCAGAGGGAGAGGGAGAAGCAGGCTCCTTGCCGAGCCAGGAGCCCGATGTGGGGCTCGATCCCAGGACCCTGGGATCATGACCCGAGCTGAAGGCAAACGCTCAACCATCTGAGCCACCCAGGCGCCCCCAGGAGAACATTCTTAATAAATATTTTTGCCTTCTCAGTGATTGATTAGAATATAGAATTTGCTTTTGGACCCCAGAGTAAGACAGCTTGGAGATATGTCCTACCTATAATTAGTTACTTAATATCAGGCCCAAGAAACTTAGTTGACTTTTATTTTTTGACATTATGGCCTACAGTCATCTAAACTTTTTTGGTAGCAATGGAGTGCTTTAGTTTATATCAACTCAGAAGACCTGTTTATTAAATTTTCAGGAATTTTGCAGCCTGGTTATTATTAAAAATTAAATTATATAGACATATGAATAAATTATATATACATGAAGGTTATAAGTGCTCAAAACACACCATTGTACTACATTTTACTATTATTTATGTTCTTGAGGTTATTGACATCTATTTTATCTGTGTGGAGGGAACACTGAAACAGTGTTAAGTATTTAAACTCTGTATTCAGTGAGGTCAAGTTGGTAGCTTGAAATTGGTGATAGTGGAAGCATTTATTCCACACAAATCAGTAAACTCATGCTACAAATGAGGTATCCCCTTGCTCCCTCGCAGCTGGTTGTTAAACCTTTATCAGCATACCACTGCAAAGCTAACAGACTATAGTTCTACTCCACTGCGAATCCTATACCCTGATACTATCACTTGAACTGCCATTTGTAGGATTTCAAAAATACATTTAAAACATGATTTGCCAGTAGTTGGTGTTTTTAGAGATTCACATTGCTTAATGAGGGTTTCTGTGCTATCTCAGAGATTTCAGGTAAATCATTAAATTGCCCATTTTATTTTCTTTCAAATCCAGACAGATAATGTTTCCTCTTATTTGGAGAAACTAATCAACTTCCATTTTTGACTTCCCTAAAGTTTTGCCATTCCTACTTTTTGAAATTTTACTTTTTTATTAGCTCTTTATATTAATTCATAAAAATCATTTTTGATCACTAAGCTCATTTCTTCTCACCTCAATTATATCTTGTCCCATCTATTTGCAAGAAGGCACATTGATAAAGGGATAGCTGTGGTCTCTCTAGAAACCTGAGTGAAGCTTAAATTTAGCAAGAGAGAAAGTATAAGGAGGCAAAAGGAAGAGAGAGTATTGCTAATGGCTAAGGGCACAAGTTCTAAAGTCAAACTGTTAGGATCCAAATTCCAGATCTGCCAGGTGCAACTGTGAGACTTTGAGCAAGTTACTTAACCTCTCTGTGCCTTAGTTCCCACCTCTATAAAATGAGGATAATAATTGGATCCATTCATATAGTTGTGCAATAATGAGTATAATGACTACAAATGTACAGAAAATTACCTGGTAAATGGTATGCCTATACCATATTAGTATTTGTAGCTATTTCTTCTTTATGTCAAAATATAAGGATTTTCTCCCTCCAAAAAAGCAGAGAGATAGGTCTGTCATTTTTTACCCTCTTTCAGTCAAGACTTTGTTTAATTAATAATATATAAGGTAGCTCATATATTCATTCTATAGAAAAATTTAAACTTTGGGGTGTGTCCCAAACTACTATTCCTCAATTTTTAATTATGCACACATTACATGAGCTGTTGCAACTGGAAAATGGACAATGGAACTGGCAAATTTATTCAATTTATCTGAATGTGCTACATACAAATCAATTGTGCAGTGACCTACTTGGATCATAAGGGGAGCCAACCAAACGACGTCTTATGCAAGCAGGAGGCTGTTTGGCTGTATGCAGACAAAGCCCTCGGGATGACCTACTTGGGATCAAAACTCAAAAGGGCACAGTTGACTTGTCCTAAAGTATATAGTGCTATACTATTTTAAAATATGATTAAAGAACTGTGAATCTTTATTTAATAGTTATTGTATAATTAAATATACAGGATCCCAATGGAGTTGTCCCTATTTTTTTAGTATTTCTCTATTATCTACTGACTCAGAAGCAATTATAGGTAAGAATAAATTGATTTGAAATATTAGATGTAACCAAAGTTTAAAAACATGAAAAACTGTATAAGGCCAAGAACAGTTCAGTGGTATTTTATGAAATACTAATGACAATGGCAATATACTATTTACTTTTTTTTTTCTGGTCTGACTTTTTTTTTTGCATTTTTTTATTTTATTATGTTATGCTAATCACCATACATTACATCATTAGTTTTTGACATAGTGTTCCATGATTCATTGTTTGCGTATAACACCCAGTGCTCCATTCAATACATCCCCTCTTTAGTACCCATCACCAGGCTAACCCATCCCCCACCCCCCCTCCTCTCTAGAACCCTCAGTTTGTTTCTCAGAGTCCATCGTCTCTCATGGTTCGTCTCCCCCTCCAATTTCCCCCCCTTCATTTTTCCCTTCCTACTATCTTCTTCTTTTTTTTAACATATAATGTATTATTTATTTCAGAGGTACAGGTCTGTGATTCAACAGTCTAACACAATTCACAGAGCTCACCATAGCACATACCCTCCCCAATGTCTATTTACTTTTGTTCTAGGATATTAGGAAACCCATTGGCTGCAACTATAATCTGTTTTTATGCTCCTCTTATTTAGAGATTATAATTATTAGTAATATCTTGAATGTATAAAGCTTCCTAGGTGGTGTGTTTCCATAGGAGGAAAATTATGGACATTTGCTCACTATATTGTACTAAACATAAGTCTCATACATTATTATTCCAATCACCTATCACCTGACCAAGATATAAGAATAGTAGGGCAATTCATTATCATTATTACTTTATAAAGATAATGCAAGATTTTTTATTCTGACACCGACTCTTAACTTTTTGTGCTAAGAAGCAAAAATATTCTGGATAATGAAAACCATAGACAAGAAAAATGACAATCAGTTAGTTTGGGGCTGAATTTATAAGTACAGCCAATATGATTCACATAGATGACTTAAGAAGGATTAGTTATATTATTTATATGGAGTCTCTTCTCTTCCACCAAGCATTTAGTAGACATAATCAGAGCTTAAAAAATTACTTAATTTGTTTCACCTGTTTAGTTTTCTATTTATCCCTCATCAAGTAGGCATTTGCATGTAGGGAGAAAACTATTTTAAAAGTGTAAGTAAGTTATTGGAGTATAACAAAGGCCCTGAAAAACCAGAGTTAGTTACCAATTCAGTGTCATTGTCGGAATTTTATTTCAGATGACTCACCAGGTTTCTTGTAAGTCAAAGTGAAATATTTGTTTCAGAAGCTCAGTCTCGTGTGTTTGTGTGTGTTTGAACATGAGTATTCTGAGTGGTGTTTTATAGGAGCCCCATGATTTTGTCATTGTCCTGTGAAAGGTTGAATATATACATATGATACCAGGAATTGCTGATTTTGCAGGAATAGATACTCTATAGGAGCACAAACTCTAGGAATAGGCACATACGACTCTTGCCCCCCTTTTATTGCCTTTGTTTTTCTTTTTTATACCTTCCTTCCCAGTTCTCTCTCTGCAGACAGGTTTTGACACTGTCCTGATAAGGGAAGACTCATCTGTATGGCTAATTCAGGCATAGCAGACATGTAAAAAGATTTGTGAAATGTGTGCCCTACTGCCATATCAGCTTGATTTTTCTGAAAAGATGTCACCTGCACACAAGAGGGCTTTTGATGTCTGTTTGTGTCTAACTGACATTGCATGCCTTGGTTATAATCATGTATATAGTGGCAAAAAATCATCAAATTGTTACATGTATAAAGACAAATAATAAAATAAAACAACAAACAATACCAAAAGGGAACAGAATTAAAGTCCACAATAAATAGACTGATGCTTCTCATTCTTCTCACCCAGCACCAGGAAGGATATCCATCATTGTAACATGACTAGGGATAGCAATGGAAATAACTGGTGTGTTAACCTAAGGAAAAGACCAAGTGGTAAATTAGAAAACTTATGAGCTGAAAGATGAACTGGGAAGCAATGTTTCATTTTCCTGACAGAAGTTAATCCACATATATTTGGGGAACTCGTTTTAGATAATGGTTCAAAGGTAATTCAGTGGAGAAAGGATAGTCTTTTTAATAAATGGTGCTGGAAAAATTAGAGATTTATATCTTCCCTGCCCCAAAAAGGAACTTCAATCCATACTTTGCAATATATACAAAAATTAAGTGTGAGAAACAAACTGAGGGTTCTAGAGGGAAGGGGTTGGCGGATGGGTTAACCTGGTGATGGGTATTAAAGAGGGCACCTATTGAATGGAGCACTGGGTGTTATATACAAACAATGAATCATGGAACACTACATCAAAAATTAATGATGTAATGTATGGTGATTAACATAACATAATAAAATAAAAAAATTAAGTAAAAATGGATCATTAATTTAAATGTAAAACCTGAAACTCTAAAACTTCTGGAATAAAACACCAGAGAAATCCTTTGTGAACTCATGTTAGGCAAACATTTCTTCAACAGGACAACAAAAGCACAATCTATAAAAATGGAGTTTCATCAAAATGAAAACTTCAAAATATCAAGGGCACTTTTAGTCAAATGAAAAGAAAGCTACACACAGGGGGAAAATATTTAAAATACATATGCCTGATAAAAAACTTATATCCAGAATATATAAATAATTCTCAAAACTCAATAGTAAAGAAACCAACAACTCAATAAAGACATACAGATGTTAATTAAGCACTTAAAAAGATACTCAACATCATGAATTCCTAGGAAAATGCCAATTCAAACCACAGTGAGTTACCAGTACACACTGTGAGAATGGCTAAAATTAAAAAGGCTGATTGTCCTAAGTGTTGACAAGTATGTAGATGTACTGGCACACTGAAATGATGTTGATGGGAATGGGAAATGATACAACTTTGAAAAACACTTGGGCAGTTTCTTAAAAAGTTAACCATTTATGTGCCATATGATTTAGCCACTCTATGCCTATTTGCCTAAGAGGAACAAAAGGATTTGACCATATAAAGATTTGTGACAAATGTTCAGAGCAGCATTATTTGTAATAACCCAAACTGAAAATAACCCAAATATTCATGAATAGGTGAAGGGATAAAGAAACTGTGATATATCACAACATGGGTAAATTTCAAAATAATTATTTTGAGTGAAAGAAAACAAGAAAGAGTACCAACTGATTTCATTTGTATAATACATTTATATTTCAAACAAAGTACAGGAACAGAAAGCATTTAGTGATGGCCAGGGGATGAGGTGGCAGTGGGAGAGTGGGGAGAGCAGTGGAAGGGAGGGATTACAAAGGAGGATGAGGAAATTATTGGGAATGATTATTATTTTGATTGTTGATGCTTTCATGGGGTATATATACATATATCAAAATGTATGAAATTATATTCTTCAAGTATATATATTTATTGTATGTTGCTTATACCTCAAAAAAAGCTACTAAAAATTATGCATTTTGATCTTACCAAATGTTTTTTACATCAAAAATTTTATTTGTAGGGGATAAACAATGATTCTTTCTGTGGACCCCAGTTAAGGGAATTATAAATTTGTTTACATTTATAATTATGAAAATATATAGTGGATAAGGTCTCAGAAAAGTTTATTGCTGTGGAGTAATTTTTATTTCAGAAAACTTTGCTATTTTCCACTAGCAAACAAGGAAATGCCAACTAGAGAGCAATTTGGTAAAACAATAATTTTGTCAGAATTATGAAATGTTTTGGTTTATTGCCAGTTCTGCAGTGAATGATGTTAAATGGAATAAATGAAAATATAATCTAAAATGATGCTAAGCTTAAATTTGCATTCCAATTCTTAATAAATTTGTGAGCATAATGTAGACCTTTAGACACCTTGGAAGATTTATGAATAAACTTAACTTGGCAAACATAATTATAATTTGAAACAAATGGGGCTGGGTCATGACCAACTGACTTAGATTCAATGACTGAACACAGGGACCTATTATGATATTAATAGGAACTCAACCTGGAGAAATTAATTTTATTTCTCCTAAGGATAACAGGCATAGGAGATGCTATTACTGGAAGAGATTGAAGTCTCAATGGAGGAGGCTAAATGGGGGTATTTACATTTTAACTAATGAGGAAACTCTGTGTCCAAGTCTCATCTGTAGTCACTTTCAAGGATATATGCTTCTCATCTGTCTCCTTGAGTGTTTCAAGGTTTTTATCATGGTAAGCTAAAGAAAGGAAGAAAAACAAATTGCTGGAAGCAGAACATTTACAACTTTCTCTCAATAATATGTCAACACAACCCAGTGCACAACCTATTATTATGCTAGTTCTAAACCTCTGTCGAGTTAGTGATAATAAATTATATAGCCTGGAGAATAAGAATTCAATGTAGTTACTAAACTCCTTTCACTAAATCTTAATATTGCCTACTCTTAAACCAAAATCATGCAATAAAAAATAATTATGACAAGCATTTGTCAGGTACATAGAACATACAAGGCATTTTGCTATGTACTTTATGATATTTAAATTTAAACTTTACAAGATTAACAAGGTCTCTGTTATTTATCTTCTTTTTTTATAGAGAAGGAAACTGGACACAGAAAAGCCAAGTTCTTTGCTCTAGGTCACCTTGTTACTGAGTTGCAGAACCATGATTTGAACCCAGATCTCTGACTTTTAACCAAATGCATTTTCCACTACATGATTTTCCATTTCCTCTACTATTTCAGTCAGTACCCACTTTGGGTCAATCAAGAAGACATATACATATGAAATCTAGAAAGATATTTCTGAGTTGTGAGTAGAAAGCTAAAATCATGTTAACACACCTGAGTTGAAGTAGGTATGAAGTGCCAGCAGGAGACTGTGGAGGCATAATGATATAAATGAAACTTGTTTTCTTTCCTTTGTTCTTCTCTGGAGTAACTCCTTTCCTTTGGACATCTACTAAGTAAGAAAAAAAGGAACAACTTCCCCAAGATATTTTTTCTGAACTACTGTATGAGGTGGTACATAAGTCCTTAATATTAGGTCTGGTATAATATGACAAATGACAGCATCACTACTATTTTCTTTAATAAGAAAGAAATATACCTTTAAAAGATACACATTTTCCACTCTTAGGTATATATACCCAAGAGAAATGAAAACCACAAACATATGTCCGTGCAAAAATTTGTACAACACAAATGTTCATAGTAGACAAAAAAGTAGAGACAACCAAAATGTCCATCAACTGATGAATGGATAAATAAGATTCATATAATGGAATATCCATGTAATAGAATATTATTCATTAATAAGGAACGAGTCCTGATAGATGCTACAGCATGGATGGATGAACCTTGAAAACACTATGCTAAGTGAAAGAAGTGAGTCACAGAAGATCACATATTGTATGATTCTATTTATATGAAATGTATAGAGTAGGCAAATCGGTAGCCATGGTATATAGATTAGTGATTACGTAGGACTTGAGGGCCTGGAGGGGGTAGGGAATGGAAAGTGACTGCTAATGAGTACAGGTTTTCTTTCTGGGTAAACAAAAATGATCCCAACTTAGATTGTGGTGATGGTTGAACAATACTATGAATACACTAAGAAGCATTTTATTGTATACTTTAAATGGTTGACTTGTGTATTATGTGAATTATATCTCAAGTTGTTTAAGATAGTTATATAAACAAGGTATATACAATCCACCTACGTAAAAGTGATATGAAAAATAAAGAAATTCCTCAAAAAACTTAAAAACAAAACGAAAGAATAAGACTAACTATATGTTGAATTGGTAGCCTAGTCACACAGAGAAGAACTCTTTCAAGTATTTATAAAACTCAGTAATCTGAATATACATTCCCAAGGGATATATTCTTAAAACAAAAAGGCAAAAAAGAAAATGTAAAAGGTATTGTTATTTTGTCATTAATATGTGTATGTATTAGGTTTTCATATAATTCATTATTTATTTATTTACCCATAAATAACTAAACTAATATTTTGGGAATTATTATTTTAAACTAAGTGAAAAGAAATACAAATACTGACATCAAATGAGTTAAGGAAAAATGCTTAATCTTACATTTATATATATATATATTTTAAAGATTTTATTTATTTATTTGACAGAGAGAGAGACAGCGAGAGCAGGAACACAAGCAGGGGGAGTGGGAGAGGGAGAAGCAGGCCTCCCACAGAGCAGGGAGCCCGATGTGGGGCTCGATCCCAGGACCCCGGGATCATGACCTGAGCCGAAGGCAGACGCTTAACGACTGAGCCACCCAGGCGCCCCAGACATTTATATTAATACCAGTATAAATTCATGATGCATTTTTCCTTTTAAAAAATATTTACTTCTGGGCAGTGGAAGGGAGGGATTTCAGCTCAGCTCATGATTCCAGGGTCCTGGGATGGAGTCCTACATTGGCTCCTTGTTCAGTGGGGAGCCTGCTTCTCCCTTTGCCTGCCACTCCCCCTGCTGTGCTTTCTTACACTCTGACATATAAATAAATAAAATCTTTAACAAAAATATTTACTTCCTACCTCTATCCATAGAAAAATTCCTAGAAGTAATATCAATATAATAGCACTAATCACTAAGCCCAGACTGAGATCTCTAAATAGCAATTCTTACTAAAACGAACGAAGTCTCTTTGGAAAAATGACTGATGCCACATCCTGGCAAGAAATGTACAAGATTAGCCTGGAACATTTTATACTGGAAAGTCGGAAGGAAGTGATCAAAAACCACTGTGGCTGTGTCAAGAGGACTCAGGAGACTTTAAAAGGACTGCTGTATGCCAAAGATGGGCATTTGTGTATCAAAAGAATAATGACTCCAGTCAGAGAAAGACAAATACCATATGATTTCAGTTATATGTGGAATTTAAGGAATAAAACAAATGAGCAAAGGGGAAAAAAAAGTGTTTTTTTTTTTTAATAGAAAGAGAGTGTGTGAGGGGTGGTGGGTGGGGCAGAGGGAGAGGGAGAGAGAGAATCCCAAGCAGGCTCCATGCTCAGCACAAAGCCTGACGTGGGGCACAATCTCACAACCCTGAGATCATGACCTGAGCTGAAATCAAGAGTCGGTCGCTTAACCAACTGAGCCATGCAGACACCCCACCAAGAAATATACTCTTTACTATAAAGAACAAACTGATGGTTACCAGAGGGAAGGTAGGTGGGGGGATGGGTTAAGTAGGTGATGGGGATTAAGGTGTGCACTTGTGATGAGCACCAGGTATTGTTATGGAAGTGTTGAATCAATATATTTGTATACCTGGAATTAATATCCCACTCTATATTAACTAACTGGAATTTAAATAAAAATTAAAAAGAATAAAACTTGGACAAAGAATTGGGTCAGACACTAAAAAAAAAAAACAAAAGAAGAAGAATGACTCCAGTGGGTTAAAGAAAGTATATTAAAATTCATGAGTTCAAAATGAAACAGAACTCATTGTTCACCTTTAAAGGTTCTTAGGGCACCAAATCATTATTCTAAAACCTGGAAAATAACAGGAAAAAAACAAGCATGTATTTTTTCTCTTGTTACACAAGCTGTGTAACCAAATAGTCAATGAGCAAAAGTTCTTAATAGAAGAATTTCAGGTAATAAATGCAGAATGACAGAATCAGGAAATAATCAGCATGCAACACCTAATGGAAAAGGCATTTTTACCGCTAAAACAATAAAGAGAAAGATTCATGGGAAACTTTATACTGGGGAGATTAGGCTGATAGCACCTGAACCCACTGATAAACTTTAAATTACAAAAAGAGCCAACCAGGCACTTTTTGCCTCCTGACATGATCTGATCAAAAATATACAGTACCACCTATGATGTGTTTGTACAAGAAAATTGAATTCAATTAGGCACCAATTACCATTCTACAAGAAATATAGAGGATAGAGGAACATGCTAAACAACATCCCAAGGAAGCAACAAGCCAAGTCCAGAATAGGAAAAATTCTGTGAGATAAATGAGATTGATTAGTCGACATGTTAGGCTAGGATTCTTTTCTTCTTGAAGATATTGATCATATAGTTATTCAAAGAAAATGATCTAGTAAGAAATGTCCCCATGTATAGGTGGATTTTGTTTTTGAAGATGGTAACACCTGTATCTCCCATTCCACATGGTCTTTTGCAAGGAGGCCTTACCATTCACCCATTAAGAAGTGAAATCTCTTTGCTATTTGATTCTGGACTGGCCCTGTGACTGGCTTTGGCAAATAGAATGTGGTAGAAGCAAAGCTGTATCACTTCCAATGCTGGGCCCTAAGAGACTGTCTGCTTCCTCCTTAGAACCTGGAACTACCATGTAAAGATATCCGGCTACCCTACTGGAGACATAGAAAGAGAGATGCTGATCCATTCCCTAACTGTTCCAGCTCTCCCAATTGAGTGGCCAGATACATCAGTGAAGACATCTTGGACATTCAAGCCCTAAATATTTAGTGCTACAATTGAGCACAGCTTCCAAGTGATCCATCAGCTAAATGTAACCAAGGGAATGACCCCAGATGATGCCACATAATGAAGAACTCTCAACTGAATGCTCCCTGATTTCTTCAGCAAATATAACAGCTATTACTTTAAGTTACTAATTTGGGAGTAGTTTGTTAATGCAGCAAGAGATAACCTGGTATATGCAGGATAAAACAACCAGATATAGTCTTGGCCTCTATAAGTTTTTAGTCTGCACTTAAGCCTGTTTTAAACCCCACAAAAATGGAAATTAGCCAATGGACACAGTTTCTATATTGAACCAGTAAGTGTTTGCTTCACCATCCAACTAACTACAGATATGTGAAGATTGAGGAAAGAACCATAATGTTGAACCCAAAGATACTCTGCAAGGACTCACTGTTTGGGTTTGAGTGAATGAGATGGTACCTAACTGGGTCCAACTTAGGTCTTACACAATAGCATATAGTTGAGAGGAAGAAAGACAGGATTTTCTTTTTGATGTGCTAAAATGATGGAACACAGCATTATTACAATTTTTTTTCCAAAAAGGAAAGATGTGGGTTTTAATAATATAGGATATTGAGACTTCTAAGGACAAAAATAAATACAGTTCTACATATTTGGGGAACCATGACCATGTGTACTTTCATCTGTAGTACTCCCACTATTCTGACAAAATACTACACAATCCGACATTCTTACCTGTGGTGATGCTATCATAATCAACATCGTTATCATCATCCATTTCAGGAAAAAGGGCCTGAATGGGAGGTAATGTACCCAAAGGGAAAAGATAAGGATACAGAGAGGGGGACATAGCAAAGGAAGAAGAGAGGAGGTGGAGAAAGAAATGAAATAATAAGAACTCTTGGTTAAGATTGAGAGAGATAGGGGAGTAAGGATCACAATAATATGATGGCATATGATTTGCAAAGCAATTTACTATTTATAAGGGGAACATTAATTTATGTTATCTAATTTAATCTTTTTAACACTTGTTAGTGGTGTTTTGTTATCCACATTATATGGATGAGGAAATATGGATAGAGCTGAAAGAATACAACTTCAGCATTCATTTTTTCTTTAAAAATATTTACCAAATGTACACTTTGTGTCAGTCACTATGCTAAGTGTTGGCAATATAATTGTTAGCAAAATGAACACACTTCTGCCCTTTTAACTTAAAATCTAGTAGAGGAGGAAAACATTATTCAAATAATCACAAAACAACTGTAAAATTACAAATTAAAAGAACATGGTACTATGAAAATAGAGAATCAAAAGTTTGATCTAGTCAGATAGTTCTGATTATAGGTTTTTATAAAGACAAACTGCACAGTTACCTTGTTTGAATCTCTCTTATTAATATATTTCATCCAAATATGGTTGTACATTAATCAATCATAAGCATTTTCAAATCACTCTTATGCTCTCTTAAATAAGTTTTCCAAGGATGAGGTGAAAACTTTGCTTTATTTTTATGCATAGCACTGTGTACCTCTAAATGCCATTACTTAGTGGATCAGGATTCTATACCCTGTAGCCTGTAGTCAAGAACTAACAAGGTCGCTTGAGGGGGGAGGAGGGACCCCATTCTAAACATGAGAATTTACCACCACTTACTTGGCCTGGCTTTGAAAATATCACTCACAGCCTGTCAGCCAGAAGATGATTGAAGTCTATGCCTCTAATCCCTAGGGTTTCCCCCCTTTTTTTTTAGACTTCTCAGAGTAAATGTTAGCTTTATGCACCACCAGCTAGAAGAGACTGTGATCAGATAAGAATTATACTCAATAAACTGCTCTAGAAGGAAAGCACACAGTGTAACCACTGAACATCCAGGAGTACCTCTACTCTAAGGACATAAAACCTAAATGAACACCATCTTCTCAAATAACACCAAATGGTTTCAGATTGTTAATTCATTAATCCTTCTAAAAGCCCACAGCCAAGGCTGATAAGAATAAACAGGAAACTAAAATACAAGGGGTTGAATTGACATACTCTGTGATCCCCAAATTGAACAGGAACCATAATTGTGAAGCTCCTTTTTCTCAGTATAGACACTCTACAAGAAATTCTGAATGAAAGGGCACATGCTATGATGAGCACTGGGTGTTTTATGCAACTAATGAATTATTGAACACTACATCAAAAACTAATAATGTACAGGGCGCCTGGGTGGCTCAGATGGTTAAGTGTCTGCCTTCAGCTCGGGTCATGATCCCAGGGTCCTGGGATCGAGTCCCGCATCAGGCTCCCTGCTCCTTGGGAGCCTGCTTCTCCCTCTGCCTCTCTCTCTCTCTCTCTTTCTCTCTCATGTATAAATAAATAAAATCTTTAAAAAAAAACTAATAATGTACTATACGTTGGCTAACTGAACATAATAAAAAAAATGGCCCCTGTTGACCTTTTCTAGAAATGTACATTTTACCCTAAGTGCTAATTAATCTATTTAATAGTTGGTTTCTCTTCCTTCCACATTTAATTTGAGAATCTTAGATATCCTTTGTAGGCTTTGATCATTACTCATAACTTGGAGTTTTGGCATTTTGTAATCATTCTTTTGTTTTATATTATTTTCATAAATATTTTCCATGTGACAATATTTGGACATAAATTTTAACACTTCAGACCATTTTGTAGTAGCTTGTCTTCTCATATTCTTCTGGTTTCTCTCTATGGTAAATTTTTGATATCTTACATTTACTGATTTCTTCAATTCTTTTGTGGTCAGAAAACATACTTAGGATGATTTTATTTCCTTTATTTGTGAACATACCATGTACACTTGAAAAATAGTGTGTATTCTGTAGTTGTTGGGGATATCATATAAGTCAGTTGGTTGATAGTGTCGTTTGTATCATTTATGTCTTTACTGAATTTTGCGTAGATCTTCTATCAAATCTGAGAAAAGGGCGGTGATCTAAGATAATGAAATTGTATAGGTCTCCTTTTAATTCTGTCAATTTTTGCTTCATGTTACTTTGAAACATCCTAATCAGGTATACATATATTTATTATTTTTTTTCTTATGAGTTAAACTTTTATCATTATGAAATGTTCCTTTTTATCTCTGGTTGTGTTCTGTCTTGAAGTCTTATTAAGAGTCCCCCCCGCCCCCACTCCACCAGCTTTCTTACACTCACTGTTTGTATAGTACACCTTGCCCATCCATTTAATTTCAACCTATTCGTGTCTATATATTTAAAGTTCATTCTTGTAGAGAGCACATATTTGGGCCTTTTTTTTGTTAATCCTTTATGATTAGCTCTAGTTTTTAATTAAAGCACTTAGTTCATTAACATTTATTATAACTGTCAATATGGTTAGATTTATTTTTTAATTTTTATTTTATTTCTAGTTAGTTAACATACAGTGTTATATTAGTTTCAGATGTACAATACAGTGAGTGATTCAACAATTCCACACATCACCCAGTGCTCATCTCAAGTTCATTCCTTAATCTGCATCACCTGTTTTACCCATCCCCCAAGCTCCCTCCCCTAAGATAACCATAGTTAGCTAGTATCTTGTTGAGGATTTTTGCATCTACGTTCATCAGAGATAATCGGCCTGTAGTTCCCCTTTTTTGTGGTGTCTTTATGTCATTTTGTTATCAGGATGATAATGACCTCACAGAATGAATTTGGAAGTTATCTTTCATTTTCTGTTTTTTGGAATAGTTTGAGAATAGGTATTAACTCTTCTTTAAATGTTTGGTCACATTTATCTGTGAAGTCATCTGGTCCTGGACTTTTGTTTATTGGGAGTTTTTTTTATTGCTGATTCAATTGTTTTTTTTGCCGGTAATTGGTTTGTTCAAATTTTCTATCTCTTCCTGTTTCAGTTTTGGTAGTTATATATTTCCAGGAATTTATTCAGTTCTTCTAGGTTGTCCAACTCTTGGCATATAGTTTTTCATAATGTTCTCATAATTGTTTCTATTTCTTTAATGTCGGTTATTTCTCCTCTCTCATTTGTAATTTTATTTGAGTCTCCTTTTTTCTTGATAAGTCTGGTTAGAGATTTATCAGTTTTATTGTTTTTTTCAAAGAACTGGCTCCTGGTTTCATTGATCTGTTCTAATGTTTTTGTTTAGTTTCTGCATCACTTATTTCTGCTCTTTTATTATTTCCTTCCTTCTGCTTGTTCCAGGTTTTGTTTGTTTTTGTTTTTTTCTAGCTCCTTTAGGTGAAAGGTTAAGTTGTCTACTTGAGATTTTTCTTGCTTCTTGAGGTAGGCCTGTCTTGCTATAAAATTCTCTCTTAAAACCACTTTTGCTGCATCCCAAAGGTTTTGAACTACTGTGTTTTCATGTTCATTCATTTCCACGTATTTTTTTTATTTTTTCTTTCATTTCCTGGTTGACTCATTCATTGTTTAGTAGCATGTTATTTAACCTCCATGTATTTGTGGTCTTTCCAGACTTTTTCTTGTGGTTGTCTTCTAGTTTCATAGCATTGTGGTCAGAAAAGATGCATGGTATGATTCCAATCATTTTGAATTTGTCAAGCATAGTTTTATGGCCTCATATGTGATCTATTCTAAAGAATGTTCCATGTGCACTTGAAAAGAATGTGTATTCTGCTGTTTTAGGATGGAACGTTCTGAATATATCTGTTAAATCCATCTGATCCAGTGTGTCATTCAGTGTGTGATTTTCTGCTTAGATGATCTGTCCATTGATGTAAGTGGGAGGTTAAAGTCCCCTACTATTATTGTATTATTATAAATTAGTTCCTTTATGTTTGTTATTAACTGTTTTATGTATTTGGATGCTCCCATGTTGGGTGTATAAATATTTACAATTGTCATATTTTCTTGTTGGATTGTCCCCTTTATGATTTATAGTGCCCTTCTTTGTTTTTCATTTAGTCTTTGTTTTAAAGTCTATTTTTTCAGGGCCCTGGGTGACTCAGTTGGTTAAGCATCTGCCTTTGGCTCAGGTCATGGTCCCAGAGTTCCAGGATTGAGCCCCACATCAGGCTCCCTGCTCAGTGAGGAGTGTGCTTCTCCCTCAGCCCCTCACCCCACTCGTGCTCTCTCTCTTTCACTCACTCTCTCTCTCAAATAAAATAAAATCTTAAAAAAATAAAGTCTATTTTTTCTGATGTAAGTATTGCTACCCTGACTTTCTTTTGACATCCATTTGCGTAATAAATATTTCTCTGTCCCCTCACTTCCAATCTGCAAGTATCTTTAGGTCTAAAGTGTCTCCTGTTGGCAGGATATAGGGGGGTCTTGTTTCTCTTTCTTTTTTTTTTTTTTACATCTATTCCTTTACCCTTTATCTTCTGATTGGAGCATTTATATTCAAAGTAGTTCTTGATAGATGAGTATTTATTGTCATTTTATTACTTGTTTTGTGGTGTTTCTGAAGATTTTTTCTGATCTTGTCTTTTTTTCATGGTTTGCTGGTTTTCTTTAAAGATATGTTTGGATTTCTTCCTCTTTATTCTTTGCATATTTAGTTGTGGTTTTTTATTTGTGGTTACCATTAAATTTGTATATAACATTTTCTGCACATATTACATTAAGTTCAAACTTATAAGTTCAAACTTAAATGACCATGAACTTCATATAGACTGCAATTTTCCATCCTTTTATTTTGTGAGTTCCTTGATTGATTTTTTACAGAAATATTCATTTTTTATGTGTGTTTCCTAACTTCATACTGTCACTTTTGGCCTTTCCTTTCCACTCACAGAGTCCCCTTAGTTTTTCTTGCAGGACTGGTTTAGTGGTCATGACATCCTTTAGTTTTTCTTTGTCTAGGAAACTCTTTATATCTCCTTCTATTGTGAATGATAGCCTTGCTGGATAGAGCATTTTTGGCTGCAGATTTTTCCCATTCAGAACTATGAATATATCATGTCAGTCCCTTCTGGCTTGGAAAGTTTCTGTTGAAAAAGCCCTGATAGCCTTAGGGGTTTCCCTTGATGTAACTGTCTTCTTTTGCATAGCTGCTTTTCAGATTTTTTTTTCTTTAGCAGTATATTTTACCATTTTAATTACAATATGTCTTGGCATGGATCAGCTTTTGTTGATTTTGTTGGGGGTTCTCTGTGCCTTCTGGATTTGGATATCTGTTTCCTCTCCCAGATTGGGGAAGTTTTCATCTATTATTTCTTCAAATAAATTTTCTACCCCCTTTTCTCTTTCTTCTTCTTTTGGGATTCCTATAATGTGAAGGTTATTATATTTGATGGAGTCATTGAGTTCTCTAAGTCTATTCTCATTTCTCATTTCTACTTTCATTCTCTATTCTTTTTTCTCCTTTTTGTTTTGTTTGATTACTTTCCATTACTCTGTTTTCTAGGTCATTAATTTGTTCCTCTGCTTCTTCCAGCCTGCTATTCATTCCATCAAGCTTCTTTCTTATTTTGTTTATTGAGGTCATGATCTCCGCTATGTTATTCCTTCTCTATGTTAAGGGTTTCAATCATGTCTTCTATTCTTTTCTCAAGTCCAGTGAGTATCTTTATGATCACACTTTAAATTCTTTATCAGACATTTTACTTATTTCTGTTTCACTTAGATCTCTGGCCATGGCCTTGTCCTATTCTTTCATTTGGGACAAATTCCTCTGTCTTCTCATTTTATCTAAGTCTCTGTGCCTGCTCCTGTTGTTAGGAAAGTCAGCTACATCTCCTGTTCTTGAGGGTAATGGCCTTATGAAGAAGAACTCCTGCATTGGGAGTCTCCATGTTGGCAGGGTTTGGGGCTGGTATTCTGTGGGGGAGGGGCCTATCATACAGGGACTGAGGCAAGAGTGACTAAGAGGAGCAGTTCTAGTGGAGTCTGGGGGGATGGGGCTTGGTGTATGCAAGTTAGGTAGTGGGTATCTGAACTGTGCTGGTTCCCACAGGTGGCTGAGGGGTGAGGGAAGGAAATGGCATTGGCCAGTTCCTTTGTTTCCAGAGGGGTCTCTCCATGAATGCTGGACATTTGTCCTTATAGTCTCAAGATGAAAGTTTCATTCATTTCCAGGTAGGCAAAAGAGGCAAGGACAATTGTTAGATGACCAACTCAACCCAGTTCGTCTGGGACTTTCTCATTTTTAACACAAAAAGTCCCAAATTCCAGGGCGCCTGGGTGGCTCAGTTGGTTAAGCAACTGCCTTCGGCTCAGGTCATGCTCCTGGAGTCCTGCGATCGAGTCCCACGTTGGGCTCCCTGCTCGGCAGGGAGTCTGCTTCTCCTTCTGACCCTCCTCCCTCTCATGCTCTCTCTCTATCATTCTCTCTCTCTCTCAATAAATAAATAAAAATCTGTAAAAAAAAAAAAAGACTCTCTCCCCATCTCTTTCTGTCCCTCCCCACCAAACTCATTCTCTCTCTAAAATAAATAAATAAATCTTAAAACAAAAAACAAAAAACAAAAAGTCCCAAATTCCATTAGTTGTACTAAAAACAAAATCACATAAAATTTACCTATGGTTTTTGTTTTTCATGCCTAGAGAATATTTTAGAAGATTGTAAAATAAAAACCAGAGCCTATTCATCTTCTGCCAGGATAGAATCCAACCAAGATGTGGTCACAGTTCTATTCACAATTTTGGATTATTCTTAGACATGGCTAGTTTCCCTGGGTCATGGCATTAATAGTCTGGTTGATTATCTCCAGGGAATGCTATTCCAGAATTTACCTAGATCACTTATTTTTAGGATCTTTCCCTAAGAATGTCTTAATTAAATGTTGTTATTACTCTTGGTTATTTTATCAAGCTTTTAAAGTAATAGTTTAATGTGTATATTATAAAACAAAGCACATATAGTAAAAAGCAAAATTAAAATACATATTGCTGTAATGTTTTCAAAAACAAGTTCAAACAGTAAAATAAAACCAAATAATATAAAAAATCTTAAAGTTCTGATAACTCTAGTTAGTAAAGCAATAATTTGAAATACTGATTAAATACTGAAGTTAATCACCAAATCATTTATATCTAAACATATTAGAACAAAACTTAAGTGTTATTTTTTAGAGAGAAAATATATGTCTTTGCATGGGTAGAATTCCCTTAATCAGATTTTTTCTGTTATCAAAGGAGTTTGAGGACATCCAACAAATCATCAATATTGGTTATGAATTCTAAGGAAATTAAAGTTTATTTCTAGTCTGTTTATTACTTGCTTTTATCAAGGCATAAAAAGTATTTTATAGTCTTAGGAGAGGAATATAGATCTTTCCATGGCAAACATAAGATTAAAATATGGCTACTAATTATGTAAGATCTTTCTTATAAAATTTGATATTATGTAAACATAGTTAGTGATGTGTAGCACATATGCAGTGTTGTAAAAACATAAAATAAAACATAACAGCAACTAGCGGTTTCTTTTTCCTTGCCTCATTTCCCCCAGTTTTGCCATGAACCTATGATTATAAAAAGTGAATACTAAAATAACTCTTACCTTTTAATGAAATCACTTTCATTTTCTCTTATGCCTAAGAATTATTTAACACAAATGCTTCTCAGCTCTGTTTCAGCAAAGTGAATGCTTTTTCCTATAAATGAAACCAAGTAATTCATTTCAATGCTAAGGGTTCCCTGGTCCAGAAATGGAATATATTGTTCGCAATATTCCCTGATCCCAAGACTCCCAAGGAGCCACTCCTCTGACTTCAGTTGCCAAATTAACATAAGTAAGAATGTAATTGTCTTGCCTAAGGGCTTGGAAATAAAACCTGCTAGAAAGCTTGCTTTAGATCTGTGAAGATATGTGAACTGAATGTGGTCCTCTTCAACAGATTTTAATAAGTGATTAATTGAGAAGGTATGGGAATACCCAACTATATAGCTTCATTGGTGACCCCTATCTCAAGTTCAGTCCATCCTTTCCTTTCAACCCTATAGCACAGCCTACTTCAGTCTCTACAGAGATTTTGTTCTCCTCACCTTATTAACTTTGAGTCTAGAATTCAGTCTTCCACTCCCAAATCCAACTCCATTCTGAGTCCACAATTTTGAATATCACTGTGTCTCCCCAGGCAGTGCTTTTAACCATCAAGCTATTCTTTTTTTCTCCAAGTCTCTGTATTTTCAGTTCTCTATTAATAATAAAAAGAAATATTATTTAGGATCTGTCTTCCTAAATCTTCCCAGCTACTGGTAGCTCAAGCAGAAGTACTGTGCAGTAATTATACTGGTACACTGCATGTTCGACACCTAGTGATCTAACATGCAAAGATTAGGTGATCTTTCTAACACATCAAGACAGTACAATGTTATGGAATCTTCTTAGTGAATTATTCTTATTTGTGAAACTGCTCAATTTCATCAGAACTTCTATCATATCCACCATCATTATTTGGAACTCTTGTTTGGATAGCTTTCAATGAAACCAAGACTTTATCTTTACCCTCCAGCATTTTAGATTAGCCTAATAGCACAAAGTAGCCAGTTCCCATGTATCAGAGCCAAGAAGCCACAGACAGAAAATAAATATGTAACTGCAAAACCCAACACAAATGTATAATAAATATTCAATAAATGCTTATGGGAAAACAAATTTTTTTGTAACTATGCATGGTGACAGATGTTAACTGGACTTATTGTTGTGATCATTTTTCAATGTATACAAACATCAAACCATTATGTTGTACACCTGAAACTAATATAATGTTATATGTCAATTAGACTTCAATAAAAAAATAAATGTTTATGGAATAATATGATTGACTGAAGAATAACTTTTTATTTTCCACTTGAAAATGGTATTTATGTGGAATGAAGAGTAGAATTTACCATTGGACAGGTAGAGTAGATAGGACACCGGATTTATGGTCAAAAGAGTGGATTGAGTCCCTGCTATTTACTAGTGAGAAAAACTCCAGCAAGTCATTTCACCTCTCTGGACTCAAAACAAGTTACTTTGTTTGGAAAGCAAAGCCTGAAATTCTCACAGGGTGTAGTGAGAAAAAATATAAAATGAGAGAAATTGCTTTACAAAGTCTAAAATGTACACAAAACTAAAATGGCATTTTAAAGTTAGAATAATAAGAAAATGTGTGCAGTTTTATCTAAGAATAAAGATTCCCTGGAGCCTTTTTATGCTTATTAGTTTGATCACCTAAAAAACATATAAGAGTCTAGTTCAAAGAAACCTTGAAGATGAGATTTTAGTTTAACATCCTTCTTTTACAGTTGAGGCATTTGATGACTAATGATGCTTAGGGCTTTGTCCAACTATATGAGCTGTATTCATGTTTGTGTTAAAGACCCTTCTCTATTTTTTTTAATTTGGAACCCCAAATTTTAAAAAATCATTTTTATTAATATGTTATATGTTACTTTGTCTCAATGTGGTAAGTTATGGAAAAACATTTGTCACTATCATTCTACATAATGAATATGGAGGTCTGAGCACAGAGAAGTTAAAATGTTTTACCTTAGGGTGCTCTATATATTCAGGATAAAACTAGAGAAAACACATACACACATACATATATACACACACACCCCACAATCCTATAGTTCTTCTTAAAATGCCTTTAAATGTGCTTCCAAAGCTACTTTCAGAAAGTCATCAAAATTTTTAATTCAAATATAAGTTTAGAAAATTATTATTTCTTTGAATTTTTAAATACTCTCTCCTGGAAAATATTATTCACCTACTAGCACCTTCTTTGCATCCACTGCCTTTTTTGTAGCCCTAATCCAACCACTACATTACTTCCTATCATGCATGATATGCTGGTTTCCCAGGACACTCTATTTGTTCTGACAATCAGGAAGGTATGCCTAAGGCACTGACATCTCTAGAAATGCTGCTGTAGTTGACACCACTTTTAGAAGATGTATTCACATACATATATTTTTCAACTGATGGTTTGCATTCTTCTCCCTCCAACTCCACAACCCTCCTTTCTCTTGTGAGTTGTTATGAACTGAATATTTGTGTCCCTCCATATTCTATATGTTGGGGCCCTAGCCTCCGGTGTGACTGTATTTGGAGATGTGCCTCTAAGGAAGAAATTAAGGTTAAATGAGAGTATAAGGGTAGGGCTCTGATTTAATAGGATAAGTCTTCTTATAAAAAGGATACTTTTGTGTTTGCCTCCTACCCTCACTTCACAAAGAAGAGACCCTGTGAGCACAGAGTAGAAGGCAGTCACCTACAAGCCAAGGGAAGAAGCCTCAGAATGAAGCTTCCCTTGCCAGCATCTTCTCAGCCTCCAGAACTGTGAGAAAGAAATTCGTTTAAGCCACCCAGTCTATGGTATTATTACACTAGCTTAGGCTGTGATATATAGTGTAATTTCTAGATATTAAAATATTTCCCTTGCTTGAATTAATGGTAGTGATAGGAGAAATTACTGTGTGTGGACACCTTTGAAATCTTATTACAGCTGCTTCATTGGCTTCTTGATTGACTATACTGTTGGAGCACCTGAATACAGTTGAACAATTTTTTTGTATTAAATCTGGCTGGCTTTTTTTTCCCTCAGTGGTTCCAACTAGTTGGCACAGTTGATGCTTTAACTTGTTGAGAAACACAGATGCCTTTTCCTGGGGATTCAGAAGCAACGAAGTCACTATGCTTTTTATTTGTTCCATTTTTACCCCTGCTAAATCAATGATGCATGGTTGCCTTTTTATTGTTTTGCTGAGGTTTATTTATTTTGTTGCCTTGCACTTTTTGTTCATTAGACAAACATAGAGCAGATGATAAACAGTCATTGGGAAAATAACGTGTTAGACCAAAATGCAACAATGTGTTTCACAGAAAATGGCATGGCATAGATGCATTGTATCTAGAGTAAAACAATTTAAAGAGATCCTTTGTGTGTAGGGGGAAATCATCGGTCTTAAAAAAAAAAAGCCATGGGAAAGACACCATTTTAGTCTGTTTTGTAGGTGTTTAACATTTGGCAAAATAATGATTAAATATGCATTTGGCCAGAGTCCCAGTGCCTTTCTTGTACAATCCCATGAGACCTTATACATATTCTCTGATAGAATTTAATATACTGAAATGACCTCTTTCCTTGTCTGTGTCTTCCCTAACATGGAGTCTCCTTGAAGTCAAGGATTTCATTTCATTCAGTCTTATTTTCCCATGATTTAGCACAGCACATGGCTCATGAAAGGCTTTTAGTAAACATTTGTTCTACTGGATTGCATAAAAATGTTCAGTAGATCTGTTTTTAGTACGCCAGTCAATATAATTGCTTAAACAGTGGAAGAGCAGTATTTTCTTCCCCTATTGCTCACATACTAAGGACATCCATTTAGTAGTACACACTAGATATTTTTCCACCCAATTAAACTGAGTATGCATAGATAGGATTTCAGGAGGAACTGAGATTTTGAAGCAAGTTTGAACAGAATGGAAATGATTAATTGCTGGATTAATTTCATCTATGAGAAAGGTTAAAGAGGAATCTTTTTGCTCCAGGAAATAGAGGAGCTAATTCAAGAATATGAAAGGCTAAATCATGGTCAACCAGGCATTTTCCTTTCCTCCTGAATGAAAAGAAGCCTGGTCAGAGGGACCACGTTAAACATAAAGTAGGATTATGTTAGTAAAGGAGATGAAAGATGAGAGTAGATTTATTGAAGAACCAGGTGGAATCTTTGTTTCAAGTTGGGATATATCCATACTTGGTTTTCTGAAATCATATTAGATGATCTGATAATTTTTTTCAAGATCCATTTTAGTTCCTCTATTCTATTCTTTTTAAAAAGTTTTAGCCTTTTATTTTGAAATACTTTTTGATTTACAGAAGAGTTGCAAAGATAGTACTTAATTTCCCCCATGTCACCATCTTACATAACTATTATATTTATGAAAATTAAGAAATTAACATTTGTGAAGTCTATGGTCACTAAACCATAGACTTTATTCAGATTTCCCTACCTTTTCCACTGAGGGACTATTTCTGTTCCAGGATTCAATCCAGGTTCCCACACTGCATTTAGCAATTCATGGTTCTTTAAATTTCACCTTTGAGTCTTAAAATTTATGCTTTACATAGACCTTATATCAAGTCAATTGTGTGTTTTGGCCATTTCCTGATGTTAATTCTCCAAACTTCTTGTGTTCATCATCTATTCACCATACTAAAGTAGATTTGGAAATCTCTCTTCAATTCATAGTTCCTCTGTGTCCCCCTTTCTCTCAGGCCTGCCTCCTCTCACTGAAGACCCTTTGCCTTTGAGAAAACACATAAGCAGAAGTTGTCAAGTCTATCTGACCATCTTGTTAATGTTATATTTAATTTGTATGATAACATAAACAGGGTGAAGATTTTAATCTTTTCTTAGAGTTTAGGACCAAATAATAACTCTATATCCTTCCCAATGTTTACCATTTGAGAATATCATGTTTCTTTTATGAAAATAATGATTTATTTTAGCTAAGCATCAGTCAAATGAAATTGAAATATTTTATTCCAGCCTCTTTATCAGAGAATTTTGGAATCCATAAAGAGCCATTAGCATGTCCATATCCATAAATGAATAAAATTATGTGCATAATATTTTGTATATAAGTGTATTTTTTTTTCTAGGATGGAGGGTCTACAACTCTCATCTGATTCTTAAAAGTATCCCATGGCTCCAAAAAGCTAAAGAAACTTCTCTCAAGTGGGGGTTATGAGAGAATTTGTATCAAAAGATAGGTTTGACTTCCACATTTTAATGCAAGGAATATTTGGAGATATAAAATAACTCCAAATGCCTTAAGTTCACAAAATAAATATGCTTTCTTCTCCACATAATAATTTAGGAATTTAAAACAATTTCATTGTGATCTAGCTTTGTATTAATAAGTATTATATTTTTATCCCTATGTTCTTTTGTGGTAAATTCTTTCTTTTTTTCCTTTTATTTCCAGAGTCCTTTTCAGCCAGGTTATTATTCCTCCTGCCTTTGCTTGTCTCTGTTTCACAAGTCAGTCTATCATTCCTACACCATTACTTTACCCTGACCAGACTGCTTGCTGGGCACTGCCTGCCACCTCCTCCATTCTGGTTTCTACTCCTCTGCTTGCTTGTGGGAAGTGTTCTGGCTAACAGAGTGTGTAATCATAGGGACTGTCAATGCCAACAGCTTACCAAAAACACAATTCTGGGAAAAAATTAGCTTGACCCTTTAATGGGATCTTCCTAACAGAAAGCAGCCCATGTTCTGGGTAGAGTTAGAAATTTATAGCATGTAACTAAATTTAAACATAAAGAAAGCAGACTCTCCCTTTTTATTTGGGAAAGCATACTTTACCTAGTCCTTGGAAGAGGAAGGGCAGGAGGTTAGGTGGATAAAGGGGAGGGGATGTTGCTTCTCAATCATCCATTTTCAGGCAAAATGCCCCTATGTTTTTCCCAGAGTAAGATAACTCCCCTGCCCACCTCTACACCTATCAGAAGCCATGTGATACATAAGCAACTTTATTTAATTGTGAATTACTTTTAACAACTATAAAAGCTAATCTCAAATCTGGTTTTTAAACATAAAATGTAAAATGTGACTCAATAATACTAGATATATTACACTGATTCTGTTACCACAGTTCTGTTTATTAAGTAATACCTCTGAACAAGGTACATACTTTACATACATTATCTCTAATTATAACTATAGTCCTGAGAAATAAATACTATTATTTTTAAAAAATTTTTTATTGTTATGTTAATCAACATACATTACATCATTAGTTCTTGATGTAGTGTTCCATGATTCATTGTTTGGCATAACACCCAGTGCTCCACACAGAATGTGCCCTCTTTAATACCCATCACCAGGCTAACCCATCCCCCCACCCCCCTCCCCTCTAGAACCCTCAGTTTGTTTTTCAGAGTCCATCGTCTCTCATGGTTCATCTCCCCCTCTGACTTACTCCCCTTCATTCTTCCCCTCCTGCTATCTTCTTCTTTTTCTTTTTTCTTAACATATGTTGCATTATTTTTTCAGAAGTACAGATCTGTGATTCAACAGTCTTGCACAATTCACAGTGCTCACCATAGCACATACCCTACCCAATGTCTATCCCCCAGCCACCCCATCCCTCCCACACCCACCACTCCAGCAACACTCAGTTTGTTTCCTGAGATTAAGAATTCCTCATATCAGTGAGGTCATATGATACATGTATTTCTCCGATTGACTTATTTTGCTCAGCATAACACCCTCCAGTTCCATACACGTCATTGCAAATGGCAGGATCTCATTCCTTTTGATGGCTGCATAATATTCCATTGTGTATATATACCACCTCTTCTTTATCCATTCATCTGTCGATGGACATCTTGGCTCTTTCCACAGTTTGGCTATTGTGGACATTGCTGCTATAAACATTGGGGTGCACGTACCCCTTCGGATCCCTACATTTGTATCTTTGGGGTAAATACCCAGTAGTGCAATTGCCGGATCGTAGGGTAGCTCTATTTTCAACAGTTTGAGGAAACTCCATACTGTTTTCGAGAGCAGTTGCACCAGCTTGCATTCCCACCAACAGTGTAGGAGGGTTCCCCTTTCTCCGCATCCCCGCCAACGTCTGTCGTTTCCTGACTTGTTAATTTTAGCCATTCTGACTGGTGTGAGGTGGTATCTCATTGAGGTTTTGATTTGGATTTCCCTGATGCCGAGCGATATTGAGCACTTTTTCATATGTCTGTTGGTCATTTGGATGTCTTCTTTGGAAAAATGTCTGTTCATGTCTTCTGCCCATTTCTTGATTGGATTATTCGTTCTTTGGGTGTTGAGTTTGATAAGTTCTTTATAGATTTTGGATACTAGCCAATTATCTGATAGCATTTGCAAATATTTTCTCTCATTCTGTCGGTTGTCTTTTGGTTTTGTAGACTGTTTCTTTTGTTCTGCAAAAGCTTTTGATCTTGATGAAATCCCAATAGTTCATTTTTGCCCTTGCTTCCCTTGCCTTTGGCGATGTTTCTAGGAAGAAATTGCTGCGGCTGAGGTCGAAGAGGTTGCGGCCTGTGTTCTTCTTTAGGATTTTGATGGACTCCTGTCTCACGTTTAGGTCTTTCAACTATTTGGAGTCTATTTTTGTGTGTGGTGTAAGGAAATGGTCCCGTTTCATTCTTTGGCATGTGGCTGTCCAATTTTCCCAACACCATTTGTTGAAGAGACTGTCTTTTTTCCATTGGATATTCTTTCCTGCTTTGTCAAAGATCAGTTGACCATAGAGTTAAGGGTCCATTTCTGGGCTCTCGATTCTGTTCCATTGATCTATGTGTCTGTTTTGGTGCCAGTACCATACTGTCTTGATGATGACAGCTTTGTAATAGAGCTGGAAGTCCGGAATTGTGATGCCGCCAGCTTTGCTTTTCTTTTTCTATATTCCTCTGGCTATTCGGGGTCTCTTCTGGTTCCATACAAATTTTAGGATTATTTGTTCCATTTCTTTGAAAAAAGTGGATGGTATTTTGATGGGGATTGCTTTGAATGTGTAGATTGCTCTAGGTACCATGGACATCTTTACAATGTTTGTTCTTCCAATCCATGAGCATGGAACGTTTTTCCATTTCTTTGTGTCTTCTTCAATTTCTTTCATGAGGATTTTATAGATTTCTGAGTACAGATCCTTTGCCTCTTTGGGTAAATTTATTCCTAGGTATCTTATGGTTTTGGGTGCAGTTGTGAATGGGATCGACTCCTTGATTTGTCTCTCTTCTGTCTTGTTGTTGGTGTATAGAAATGCCACTGATTTCTGTGCACTGATTTTATATCCTGCTACTTTACTGAATTCCCGTATGAGTTCTAGCAGTTTTGGGGTGGAGTCTTTTGGGTTTTCCACATACAGTATCATATCATCTGCAAAGAGTGAGAGTTTGACTTCCTCTTTGCCGATTTGGATGCCTTTGATTTCTTTTTGTTGTCTGATTGCTGTGGCTAGGACTTCTAATACTATGTTGAATGGCAGTGGTGATAGTGGACATCCCTGCCGTGTTCCTGACCTTAGGGGAAAAGCTCTCAGCTTTTCCCCATTGAGAATGATATTTGCTGTACGTTTTTCATATATGGCTTTTATGATATTGAGGTATGTATACCCTCTATCCCTATACTCTGAAGAGTTTTGATCAAAAAAGGATGCTGTACTTTGTCAAATGCTTTTTCTGCATCTACTGAGAGGATCATATGATTCTTGTTCTTTCTTTTGTTAATGTATTGTATCACGTTGATTTGTTTGTGGATGTTGAACCAACCTTGCAGCCCAGGGATAAATCCCACTTGGTCATGGTGAATAATCCTTTTAATGTACTGTTGGATCCTATTGGCTAGTATTTTGGTGAGAATTTTTGCATCTATGTTCATCAAGGATATTGGTCTGTAATTCTCCTTTTTGATGGGGTCTTTGTCTGATTTTGGGATCAAGGTAATGGTGGCCTCATAAAATGAGTTTGGAAGTTTTTCTTCCATTTCTATTTTTTGGAATAGTTTCAGGAGAATAGGTATTCATTCTTCTTGAAATGTCTGATAGAATTCCCCTGGGAAGCCATCTGGCCCTGGGCTTTTGTTTGTTGGGAGATTTTTGATGACTGCTTCAATTTCCTTCGTGGTTATAGGTCTGTTCAGGTTTTCTATTTCTTCCTGGTTCAGTTTTGGGAATTGATACATCTCTAGGAATGCATCCATTTCTTCCAGGTTATCTAATATGCTGGCACATCGTTGCTCATAATATGTTCTTATAATTGTTTGTATTTCTTTGGTGTTGGTTGTGATCTCTCCTCTTTCATTCATAATTTTGTTGATTTGGGTCATTTCTTTTTTTTTTTTTGATAAGTCTGGCCAGGGGTTTATCCATCTTGTTAATTCTTTCAGAGAACCAGCTCCTAGTTTCGTGGATCTGTTCTACTGTTCTTTTGGTTTCTATTTCATTGATTTCTGCTCTGATCTTTTATTATTTCTCTTCTCTTGCTGGGTTTAGGCTTTATTTGCTGTTCTTTCTGTAGCTCCTTTAGGTGTAGGGTTAGGTTGTGTATTTGAGACCTTTCTTGTTTCTTGAGAAAGGCTTGTATTGCTATATACTTTCCTCTCAGGACTGCCTTTGCTGTATCTCAAAGATTTTGAACAGTTGTGTTTTCATTTTCATTGGTTTCCATGAATTTTTTTTAATTCTTCTTTAATTTCCTGGTTGACCCATTCATTCTTTAGTTGGATGCTCTTTAGCCTCCATGTATTTGAGTTCTTTCCGTCTTTCCTCTTGTGATTGAGTTCTAGTTTCAAAGCATTGTGTTGTGAAAATATGCAGGGAATAATTCCAATCTTTTGGTACCGGTTGAGACCTGATTTGTGACCTAGGATGTTATCAATTCTGGAGAATGTTCCATGGGCACTAGAGAAGAATGTGTATTCCGTTGCTTTGGGATGGAATGTTCTGAATATGTCTGTGAAGTCCATTTGGTCCAGTGTGTCATTTAAAGTCTTTATTTCCTTGTTGATGTTTTGTTAGATGATCTGTCCATTTCAGTCAGGGGGGTTTTAAAGTCCCCCACTATTATTGTATTATTGTCATGTGTTTCTTTGCTTTTGTTATTAATTGCCTTATATAATTGGCTGCTCCCACGTTAGGGGCATAGATATTTACAATTGTTAGATCTTCTTGTTGGATAGACCCTTTAAGTAGGATATAGCGTCCTTCTTCATCTCTTATTACAGTCTTGGTTTTGAAATCTAATTTGTCTGATAAAAGGATTGCCACCCCAGCTTTCTTTTGGTGTCCATTAGCATGGTAAATGGTTTTCCACCCCCTCACTTTCAATCTGGGAGTGTCTTTGGGTCTAAAATGAGTCTCTTGCAGACAGCATATCGATGGGTCTTGTTTTTTAATCCAATCTGATAGCCTGTGTCTTTTGATTGGGGCATTGAGCCCATTTACATTCAGGGTAACTATTGAAAGGTATGAATTTAGTGCCATTGTATTGCTTGTAAGGTGACTGTTACTGCATATTGTCTGTGCTCCTTTCTGATCTATGCTGCTTTTAGGCTCTCTTTTTGCTTAGAGGACCCCTTTCAATATTTCTTGTAGGGCTGGTTTCGTGTTTGCAAATTCCTTTAGTTTTTGTTTGTCTTGGAAGCTTTTTATCTCTCCTTCTATTTTCAATGATAGCCTAGCTTGATATAGTATTCTTGGCTACATATTTTTCTCGTTTAGTGCTCTGAAGTTATCATGCTAGTCCTTTCTGACCTGCCAGGTCTCTGTGGACAGGTCTGTTGCCAATCTAATGTTTCTACCATTGTAGGTTACATATCTCTTCTCCCGAGCTGCTTTCAGGATTTTCTCTTTGTCTCTGAGACTCGTAAGTTTTACTATTAGATGTCGGGGTGTTGACCTATTTTTATTGATTTTTGAGAGGGGTTCTGTGTGCCTCCTGGATTTTGATGCCTGTTTCCTTCCCCACATTAGGGAAGTCCTCTGCTATTATTTGCTCCAATATACCTTCTGCCCCTCTCTCTCTTTCTTCTTCTTCTGGGATCCCAAGTATTCTAATGTTGTTTTATCTTATGATATTGCTTATCTCTCGAATTCTGTCCTCATGATCCTGTAGTTTTTTATCTCCCTTTTTCTCAGCCTCTTTATTTTCCATCATTTGGTCTTCTATATCGCTGATTCTTTCTTCTGCCTCATTTATCCTAGCAGTTAGTGCCCCCATTTTTGATTGCACCTCATTAATAGCTTTTTTATTTCGACTTGTTTAGATTTTAGTTCTTTTATTTCTCCAGGAAGGGTTTCTCTAATACCTTCCACGCTTTTTTCAAGCCCAGCTAGTATCTTTAAAGTCATGATTCTGACCTGTAAGTCCGACATCGTACCAAATGTCCGTATTGAGTAGGTCCCTGGCAGACGGTACTACCTTTTGTTCTTTTTGCTGAGGTGATTTTTTTTCGTCTTGTCATTTTGTCCAGAGGAGAATAGATGAATGAGAGAACAGAATGCTAATAGGTTAACATCGTCTCCAGCAAATATACTCTATACAAATCAGAAAAGACCTGAAACCAGGGGACAAGAATGCGAAAGAAAGAAGAAAGAGGAAAAAAAAAAAGGAAAAAGAAAATATAAAAAGAAACAAAAACAGAACAAAACAAAAAAAATCAGAATATGATCAAATATGATCAGGCTAGTGCATAGATCAGAGCCACACACTGATTTTGGGCGTATTTTGGTCTGTTAGAAGAAAGTGCCTGCTAAAATTTTAAAGGAAGAAAGACTTATATATGTACAAAATAAGGGTTGATACAATGAAGGGATGGAAGATGACTGTAAAGATGAAAATTATAAAAGATTTTATAAAAGGAATTGATAAGATAAGAAGTTGTTTTTAAAAGAAAGAAGATTAAAAAAAAGAAAAAGAATAAAAAGGAGAGAATGTGATCAGGCAGGAGACTAGAACAAAGCCATACACTAGTGATTTAGGGTATATTTTGATCTGTTAGAAGAAACTGTATCTCAAAATTTTAAAGAGAGAACAACTTATATATATATAAGCCAAAAATAAGGGTAACTACAATGAAGGGATAAAAATATGACTCTAAAAATGAAAAATAAAAAAAATTTTTAAAAAAAGGGATTGGTAAGATGTTGGTTGAAAAGGGAAAAAGAAAAATTCAAAAAAAGAAAAACAGTTAAAAAAATTAACTTTGAAATCTAATGAATTCTGCTAAAATAGCCATGAATTCTATGTGCAGTATTCCCCTAGCACTGGAGTTCTCCCGTTCTCCTTGATCGATTAACTTGGTCTTGGCTTGCTGGCTGTTCGTGCTGATCTTCTGGGGGAGGGGCCTGTTGCCGTGGTTACCAAAGGTCTTTGCCGGAGTCGGAATTGTCCCGCCCTTGTGAGTCCGGGCTAAGCAAGCTGATCGGGTTTGCTCTCACGTGCTTTTGTTTCCTGCAAGCTCTCGGTACAGCTTTGGAGGACCAGGGTGAAAATGGTGGCCTCCCAATCTCCGCCCAGAGGAGCTGAGAACTCGGGGTCCCGCTCCTCAGTGCGCCCCCAGAGAAAAGCAGTCACTCCCTTCTCCCCGGTCTCAGGCCTCACTCCGTGCTCACCCGGCCTGTGACCGAGTGTTTCTATCTCTGGCACCCGACCCCATGTGGAGTCTCCAAACACAGCAGATCCCTGCGGTGCACTCCTGCACTGCTCCTCCCGGGGAGGGAGGGGAGTCTCCCCAGCTCTGCCGCTTGTTGGGTCCCTGTTGGAGGAGCAGTGGCCCGACTGAGCCGCGGATCACAGTTTATGGCAACCCCGAGCTGAAAGCCCACGCCTCGGCTCCGTCTCTGCAGCTGGCTTCCCTGCTCCGATACCTGGGAGCTCTGCTGCACTCAGGCACCCCCGGTCTCTCTGTGACCCCGAGGGTCCTCAGACCACACTGTCCTGCGAGGGTTCCACCCCCGCTTAGCCACCGGAGCGACGTCCCTCAGCGGAGCCGACTTCTAAAAGTTCTGATTTTGTGCTCCGGGGTTCTATCACTTG
The DNA here is from genome assembly GCF_003265705.2 of Callorhinus ursinus. NCBI lineage: Eukaryota > Metazoa > Chordata > Mammalia > Carnivora > Otariidae > Callorhinus > Callorhinus ursinus. The sequence goes on from NW_027397131.1 coordinate 5,502,180, forward strand.
CCAGAAGTGGCTGACGGAGGCCCCCTCCCCCGCCATCTATTCTCCCGAATATCGCCTCGGATTCACTTCTCCGCATGTCCTACCTTCCAGAAAGTGGTCGCTTTTCTGTTCAGAGTGTTGTTACTATTCTTATCTTCGATCTCCTTTTGAAGTTCGTAGGTGTTCAGAATGGTTTGATCCCTATTCAGCTGAATTCCTGAGACCAAACGAAATCCAGGTCTCCTACTCCTCTGCCACCTTGCCTCTCCCCTGGTTTTCAGTTACCATCTATGTACGGACAAATTTTCAATCTACATCTCTAATTCAAAGCTTTCTTCTATAATAACCAGGTACAGCTATTTAAATATTTTATACTATATTTCTACTTGGATTTCTGACAGGTGTCCCAAACCTCTCTAAAATCAAATGAACCCCCTTTCTACATATCTGAGAGTCAATCTTAGAAGTCTCTTTCTTTCACCCTTTGATTCTATTTATCAATAAAGCTTGCTGAGTGTCCCTCCTGAAATCCTCTCCAATTTATTAATTTCTCTCCACTCTTACTGCCATACTGAAGTTCAGCCCAACATCATGTCTTTCCCATATTTCTACATCTTTCTATTGATCTGTTGGCCACATGTCTTATCTCCCTCAAATTCCTACTCTATACATGAGCCAGTTTGATCTTTCCAAAATCACAAATTTTATCTTTTTACAACCCTGCTGGAAAACCTCCAATAGCTTTGATATAAAGTCCAAACTCTTTAGTGTGGCTTCCAAGACTCCCAATGGCCTGCATCACCCACCTCAATAAACATTATACTCCCTCATCATTATGCTGTCATGTTGAATGTCTTTTAGCTCCTTAAAAGAGTTGGACTCTCTTCACTCATTGCTCTTCCTTTAGACATGGACTCCTCTCCATCATTCTTCCTTATGCCTCCCTGATTTTACTCATTCTTTCCATCTCAACATGAATAACACTTCCTCAACTACCTAGAGTTTGAGGTCCAGGATATGAAGAATTTTTTAGTAGTTTTGATCTTTAAATTGAGGATTACAGTTAAAATGGTTCAAACCAAAGAGTTGGAATTTACCAAAACTGATTATGAAGATGAAAAGGTTGATGGCTAACAGAGGGAAAAACTGAGCCACCTGTTGAAGGCATTTGAGGAAGGGGAAAGAGTGCCCTGGAGGTAGGTATACAAGGTGAGGATTCTGTTTTGGGATTGTCATTTCAGATTACCACAAAAGATGTTACTTCCTGAGCTGCCAAGTCAGTGACTGCTATAGCAGTGAGATTAAAACAACTCTAGCTCTGATCCTTGGGCTTAATAATCCACCTCTAACAGAGCCTCAGTTATATCTAGAGGAAGCTCAACAGCTACAGTTGGAATCCTGTGTTGTTCTGGTGGCACAAAACAAAAGTCTGGAGGTAGACAGAGACTATTTTTATTATATACACTCAAGTACACATTGGAAAAATTAGGTGCTTCCATATCCAGGACTGATCAGAGGCCAAATTGATGGCAATAGGTGTATTTCATTGATGATTAAATTGCGGACCTAACCCAATTTAGACCTCCAATCTAGTTTGCCTACGTATATAGTTTTATGTTTTCATACCTCAGGTTCAACATTTGTAAGCCAGTAAATAAGTTTCACTTAGAAGACTTAACCCCCCCCCAAAAAAAGAAAAGAAAAAGGAATCTTCTTTATCACTAAAAGTTAGACCAACTTCCTCTAAAAATCCATGCCTACCTGGGTACACCAGATGGTAGTTGTCAGCTATGCCGGTAACACATGACAAGTGGAATTGAATGTCCAACTCCGAGTATCTTGGAATCCCAACACTACAAAATCCTGACATCAGTTTCACTTTTAAACCATATTCTGACTGCTTAATTAAAAAGTCATTTATGCACTTTTAAATCTATTTAACATATATATTGAACACAACAGGACACCAACTCTGGAGCTTACAACCTATTAGCAAGATAGGTATTAACTCATGGGTTCATTAATTACAGTGCTACTCATTGGTATAAGGAGAACTACCCTTAAGTTTGTTTGGCTTGTGGGCTCCAGGTTGATTCATTGAACTTTGCAACATCATAAATAAAATATAAATTTTTTGTTTGTTTGTTTCTATGTATTCTATGTATAAGTTCCATTGCCTGAAAGAACTGACTCACTTATGACTTAGGTAAAAAGTTTTTTCCTAGGTTCCATGTATGAGTTTATTGCCTAAAAGAAGTGACTCACCTATGACAGATATGTGATGGTATCCAGAGAGCCATTTCCCCACTTCTTGGCTCAGGTCCCTGACAATGGATGAGCTGCAGAACACAATGTGTTAGGAAAGTGATTTAGCAATTTATTTCTCATCTGAAACCTGAGAGGCAGTTTCTACTAGTTTAACAGACAAGCATAGCTTGTCTAAAAAGCTTTTTTGAGGTCTTATCATGAGTCAACAACACAATAAGGACTCAAATCACTCTGTGCCTGAAGTACCAAGCTTTTGTCATAAATTCTCTCAGGCCATCCTTTCTCTCAAAGAATATTATCTCTTATTTCCAGAATGAATAGACCAAAATAATTGACTCCAAAGTACCCTCCTGATGCAATGTACCATAGAAATGGCCCTATAATGAAGCAAATGGAAAACATAAGCATTCTTATTGTATTAATCAATAATGGAACAGTGGAGCCCTCAATTTAGGATTGGACTTATATGACTTTAAATAAATAATCTGTAGTGTATATCAGCATAGAAGTGGTCAAAGAAAACAGAGAAGATGTGAAATAAGTTAGGAAGAAACTAATTGAAAACTTACTGCAATTCAGAGGAAAAGAAAAGTAACTCAAGCAAGACTCAAATATTAGTTGTAGAGTTTAACTAACAGTACTGCCAATGCTCAAAGTAGAAAAATATGTCCTTAGGGTTGACAAAAAGTGAAGAAGAAATCATTGGAGTAGGAAGGTAAAATTGGAGAGGCTCTGTGGGAGGCTTCAGAGGCCACATAGAGAAAAATATCCCCTGCAACCATAGAAAGCCTGCCTGGCTGAAAGAGTGGGAAGTGTCCCTGGCCAGAAGCCTGGGGTTGAGGTCTGGAGAGAGCTGGAGGCAGGATGAAACACAAAAGAAAACCAGACATTAGAAGGCCTGGACTTGGGAGTCCTTCAAGTCTCAGGAAGAAGTAGGAGGAAAAGTTTATAATTCCAAAGCATTGAAGGGAAACTGGAGAAGGCCAAAGGGAACAGAGGCTCTTGGAACTTGTTGGGGAGGATAACTTGCAGGGGGCAAGATCTTCTGGCAGGATTTTAAGTCTAGGACTGTAATTTCACCTCAAGTTTCTGGAACTTATACAAACCACTGAAGGTCTCTCTCAATTTTATGGAACCCTTTGGAGGGAATGATGCTCGGCAATTCAGTTTCCCTCTATTTATCTGTATGTAACACATTGTTTCCTATAGTGAAGGGACCACTGAATTTTCAGACAGCAGAGAAAAATTATACTTTTCAACTGCAAATGTAATACCTTTCCTTTTTTTTCCCCCAACAACTGTCAAAAATCCATTATTAGAAAATCAATTCTACACTGATTTCCAACAACAGATTGGAGATACTCAGTAAGTGAATTTCAGGACACTATAGAGTGTGTTTTCTTATTTTTGGACCAGGCATTCTTCCAGAATCTTTATTATTTCTCCTTTTGTTCTTCCTCCATCCACAGACCATATCTAATTGAGAGTCATACTTCCAACATTGTTGTACTATTTTACCTCCCAGAAAGAAATATTTGTCTCTTTAGTGTGAAGCCAAGTACCCTTTTCATAAGAGTTTTGAAAAACTTGATTTTTATTTTCTTTATGAATAATGATGTTCAGCATCTTTCTGTGTGTTCATTTGCTATCCATACTGTTACACAGCTATTATAGAATGTCTAAATTAAAAAAATAATAACAACCCCCCCCACTCCCCAGAATTGGCACACAAAGTTCTGGAAAAGATGCAGAGCCACGAGGACTTTGATACATTGCTTATGGCATAGCCATTCCAGAAAATGGTTTGGCTATTTCTTGTGAAGTTAAACATAGACTTTTCATACAATGTGGCAGTCTTACTCCTCGGTATTTACCCTAGAAAAATGAACACTTATGTTTACATGAAAACATGTACAAAAATATTTAAGCAGAATTATTTATAATTGCCCCGAACTAGAAACAACCCAAACTTCCTTTAACAGGTAAATGGCTAAACCAACTACAGTAAATTCATACAATGGAATATTACTCAGCATTAAACAGGAACAAACAACATGAATGAATTTCAGATGCATTCTGCTAAGTGAAACAAGCTATCTCAAAAAATGACATACAATATAATTTTCTGGAAAAGGTAAAATAATAGAAATCAAATCAGTGGCTTCTGGGAGTTAGACATGAGAGGCAGCACAAGGGAATTTGGGGAGTGATGGAATTGTCTGTTCTGCTTGTGATCATGGTTACATGAACCTAGGCATATATTAAAACTCATAACACTGTATATTCCTCAAAAATAGATGAATTTTAATGTATGCAAATTATAAACAAACAAATAAATAAATGTTGAAAAAGTTGGTCTTTACCAAGCAGGAAGAAGTGGTCCCCACCCAGATTAGCTCCTTAATTACAGATATTCACACTTATCTAGACTTAACAAACATTCTATCTTGAAATGCTGATTTAGTGCCTTGAAAAGATGGGGCCCAAAGTAAGGTCTTCTATAGTCATCCTATTTCTTTTTCATGAATGGAGAACTGGTGAGAAATCTCATTACTACCAAAAAAAAAAAAAAAAAAAAGCTCCATTTTAGCTTTGTGCAGTGGCAGTATCGTGGCCACTGAGGTTTATCCGAGGTGCGATTATTGCTAATTGAAACAAAAGTTTTATTCTTTTAAAACAAAATTCATATCACATGTTTGATTTGTTTTCTTTTTAGTACCAGCTGTGGGGCTTGGTGGGCCAGAGATGACTAGGTAAGTCCACAATGCAAAGTGAGGTGGCACCCCTCTTCATCACACCCTTCTCCCTGTTCAAGTACCTACTTGTGTTTACTGAGTCTTCTGAAGGTTGGAAGGGGTGCTGACTGGAGGGAAGGATGGGTGCCAGCACAAGTGGAGTTGGAAGAGATGACAGAGCCACTGAAATCAAGTTCATTATCAGATTAGAAAAATCTGGTTCCATGAGATTCAGCAATAGGGCCTGAGGGTAGGAAAGGAGCAGTGGGTCAGAGTACAAAGTAGTGACTGAAACCTACCTCAATGGGGAGGATACAGAAAGAGCCATCTTTAGGCCCAAGTAACTGTGTTTGTTCCTCTACCAGCACCTAAGTGTCACACAGAGGAGAGATCCTTGCCCCTCTAGGTTCACAAACCGCAAAGCTGTGCATCATTAAGAAATTTAGAGTGATTGAGCCAGGCTAACAAAGTGACTGGAGACAGAGACAGAGAAATACTAAGAAGAACTTTAGAGGGACCTAACAAGAGGTGGAAATTCCTCCAACATTGGAACTGAGATGACACTGAGGAACCGCCCCCCTTTCCTTCCTACCTCCATGGTTCCAAACACAGAAATGCTGGATAAAAATATCACCAAAAATTATAATGAAATGCAATCAAAAAGAAAAACATTAGATGTTAAAAATAAAAGGAAACAAGAAAACAGGATAGTAATCACATGAACTAGTGTCATGACAACTGACCAATAGGTTATTGTTCTCAAATCTAATCCTAATGGCCAGGAAAATGGATATTAGTACCCAGGCAAGGACCAGAAGGGTAGCCCTGGAACTGATTCTTGCACAAATCTCAAAGCTAGGATACCTCAAGGGTTGAACCCTCTGTAAAATTGAGTCTGGAAGTGGCAAGAATCTTTTCGTTAGTCTGGAACTTCAGGTAAAAATGAAAATTGGGGGACAAAATTAAAACAAGGTAGAAATAAAAAACTAGGAAATAATGTCAAGGAAGTTGGATGACCTTTCTAGAGAGCTTGAGAGTCAGTCAGTGTCACAATTAAGAACATGTACTGTAAAGACAGACTTCCTATGTTCAAATCCCAGCTCTACCATTTATTAGCTGTGTGATCTTGGACAAGTTACTTCCCTCAATTTTCTCATCTGTAAAATGTAGATAATAATAGTACCTACTTCATCAATATTAACTTATTAATATTTTACCTCCAAAATGTTTAGTATATTGATTCAAAAAAATCTTTTGGAAAAAAATTGGGATTTGAAGAGAATTTTCTTAATCTGATTAAGGTTGCTTAGCATTTTCTTTAAAGTCAAGAACAGAATAAGAATGCCAAACCCACAACTATATCGTTAATTAATCTTTGACAAAGCAGGAAAGAATATTCAATGGAAAAAAAAACAGTCTTTTCAACAAATGGCCTTGGGAAAACCTTACAGCAACATGCAAAAGAATGAAACTAGACCACTTTCTTACACTATACACAAAAATAAATTCAAAATGGATTAAAGACCTAAATGTGTAACAAGAAACCATTAAAATCTTAGAGGAGAACACTGGCAGTAACTTCTTTGACATATCTAGCAACTTCTTATTAGATATGTTGCCAGAGGCAAGGGAAACAAAAGCAAATATAAACTATTGGGACTTCATTAAAATAAAAACCTTCTTCACAGCCAAGGAAACAATGAACAAAACTAAAAGGCAACCTATGGAATGGGAGAAGGTATTTGCAAATGACATATCTGATAAAGGGTTAGTATCCAAAATCTATAAAGAACTTATACAACTCAATACCCAAAAAACAATCCAATTAAGAAATGAGCAGAAGATATGTATAGACATTTTTTCCAAAGAAGACATACAAATGGCCAACATGCATAAAAAGATGCTCAACATAACTCATCATTAGGGAAATGCAAATGAAAACTACAATAAGATATCACCTCACACCTGTCAGAATGGTTAAAATCAGCAGCAAAAGAAACAACAAGTGTTGGCAAGGATGTGGAGAAAAGGGACCCCTCTTACACTGCTGGTGGGAATGCAAACCGGTACAGCCAATCTGGGAAGCAGTACAGTATGGAGGTTCCTCAAAAAGTTACAAATAGGGGCACCTGGGTGGCTCAGTTGGTTAAGCACCTGCCTTCGGCTCAGGTCATGATCCCAGGGTCCTGGGATTGAGCCCCAAGTTGGGCTCTCTGCTCGGCGGAGACCTGCTTCTCTCTCTCCCTCTGCCTGCCGCTCTGCCTATCTGTGCTCTCTCTATATCTCTCTGTCAAACAAATAAGTAAAATCTTAAAAAAAAAAGTTACAAATAGAACTACCTTATGATCTAACAATTGCACTAATAGGTATTTACCCAGAGAATACAAAAATTCTAATTCAAAGGGATACATGAACCCCAATATTTATAGCAGCATTATCTACAATAGCCAAGTTATGGAAAGAACCCAAATGTCCATCAACTGATGAATACATAAAGAAGATGTGGTATAGAATATTACTCAGCCACAAAAATGAATGAAATCTTGCCATTGGTAATAACGTGGATGGAGCTAGAGGGTATTATGCTAAGCAAAATAAGTCAGTCAGAGAAAGACAAATACCATATGATTTCACTCATAAATGGAATTTAAGAAACAAAACAAATGATCATGGGGGAAAAAGAGAAGCAAACCAAGAAACAGACTCTTAACTATAGAGAACAAACTGAACGTTACCAGAGGGGAGGTGGGTGGAGGGATGGGTTAAATAGGTGATGGGGATTAAGGAGGGCACTTGTGATGAGCATTGGGTGTTGTATGTAAGTATCAAATCACTAAATTGCACCTGAAACTAATATTACACTTATGTTAACTAGCTCAAATTTAAATAAAAACTTAAAACATTTTTAAAAGAATGCCAATTATTACTGCATTTCTTTCTTTCTTTTCTTTTCTTTCTCTTTTTCTTTCTTTTTTCTTTGGCTTCAGGAGTAGAATTTAGTGATTCATCACTTACATATAACACCCAGTGATTACTGCATATTTTCAGTGTTGTACTTTACTGTCATAGCTAGCTAAGAAAAAAGAAATAGCATAAAAATTCCAAGTGAATTTACAAACACAGATAATAAGAGTTCATCAAAGTTGCCATATATGAGATCAAGATGGAAGAATTAGTTCAGTTCCTATACATCACTTAAGACAATTACAAAAATGTAATAATAATAAAAACAATCATAATTGAAACCACAACAAAAGCTTGACATACCTACGAATAAATCTAACAAGATGTGCAAGACCATTATGGAAGATATTATAAAATATTATTGCAGAACATCAGAAGACTCAAATAAATAGAAAGATCATGGTCAATAAATGAGGATATCAGTATCATAAATGTTATCTCCTCACGAATAATTTATGTATTTTAAATCCCAATTATATCCCAGCCTCTTTTTTCCACATTTTCTCTCTTGCTATGTCCTTTTCCTCCCTCTTTATAAAAAGCTTGCCTTAGAAAATAATCTGTTGATATTTGCTGACACCCTAATCAATAATATCCTTCTCTCCACAGGAATTTATTTTTCAGCATAATAATTCATCAGGTACTCATAAGCTATATATCTACTAAAGGAACTTCACATATCAGGAACTGAAAATGTGAGTTATTGGAGACTGTCAGTGACCTTGGAATACCTTTCTGTGGATATTCTTCTCTGCTTCTGTATAAAGCTAGATAGGTAAAAACAGAAAAAAACAAAACCAAAAGTGAACAAAAAAAAACACCTCACACTACCCTTTTCTTTTGTGTTGCTTGACAAACAGGGTGAGTTTCTAAATATTTCTGTTCTTTTGGTAAAATTTTCATTTCATTCAGGCTGGCAATAAGCAAAAAAGGATGAAAATCTTTTAATTTCTGTCTGTCACCGTGTGTCTATACATCTGCTTTGTCACTGTATGTTCACACACATATACACAAAGTATTGGCCTTGTGGGACGATGGAGACATTCCGGAATGACTGTGCTCAGAGTTCGGGATCTGGTCACAATCTGAGCTCTACAGCTGATTGGAAGTCTCAGTTCCCATATCTACAAAACTAAAACAATGGAACAGCTTCTGAACTGCAAATAGGATTGATTTTACAGTCCTACTTTGAGTGATTGGTAGTGGCTGCCTAGGGTACTGACTTGAGGCAGCTGAGATGAATCTTGATGCATTGGGAGAGTGTTTTGTGATAAATTAGCCATAAGCATGGGATAGAAGAATGAAGGTCCTCATGCTAGAATCTTGCCATCCCTGGACCACAAAATTACTAAGGTCTTTTCAATTTTTGTATCACATCAGGCTATGATTGATTCTTTACTTGCTGAAGGTGTGAAGCATCTGCCCTTCAAGTAAGCTAGCCACCTACTGTAACCTATTAGAAGGCTGTTGACATGTACTGAATGTATTATTGCTTGTTCCTTTCTTAAAGAATTTGAAGAATCATAAATAATTATTAAAAGCTAAAAAGAGAATTCACAAAAATGAAGGGAAATGAGAGTAAAATATAAAAGAGAGAATTCGCATAAGAGCCAACTATTGAGGTTTGATTTTAATCTCTCTAACTTTATTCTCTATTGTTTTCTCTTTCTATTTCATGTCCATAGACTGTAGCAAAATATAAAGGAGTCACACTGGCCTCATAGTAATATGTGAAGCCTGGACATTTTTCAAGTTTTCACATGAAAATGGTAAAATCTTGAGATTTGTTGAGGATTCTGTATGATGGGGGAAATGCTTTAGCTGGCTTACTGAGTCACACTTAAGAAGAGCAATCAGAATGATTGTTCTATTTAAAATTCATCAGCAGTAATGATCACTTGCGTCATCCTGCAAAGATGAGATATGGGTCTCATGTGGAGGCATTCAAACCTCATTACTGTCTACAGTGCCCTTAGATGCAAGTTACTCAATGCATAGTAAATGGATCAGCACAGCCAAGTTAGGCCAAATAGTCACATGCTCTAAAACTATACAGAGTTTTATAACTGGAATGACATTTTCCTTCCTATATTTTGCATTGAGAATACTATGCAAAAATGATGATATTGGCATGCTTGTAATAGATATATTCTTGGTCCTCCTCAAGTATTCAGTTATCATCAGGGCATACATGTACAGAAACTACCTGTGACTAGGGAAAGAAGATAAGAGACAACAGCACTCAGATCCCACGTGGGGCCAGGACTACTGGGTTCAAGTAGGGTATTGGACTAGACCAATTTCCTGTCAGAGAAGAAAACCTCATAATTCATGAACCATTGGATAGAGTACTCAGAAAAGTCTTGCCTCAGTAGTGGAGAATAATTAGACCTAGACAAAATACTGTTCAGGTGTTGCCTAATAAATATTAAAAACAATGGCAGAAAGAATCAAACTATTTCCAAATAATTTAACTATGTCCCAGAACAAAACCCAAGAATAGTTACAGAAATACAAAACTATCCAGCACTCAACGAGGTAAAACACACAATATCTTGCATCTAATCAAAAATTGCCAGGCTATGAACATTGGGATAAACCCCAATGTTCATAGCAGCAATGTCTGCAATAGCCAAACTGTGGAAAGAGTGGAGATGCCCTTCAGCAGACGAATGGATAAAGAAGATGTGGTCCATATGTACAATGGAATATTGCTCAGCCATCAGAAAGGATGAATACCCAACTTTTACAACCAACATGGATGGGACTGGAGGACATTATGCTAAGGGAAATAAGTCAAGCAGACAAAGTCAATTATCATATGGTTTCACTTATTTGTGGAACATAAAGAATAGCATGGAGGACATTAGGAGAAGGAAGGGAAAAATGAAGGGGGGCGGAAATCGGAGGGGGAGACAAACCATGAGAGACTATGGACTCCAAGAAATAAACTGGGGGTTTTGTGGGGGAGGGGGTGGAGATAAAAGTTAGCCAGGTGATCGGTATTAAGGAGGCATGTATTGCATGGAGCACTGGGTGTTATATGAAAACAATGAATCATGGAACACTACAACAAAAACTAATGATGTACTGTATGGTGACATAACATAATAAAATTAAATTTAAAAAATAATAATAAAAGAAATTTTAAAAACAAAACAAACAAACAAAAATGCCAGGCATGCAAGCAATTAGGACAATGCAACCTATAATGAGGAGAAAAATGGATCAGCCAAAACTGACCAGAACTGACAGAGATGTTAAAATTAGCTGACAAAAACATTGGAAAATTATACTGTATTTTTATGTTAAAAAAACTAAAGGAGAAGTTGAACATGCTAATATAAAGATAAAGATATTTTTAAAAAGACCTGTATAAACTTCAGAGACAAAAATCAAAAAATAAATCCTGGAAATAAAACCTGGATGAAAAAGACATTAATGGGATTAATGGCAGATGAAATATTGTCAAAATTTAGTGAACATGAGGACACCAATTGATACTATCCGAAATGAAACAGAGAGACTTCCAGAGAAGACAACAGAGTAGAAGGACCATAAGCTTACCTCATCTTATGGGATACAACTAGATAACACTCACAGCAGTGTAAATAACCCAAAACATGACCTGAATACTGGCAGAACAAACTCCAGAACAAAATATAGAGAAGAGGCCACCTCAAAGACGGTTGGAAGAGAAGAGATATCGTGGGAAGTTAAATCCCGTGGGTCTGGCCACCGAATAGAGGGAGCTGCAGTTGCAGAAAGGGAGAGAAACAGACTATCACACAGAGGAGCCTGCACAGGGAAAAATGAATCCCCATAGCATTTGGCTTTGAAAACCAGAGGGGCTAAATTTAACGAGTTCTTATCCAGCAAGACTTAAAGCCTAGAACTTTAAAAATCAGTGGGCTTGGCTCTGGGAGAACCAGGAAGACAATAAGAAATTGAGTCCCTGCCCTTAAAGAGACAGCACAACAAACAGCCTGGAGAGATACAGAATAGAAGCAATTGTTTGAAAAATGCCTGGGGCATACAGGAGGGAAAATTACTTACTAATCTCAGAGTTTGCTGAAAGACTTCTCTAGGCACAAAGGAGCTGGCAGGTATCATTTCCCTCCCTTACACCCCAAGATAAATACAGAGACTTGTGGGCACCAGCCCTGGTGCCAGCATTCACTACCTAACTTGCTTACACTGTGCCCTGCCCCCTCCAGCTGGGCATGCCTTGGTCCCAGTGCTGCAGGACCCAGAAGATCAGTATAAAACTTGCCAAACCTTACAAATACCTCGTCTCCTGACTCCATGCTTTGTAGGGCCTTGGTCTCAGTGCTGGCTGGTCACCTTCTGCAGAAAACACAAGTACCTTGCTAAAACTGCATCATGCCTCACCCACACATGCTTTACAGAGTGGCACAGGCCAACCCTAGTCACTGTCCCCTATGGAAGAGAACCAGTGACACCTTGCCACCTTGTTAAAAGCATGCATCCCAACCAGACTTTCAAGAACAAGAGGCATAGTTGACTTTCTTGACCACAGAAGCAGACACAGAGAGTTAGACAAAATGAGAAGACAGAGGAATATGTCTCAAATGAAAGAACAGGACAAAAATCACAGCAAGAGACCTAAGCCAAATGAAGATAAGTAATATGCTTGATAGAAAATTTGAGGTAATGATTGTAAAAATACCCACTAGACTTGAGAAAAGAGTGAGCACATCAATGAGATCCTTAACACAGAGAGAAAAAAGAACCAGTCAGAGATGAAGAACACAATAAATGAAATTTAAAAATACAGTAGGTGGAATAAATGGCAGGCTAGAAGAAACAGAACAAATCAGTGACCTAGAGGACAGAGTAATAGAAAGTAATCAATCTGAGCAGGTTAGAGAAAAAGAATTATGGAAAATGAGAGTAAACTTAGGGGACTCAGTGACTCCATCAAGTGTAATAATAATATTCTCATTATAGGGATTGCAGAAGATGGAAAGAGAGAAAGGGGGGTAGAAAACTTATTTGAAGAAATAATAGCTGAAACCTTGCCTAATCTGGGGGAAAGAAACAGATATCCAGATCTAGGAGGCACAGAGATTCCCCCAGCAAAATCAACTTAGGAGATCCACATCAAGGGATATCATAATTAAAATGGCAAAAGCCATTATAAAGAGACAATTTAAAAGCAGCAAGGGAAAAGAAAACAGTTACATATGAGGGGAAACCCTATAAAGCTAGCTACAAAAACTTTTTTCTTTTTTTAATAATTTTTATTGTTATGTTAATCACCATACATTACATCATTAGTTTTTGATGTAGTGTTCCATGATTCATTGTTTGTGCATAACACCCAGTGCTCCACGAAGAATGTGCCCTCTTTAATACCCATCACCAGGCTAACCCATCCCCCCGCCCATCCACCCCTCTAGAACCCTCAGTTTGTTTTTCAGAGTCCATTGTCTTTCATGGTTCATCTCCCCCTCCAACTTACTCCCCTTCATTCTTCCCCTCCTGCTATCTTCTTCTTTTTTTTTTCTTAAAATATATTGCATTATTTGTTTCAGAAGTAAAGATCCGTGATTCATCAGTCTTGTACAATTCACAGTGCTCACCATAGCACATACCCTCCCCAATGGCTATCACCCAGCCACCCAATCCGTCCCAACCCCACCACTCAAGCAATCCTCAGTTTGTTTCCTGAAATTAAGAATTCCTCATATCAGTGAGGTCATAAGATACATGTCTTTCTCTGATTGACTTATTTCACTCAGCATAACACCCTCCAGTTCTATCCACGTCGTTGCAAATGGCAAGATCTCATTTGTTTTCATGGCTGCATAATATTCCATTGTGTATATATACCACCTCTTCTATATCCATTCATCTGTCGATGGACATCTTGGCTCTTTTCACAGTTTGGCTATTGTGGACATTGCTGCTATAAACATTGGGGTGCACATACCCCTTCAGATCCCTACATTTGTATCTTTGGGATAAATACCCAGTAGTGCAATTGCTTGATCGTATCGTAGCTCTATTTTCAACTGTTTGAGGAACCTCCATACTGTTTTCCAGAGTGGCTGCACCAGCTTGCATTCCCACCAAAAGTGTAGGAGGGTTCCCCTTTCTCTGCATCACTGCCAATGTCTGTCGTTTCCTGACTTGTTAATTCTAGCCATTCTGACGGGTGTGAGGTTGTATCTCATTGAGGTTTTGATTTGGATTTCCCTGATGCCGAGCGATGTTGAGCACTTTTTCATGTGTCTGTTGGCCATTTGGATGTCTTCTTTGGAAAAATGTCTGTTCATGTGTTCTGCCCATTTCTTGATTGGATTATTTGTTCTTTGGATGTTGAGTTTGATAAGTTTTTTATAGATTTTGGATACTAGCCCTTTATCTGATATGTCATTTGCAAATATTTTCTTCCATTCTGTCGGTTGTCTTTGGTTTTGTGGACTGTTTATTTTGCTGTGCAAAAGCTTTTGATCTTGATGAAATCCCAATAGTTCATTTTTGCCCTTGCTTCCCTTGCCTTTGGCGATGTTTCTAGGAAGAAGTTGCTGCGGCTGAGGACGGAGAGGTTGCTGCCTCTAGGATTTTGATGGACTCCTCTCCCACATTTAGGTCTTTCAACCATTTGGAGTCTATTTTTGTGTGTGGTATAAGAAAATGGTCCCGTTTCATTCTTCGGCATGTGGCTGTCCAATATTCCCAACACCATTTGTTGAAGAGACTGTCTTTTTTCCATTGGACATTCATTCCTGCTTTGTCAAAGATGAGCTGACCATAGAGTTGAGGGTCCATTTCTGGGCTCTCGATTCTGTTCCATTGATCTATGTGTCCACTTTTGTGCCAGTACCATACTGTCCTGATGATGACAGCTTTGTAATAGAGCTGGAAGTCCGGAATTGTGATGCCGCCAGCTTTTCTTTTCTTTTTCAAGATTCCTCTGGCTATTCGGGGTCTCTTCGAGTTCCATACAAATTTAGGATTATTTGTTCCATTTCTTTGAAAAAGGTGGATGGTATTTTGATGGGGATAGCATTGAATGTGTAGATTGCTCTAGGTAGCACTGACATTATCACAATGTTTGTTCTTCCAATCCATGAGCATGGAACGTTTTTCCATTTCTTTGTGTCTTCTTCAATTTCTTTCATGAGTATTTTATAGATTTCTGAGTACAGATCCTTTGCCTCTTTGGTTAAATTTATTCCTAAGTATCTTATGGTTTTGGGTGCAATTGTAAATGAGATCGACTCCTTGATTTGTCTCTCTTCTGTCTTGTTGTTGGTGTATAGGAATGCCACCGATTTCTGTGCATTGATTTTCTATCCTGCTACTTTCCTGAATTCCTGTATGAGTTCTAGCAGTTTTGGGGTGGAGTCTTTTGGGTTTTCCACATACAGTCTCATATCATCTGCAAAGAGTGAGAGTTTGACTTCCTCTTTGCCGATTTGGATGCTTTTGATTTCTTTTTGTTGTCTGATTGCTGTGGCTAGGACTTCTAATACTATGTTGAATAGCAGTGGTGAGAGTGGACATCCCTGCTGCGTTCCTGACCTTAGGGGAAAAGCTCTCAGCTTTTCCCCATTGAGAATGATATTTGCTGTAGGTTTTTCATAGATGGCTTTTATGATATTGAGGTATGTGCCCTCTATCCCTATACTCTGTAGAGTTTTGACCAAGAAAGGATGCTGTACTTTGTCAACTGCTTTTTCTGCATCTACTGAGAGGATCATATGATTCTTGTTCTTTCTTTTGTTAATGTATTGTATCACGTTGATTGATTTGCGGATGTTGAACCAGCCCTGCAACCCAGGGATAAATCCCACTTAGTCATGGTGAATAATCCTTTTAATGTACTGTTGGATCCTATTGGCTAGTATTTTGGTGAGAATTTTTGCATCCATGTTCATCAAGGATATTGGTCTGTAGTTCTCCTTTTTGATGGGGTCTTTGGTTTTGGGATCAAGTAATGGTGGCTTCATAAAATGAGTTTGGAAGTTTTCCTTCCATTTCTATTTTTTGGAACAGTTTCAGGAGAATAGGTATTCATTCTTCTTTAAATGTCTGATAGAATTCCCCTGGGAAGCCATCTGGCCCCAGGCTTTTGTTTGGTGAGAGATTTTTGATGACTGCTTCAATTTCCTTAGTGGTTATAGGTCTGTTCAGGTTTTCTATTTCTTCCTGGTTCAGTTTTGGGAATTGATACATCTCTAGGAATGCATCCATTTCTTCCAGGTTATCTGATTTGCTGGCACATCGTTGCTCATAATATGTTCTTATAATTGTTTGTATTTCTTTGGTGTT
Source organism: Callorhinus ursinus (assembly GCF_003265705.2). Taxonomy (NCBI): domain Eukaryota; kingdom Metazoa; phylum Chordata; class Mammalia; order Carnivora; family Otariidae; genus Callorhinus; species Callorhinus ursinus. The sequence goes on from NW_027397131.1 coordinate 5,518,430, forward strand.
GGTTGTGATCTCTCCTCTTTCATTCATGATTCTGTTGATTTGGGTCATTTCTCTTTTCTTTTTGATAAGTCTGGCCAGGGGTTTATCCATCTTGTTAATTCTTTCAAAGAACCAGCTCCTAGTTTCGTGGATCTGTTCTACTGTTCTTTTCGTTTCTATTTCATTGATTTCTGCTCTGATCTTTATTATTTCTCTTCTCCTGCTGGGTTTAGGCTTTATTTGCTGTTCTTTCTCTAGCTCCATTAGGTGTAGGGTTAGGTTGTGTATTTGAGACCTTTCTTGTTTCTTGAGAAAGGCTTGTATTGCTATATACTTTCCTCTCAGGACTGCCTTTGCTGTATCTCAAAGATTTTGAACAGTTGTGTTTTCATTTTCATTGGTTTCCATGAATATCTTTAATTCTTCTTTAATTTCCTGGTTGACCCATTCATTCTTTAGTAAGATGCTCTTTAGCCTCCATGTATTTGAGTTCTTTCCGACTTTCCTGATTGAGTTCTAGTTTCAAAGCATTGTGTTGTGAAAATATGCAGGGAATAATTCCAATCTTTTGGTACCGGTTGAGACCTGATTTGTGACCTAGGATGTGATCAATTCTGGAGAATGTTCCATGGGCACTAGAGAAGAGTGTGTATTTTGTTGCTTTAGGATGGAATGTTCTGAATATATCTGTGAAGTCCATTTGGTCCAGTGTTTCGTTTAAAGTCTTTATTTCCTTGTTGTTCTTTTGCCTGGATGATCCGTCCATTTCAGTTAGGGGGGTGTTAAAGTCCCCCACTATTATTGTATTGTTATCAATGTGTTTCTTTGCTTTTGTTTTTAATTGCCTTATATAATTGGCTGCTCCTACGTTAGGGGCATAGATATTTACAATTGTTAGATCTTCTTGTTGGATAGACCCTTTAAGTAGGATATAGTGTCCTTCTTCATCTCTTATTACAGTCTTTGTTTTAAAATCTAATTTGTCTGATATAAAGATTGCCACCCCAGCTTTCTTTTGGTGTCCATTAGCATGGTAAATGGTTTTCCACCCCCTCACTTTCAATCTGGGAGTGTCTTTGGGTCTAAAATGAGTCTCTTGCAGACAGCATATCGATGGGTCTTGTTTTTTAATCCAATCTTATAGCCTGTGTCTTTTGATTGGGGCATTGAGCCCATTTACATTCAGAGTAACTATTGAAAGGTATGAATTTAGTGCCATTGTATTCCCTGTAAGGTGACTGTTACTGCATATTGTCTGTGCTCCTTTCTGATCTATGCTGCTTTTAGGCTCTCTTTTTGCTTAGAGGACCTCTTTCAATATTTCTTGTAGGGCTGGTTTTGTGTTTGCAAATTCCTTTTGTTTTTGTTTGTCCTGGAAGCTTTTTATCTCTCCTTCTATTTTCAATGATAGCCTAGCTTGATATAGTATTCTTGGCTGCATTTTTTTCTCATTTAGTGCTCTGAAGATATCATGCCAGTCCTTTATGGCCTGCCAGGTCTCTGTGGATAGGTCTGTTGCCAATCTAAGGTTTCTACCATTGTAGGTTACATATCTGTTCTCCCGAGCTGCTTTCAGGATTTTCTCTTTGTCTCTGAGACTCGTAAGTTTTACTATTAGATTTCGGGGTGTTGACCTATTTTTATTGATTTTGAGAGGGGTTCTCTGTGCCTCCTGGATTTTGATGCCCGTTTCCTTCCCCACATTAGGGAAGTCCTCTGCTATTATTTGCTCCAATATACCTTCTGCCCCTCTCTCTCTTTCTTCTTCTTCTGGGATCCCAATTATTCTAATGTTGTTTCATCTCATTGTATCGCTTATCTCTCGAATTCTGCCCTCGTGAGCCTGTAGTTGTTTCTCTCTCTTTTTTCAGCCTCTTTTATTTTCCATCATTTGGTCTTCTATATCGCTGATTCTTTCTTCTGCCTCATTTATCCTAGCAGTTAGTGCCCCCATTTTTGATTGTACCTCATTAATAGCCTTTTTGATTTCAACTTGGTTAGATTTTAGTTCTTTTATTTCTCCAGAAAGGGTTTTCTAATAACTTCCACACTTTTTTCAAGCCCAGCTAGTATCTTTAAAGTCATGATTCTCAACTCTAGGTCCGACATTGTACTAATGTCTGTATCGAGTAGGTCCCTGGCAGATGGTACTACCTCTTGTTCTTTATGCTGAGGTGATTTTTTTCGTCTTGTCATTCGGCCAGAGGAGAATAGATGAATGAGAGAACAGAATGCTAATTGGTTAACAACGTCTCCAGCAAATATACTCTATACAAATCAGAAAAGACCTGAAACCAGGGGACAAGAAAGGGAAAGAAAGAAGAGAAAAAAAGAGGAAAAAGAAAAAGATAAAAACAAACAAGAACAGAACAAAACAAAAAATAAAACAGAATATGATCAAATATAATCAGGCTAGTGCATAGATCAGTGCCACACACTGGATTTTGGGTGTATTTTCGTCTCTTAGAAGAAAGTGCCTCCTAAAATTTTAAAGGAAGAAAGACTTATATATGTACAAAATAAGGTTTGATACAATGAAGGGATGGCAGATTACTGTAAAGATGAAAATTATAAAGGATTTTATAGAAGGAATTGATAAGATAAGTAGTTGTTTTTAAAAAGAAAGAAGAAGATTTAAAAAGAAAAAGAAAAAAGAAAAAAAAGGGAGAGAATGTGATCAGGCAGTGGAGTAGAACAAAGCCATACACTAGTGATTTAGGGTATATTTTGATCTGTTAGAAGAAATTGTATCTCAAAATTTTAAAGAGAGAACATCTTATATATATATATGCCAAAAATAAGGGTAACTACTATGAAGGGATAAAAATATGACTCTAAAAATGAAAAATAAAAAAATTTTTTAATAAAAGGGATTGATAAGATGTTGTTTGAAAAAGGGAAAAAGAAAAATTCAAAAAAAAAACAGTTAAAAAATTATCTTTGAAAACTAATGAATAATGGTAAAAAAGCCATGAATTCTATGTGCAGTATTCCCCTAGTGCTGGAGTTCTCCCATTCTCCTTGATCCGTAAACTTGGTCTTGGCTTGCTGGCTGCTAGTGCTGATCTTCTGGGGGAGGGGCCTGTTGCTATGGTTCCCAAATGTCTTTGCCGGAGGCGGAATTGTCCCACCCTTGTGTGTCCGGGCTAAGCAAGCTGCTCCGGTTTGCTCTCAGGAGCTTTTGTTCCCTGCAAGCTCTCGGTACAGCTTTGGAGCACCAGGGTGAAAATGGTGGCCTCCCAATCTCCGCCCGGAGGAGCTGAGAACTCGGGGCCCCGCTCCTCAGTGTGCCCCCAGAGAAAAGCAGTCACTCCCGTGTCCCTGGTCTCCGGCCGCACTCCGTGCTCACCCGGCCTGTGACCGAGTGTTTCTATCTCTGGCACCCGACCCCATGTGGAGTCTCCAAACACAGCAGATCCCTGCGGTGCGCTCCTGCGCCACTCCTCCTGAGGGAGGAAGGGGAGTCTCCCCGGCTCTGCTGCTTGTTGGGTCCCTGCTGGAGGAGCAGTAGCCCGACTGGGCCGCAGATCACAGTTTATGACCACCCCGAGCTGAGAGCCCACGCCTCGGCTCCGTCTCTGCAGCCGGCTTCCCCACTCCAATACTTGGGAACTCTGCCGCACTCAGGCACCCCCGGTCTTTCTGTGACCCTGAGGGTCCTGAGACCACACTGTCCTGCGAGGGTTCCATCCCCCGCTTAGCCACTGGAGCGAGGTCCCTCAGTGGAGCCGACTTCTAAAGGGTCCGATTTTGTGCTCCCCAGCTCTATCACTTGCCAGAAGTGGCCGATGGAGGTCCCTTCCCCCGCTGTCTATCCTCCCGAATATCACCTCGGATTCACTTCTCTGTACGTCCTACCTTCCAGAAAGTGGTCGCTTTTCTGTTCAGAGTGTTGTTCTCTTCTTATGTTCGATCTCCTGTTGAGTTCGTAGGTGTTCAGAATGGTTTGATCCCTATTCAGCTGAATTCCTGAGACCAGATGAAATCCAGGTCTCCTACTCCTCCGCCACCTTGCTCCGCCCCCTACAGAAACTTTTTTCTATAGAAACTTTGCGGGTCAGAAGGAAGGGCATGATATATTCAAAGTGCTGAATAAATAATAAACAAGGAAACAATGGTTTGAATTACACACTGGACCAGATGGACTTAATAGATATGTTCAGAACACTCCATCTTAAAACAGAGAATATACAACTTTTCAAGTGCATATGGAACATTCCCCAGAATAGACCACAAAACAAGTCTCAACAATTTCAAAATGATCAAAGTTATACCATGTATCTTTTCTGACCACAGCACAATGAAACTAGAAGTCTTCCACAGAAAAAATGTGGAAAGAACACAAATCCATGGAGGTTAAATAATATGCCACTAAATAATGAATGGGTCAACCAAGAAATCAAAGAGGAAATAAAAAAGTACACAGAGACAAAATGAAAACACAGTGACTCAAAATCTTTGGGATTTGGCAAAGGCAGTTTTTAGAGAGAAGTTTATAGCAATAGAGGCCTACCTCAAGAAGCAAGAAAAATGTCACATACACAAACTAACCTTATACCTAAAGGAGTTGACAAAGAAGAACAAACAAAACTCAAATCCAGCAGAAGCTTGGAAATAATAAAGATTAGAGCAGAAATAAATGATAAGGAGATTTAAAAAACAATTGAACAGATCAATGAAACCCAGAGATGGTTCTTTGACAAGATCAACAAGATTGATAAACCTCTAGGCTGACTCATCAAAGAGAGAGAGAGACAGACAGAAAGAGACAGAGAGAGAGAAAGCACTCAAATAAACAAAATCAGAAATGAAAGAGAAATAACTGACACCACAGAAATACAAAGGATTGTAATAGAATATGAAAAATTATATGTCAACAAATTGGACAACTTAGAAAAAATGTATAAATTCTTAGAAACATATAAATAACCAAAACTGAAACAGTAAGAAATAAAAACTTGAACAGACTGATTACCAGCAATGAAATTGAATCAGTAATCAAAATACTCCCAACAAACAAAAGTCCAGGACAGATGGCTTCACAGGTGAATTCTACCAAACATATAAAGGAGTCCTAATACTTATTCTTCTCAAACTATTCCAAAAGAAGAGGATGGAAAATGTACAAATTCATTCTGAGGCCAGTATCACCCTGATACCAAAACCACATAAAGACACCACAAAAAAAGAGAACAGGCTATTATCTCTGATGAACATATATGCAAAAATCCTCAACAAAATATTAGCAAACTAAATCCAACAGTACATTTAAAATATCATTCACTCTGATCAAGTGGGATTTATTCCTGGGATACAAGGGTGGTGCAATATTTGCAAATCAATCAACATGATACATCACATCAATAAAAGAAAGGATAAAAGCCATATGATCATTTCAATAGATGCAGAAAAAGCATTTGACAAAGTACAACATCCATTCATGATAAAAACCCTCAACAAGGAAACGGGAACCCTCCTACACTGTTGGTGGGAATGCAAGCTGGTGCAGCCACTCTGGAAAACAGTATGGAGGTTCTTCAAAAAGCTGAAAATAGAGCTACGATATGATCCAGCAATTGCACTACTGGGTATTTACCCCAAAGATACAAATGTAGGGATCCAAAGGGGTATGTGTACCCCGATGTTTATAGCAGCAATGTCCACAATAGCCAAACTGTGGAAAGAGCCAAAATGTCCATCAATAAATGAATGGATAAAGAAGATGTGAGATATACACACACACACACACACACACACACACACACACACACACACACACACAATGGAATATTATGCAGCCATCAAAAGGAATGAGATCTTGCCATTTGCAACGACGTGGATGGAACTGGAGGGTGTTATGCTGAGTGAAATAAGTCAATCAGAGAAAGACATGTGTCATATGACCTCACTGATATGAGGAATTCTTAATCTCAGGAAACAAACTGAGGGTTCCTGGATTGGGGGTGGGTGGGAGGGATGGGGTGGCTGGGTGATAGACACTGGGGAGGGTATGTGCTATGGTGAGCACTGTGAATTGTGCAAGACTGTTGAATCACAGATCTGTACCTCTGAAACAAATAATTTAATATATGTTAAGAAAAAAAAAGAAGATAGCAGGAGGGGAACAATGAAGGGGGGAAACTGGAGGGGGAGATGAACTATGAGAGACGATGGACTCTGAAGAACAAACTGAGGGTTCTAGAGGGGAGGGGGGTGGGAGGATGGTTTATCCTGGTGATGAGTATTAAAGAGGGCATGTTCTGCGTGGAGCACTGGGTGTTATACACAAACAATGAATCATGGAACACTACATCAAAAACTAATGATGTAATGTATGGTGATTAACATAACATAATTAAAAAAAACCCTCAACAAAGTAGGCTTAGAGAGAACATACCTCAACATAATGAAGACTTTATATGAAAAACCCATGGCAAACATCATACTCAGTAGGAAAGAGTTGAAAGCTTTTCCCCTAAGATCGGGAACAAGACAAGGATGTCTACTCTCACCAATTTTATTCAACATATCACTGGAAGTCCTAGCCACAGCAATCAGACAAGAGAAAAGAATAAAAGGCATCCAAATCAATAAGGAAGTAAACCTTTCACTATTTGCCAGTGATATGATACTATATAGAAACCCAAAACACATCATCAAAAAACTACTAGAACTGATTAAAGAATTCAGTAAGGTCACAGGATATAAAATCAATGTACAGAAAACTGTTGCATTTCTATACATCAATAGTGATGCAACAGAAAGAGGAATTAGAAAATAATCCCATTTACAATTGCACTAAAAAGAATGAAATACATAAGAATATACTTAATCAAAGAAGTGAAAGACCAGTACTCTGAAAACTATAAAACACTGATGAAAGAAGACAACACCAAGAAATGGAAAGACATTCCATGCTCATGGATTGGAAAAAATATATATAAAAATGTCTATACTACACAAAGCAATCTACAGATCTAATACAATTCCCATCAAAATACTAACAGCATTTTTCACAGAACTAAAACAATCCTAAAATTTGTATGGAACCACCAAAGGCCCAGAATAGCCAAAGCAATCTTGAAAAAGAAAAATAAAACTGGATGTATCATAATTCCAGACTTCAAGTTATATTACAAATCTGTAGTAATCAAAATAGTATAGAACTAGCACAAGAATAGACACATAGATCAATAGAACAGAATAGAATGTCCAGTAATTAACATTTGTCCAAATAAAAAATTGTCCAACAAACAATGTCCAATAAACAATTATATGGTCAATTAGTCTTCAACAAAACAGGAAAGAATATCCAATGGGAAAAAGACAGTTTCTTCAACAAATAGTGTTGGGAAAACTGGAAAACAATATGCAGAACAATGAAACTGGACCTCTATTTTACAGCCACACACAAAAATAAACTCAAAATGGATTAAAGACCCAAATGTGAGACCTGAAACCAGAAAAATCCTAGAGAAATCACAGGCAATAATTTCTCTGACATTGGCCATAACAACATCTTTCTAAATATGTCTCCTGAGGCAAGGGAAACAAAAGCAAGAATAAACTATTGGGACCACATCAAAATAAAAGCTTCTACATAGCATAGCAAACAGACAACAAAATGAAAAATCAACCTATAGAATGGAAGAAGATATTTGCAAATGACATATCAGATAAAGGGTTAGTATCCAAAATATATAAAGAATGTGTACAACTGGGGCACCTGGGTGGCTCAGTCTGGTAAGTGTCTGCTGTCAGCTCAAGCCCCACACCGATGTGGAGTACACAGACTCCCTCCACTCAGCACGGAATCTGCTTCTCCCTCTCCCTCTGTGCCTCCCCACAGCTTGTGCTCTCTCTTTCAAATAAATAGATAAAATCTTTAAAAAAAAAAAGGAATTTGTACAACTCAACACCCCAAAAATAAATAATCCCATTAAAAATGGGCAGAAGACATGAACAGACATTTCTCCAAAAAATATATCCAGATGGCCAAAGACACATGAAAAGATGCTCAACATCACTCATCATCAGGGAAATGCAAATCAAAACTACAATGAGGTATCACCTCACACCAGTCAGAATGGTAAAATCAAAAACAAGAACAGTGTTGGCGAGGATGTGGAGAAAAAGGAAACCTTGTGCTGGTGGGAATTTAAACTGGTGCAGCCACTCTGGAAAACAATATGGAGATTCCTCAAAAAGTTAAAAGTGGAACTCCCCTATGATCTGATAACCACACTACTGAGTTTTTACCCAAACAACACAAAAACACTAATCCAAAGGGATACAAGTATCCCTGTGTTTATTGCAGCATTATTTACAAGAGTCAAATTATGGAAGCAGCCCAACTGTCCATTGATAGATGAATGGATGAGAAGATATGACATATACATACAATGGAATATTATTCATCCATAAAAAAGAATGAAATCTTGCCATTTGCAACAACATGGTTGGGTCTAGAAGTATAATTCTAGGCGAAATAATCCAGTCAGAGAAAGACATATTTCACTCACAAGTGGAATTTAAGAAAACAAATGAATAAAGGATAAAAAGAAGGAGACAAACCACAAAACAAATTCTTAACTACAGAGAACAAATAGATAGTAAATAGAGGTGATGGGGGGGGAATGGGTGAATAGGTGAAGGGGTTTAAGAGTATACTTATCTTGATGAGCACTAAGTAATATATGGAATTGTTGAATCACTATATTGTGCACTTGAAATGAATGTAACACGGTATTTTAACTACACTGGAATTAAATAAAAAGGAAACAGAAAAGGATAATGAAACACAGGAAAAAAATACTAAAAAGTAAAAAAGGACATAAAAATCAGTAAACTGTGGTACAATTTCTTTTTTTTTAATATGAATATCACCTAATTTTTTTTAAAGATTTTATTTATTTATTTGACAGAGAGACAGGGTGAGAGAGGGAACACGTGCAGGGGGAGTGGGAGAGGGAGAAGCAGACTTCCCGCAGAGTAGGGAGCCCGATGCAGGACTCGATCCCAGGACCCTGGAATCATGATCTGAGCCGAAGGCAGACGCTTAATGACAGAGCCACCCAGGCTCCCTGTGGTACAATTTCAAGGGACCTAATGTATGTTATTAAGGAAGGTGAGAACCAAAAAGATAGTTGAAGACATGGTGGCCAAAAATTCTTAATTGTATGAAAACTGTAAACTTTCAGGAAGCTCAAAAACTCAAGAATAAGAAATGTAAAGAATACTACACCAAGGTACACGTTGCCCAAAACTAGGGAAAATGAGAAAATTTTATAAGCAGCCAGAGAAAAATGTTAAATTATGTACAGAGGAACAAAGGTAAGGACAACAGCAGATTTCTTGTCAAAAACAATGTAAATGGAAACACAGGGGATCAACATTTAATAACAGAAGAAATAATTACAGCTAATAAGCTAACAAAGGAGACAAAACCGCATTTTAAAAAAAAATTTATCCAAAAGAAGGCAGGAAAAGGGGAACAAAGATCATGTAGAGAAATCAAATAGGAGGTTGATTTAAATCTTGCCATATTAGTAATCATATGATGTGTAAATCTATATAACCAAATGAAAAGGCAGAGACCTCCTATCATATTAAATAAAAAATTAAGACGCAAGTATATGATGCCTACAAAAACCTACTACTTCAAATATAAAGACACAAATAAGTTAAAAGTAAAAGTATTAAAAAAGATATGCCATGCTAACATTATAATATGCCATTCTAACATTTTCATTTCACAATGAAAGAGGGTGCTGTGAGTAGAGTTGGAAAGGAGAGGTGACAAAGGGGCACAAGGTGTCTTTTGAGAGTATGTACATGTTCAATATCTTTACTGTGGTGATGAATTCATATATCATATTGGACATGTGGATATACATCATGTCAAAACTTACAAGATGGTACACTTTAAAAATGTGCAGTTTATTGTACATCAATTTTACCTCAATAAAGTTGTTCAAAAATAAGTGGAATACAAAGTATGCAGAGAAGATACCACCTCAGGATGATCAGGATGCAAATGTTTACCACTTTCTCCTCTTTGCTTTATACCTTAAACATTAGCATTTTATTTTATCAGCAGATTAACCAACTTGATAACTGTCTCAGAAACAGGCAGATGCTGACTAGGGACCTTAATTGGACTCATATTAACTGAGTATATTATCTAAAGACAAAGGCTGTCATGTTAGCTTTAACTATCCTTCTGTAAAACTGTAATTTTTCATCAATTTAAACAAACTTATAATGACCTTACTTAAATTTTAATTCAACAAAGAAAAATGTCAGACTCTCCTGTGGCACAATCGTAAATGCAGACACAGACTCATAGTGCCTGAAAGGACCTCAGAAATATCTGTAAAAAAAGAAATTAGAGAAACGATTCCATTTACAATAGCACCAAAAACCATAAGATACCTCGGAATAAACCTAACCAAAGAGGTAAAGGATCTATACTCTACGAACTACAGAACACTCATGAAAGAAATTGAAGAAGACACAAAACGATGGAAAAATATTCCATGCTCATGGATCAGAAGAATAAACATTGTTAAAATGTCTATGCTACCCAGAGCAATCTATACCTTCAGTGCCATCCCGATCAAAATTCCAATGACATTTGTCAAAGTGCTGGAACAAACAATCCTAAAATTCGTATGGAATCAGAAAAGACCCCGAATCGCCAAGGAAACGTTGAAAAAGAAAAACAAAGCTGGGGGCATCATGTTGCCTGATTTCAAGCTGTATTACAAAGCTGTGATCACCAAGACAACATGATACTGGCACAAAAACAGACATATAGACCAATGGAACAGAATCGAGAACTGAGATAGGGACCCTCAACTCTACGGTCAAATAATCTTCAACAAAGCAGGAAAAAATATGCAATGGGAAAAAGACAGTTTCTTCAATAAATGGTGCTGGGAAAATTGGACAGCCACATGCAAAAGAATGAAACTCGACCATTCTCTAACACCATACACAAAGATAAACTCAAAATGGATGAAAGAACTCAATGTGAGACAGGAATTCATCAAAATCCTAGAGGAGAACATAGGCAGTAACCTCTTTGACATTGGCCACAGCAACTTCTTTCAAGATACATCTCCAAAGGCTAGTGAAACAAAAGCAAAAATGAACTTTGGGGACTTCATGAAGATAAAAACTTCTGCACAGCAAAGGAAACAGTCAACAAAACAAAGAGGCAACCCACAGAACGGGAGAAGATATTTGCAAGTGACGCTACAGATAAAGGGCTGGTATCCAAGATCTATAAAGAACTTCTCAAACTCAACACCCAAAAAACAAATAATCAAGTCAAAAAATGGGCAGAAGATATGAAAAGACACTTCTCTGAAGAAGACATACAAATGGCTAACAGACACATGAAAAAATGTTCATCATCATTAGCCATCAGGGAAATTCAAATCAAAACCACATTGGGATACCACCTTACACCAGTTAGAATGGCAAAAATGGACAGGGAAAGAAACAATAAATGTTGCAGAGGTTGTGGAGAGAGGGGAACCCTCTTACACTGTTGGTGGGAATGCGAGTTGGTACAGCCACTTTGGAAAACAGTGTGGAGGTTCCTCAAAAATTTAAAAATAGAGCTACCCTATGACCCAGCAATTGCACTCCTGGGTATTTACCCCAAAGACACAGATATAGTGAAAAGAAGGGCCATATGCACCCAATGTTCATAGCGGCTCAATGTCCACAATAGCCAAACTGTGGAAAGAGCCGAGATGCCCTTCAACAGATGAATGGATAAAGATGTCGTCCATATATACAATGGAATATTACTCAGCCATCAGAAAGGATGGATACCCAACTTTTATATCAACATGGATGGGACTGGAGGCGATTATGCTAAGGGAAATAAATCAAGCAAAGAAAGTCAATTATCATATGGTTTCACTTATTTGTGGAACATAAGGAATAGCATGGAGGACATTAGGAGAAGGAAGGGAAAAATGAAGGGGGCAGAAATCGGAGGGGGAGATGGACCATGAGAGACTATGGACTCTGAGAAACAAACAGGGTTCTAGAGGGGAGGGGGTGGGGTGGATGGGTTAGTATGGTGATGGGTATTAAGGAGGGCACGTACTGCATGGAGCACTGGGTGTTACACGAAAACAATGGATCGTGGATCACCACATCAAAAACTAATGATGTATTGTAAGGTGACTAACATAACATAAAATAAAAAAAAAAAAGAAAGAAATACCCGCCTTGCTTTTACAGAGAAAGAGTTGAGGGTCAAAGGAAATGAGTGGCCAGCTTGAAGTCACATGGCTAACTGAGACTGGAACTTGTGTCTCCTGACTCTCTGTGTTTCAAGCTCAGAGGACTTTAATATAAAGCCCATTCATTATATATTTGTTAAACTCTCAATGGATATTCCAGTTTAAACTGGTGACCTTATATTCTCCTATTTTAAAATATACTGAATTATTATGAAAGAAGAACCACACTCTGGTGCCAATATCTACACTTCCCACATTTCTCCATTAACAAGTTTCCATTTTTGGAAAGGGACACAGTAGGAAGAACATAAACTGCCCTCCTCTCCTCATCCTGTCATTTCTGCTCTGTTATATTTAGGGCATAACCCACTTATTAGGGTTTATGACAAAATGGGCCAACACAAACTCTCCCATTTTTCCCCTTACCTATGTTTTCTTAATTTTGTACTGCACTTAATTTTTGTCTATATTTTTTATCTTTTTATTAAATTTCTGGTAATAATCTTCCCAGGAATTCTGGGAACATTTATTCAGTCTTCTCAAATACTAAGCTATTCAAGGCATAAACTATGCATAAAAAGACAAAAGAAAAGAGAAAGAGTATAAAGGACCAGCACAGCCATCCATCCATTAGAATGGGTAGAGGAGTGGAAATCTATGCATGAATCAGTGAAAACTAGTATCAGTCATTAAGAAACAGATGCACCACAGTCATGGTGTTTGCCATGAACACACACAGAAAATTTCTCAGCTCTTGTTTTTTCTACTCCACCCTTGTTTTGTATGACTATTCCACAAACTCAGTCTAAGGAGAAAATGCTAATTTTTTGTGGCCCAATTTGAATCTAAAATTTAATCTTCTTTTTTTTTTTTAGGGTGGGGAGGGGCAGAGGGAGAGGGAGAGAGAATCTTAAGCAGGATCCATGCTCAACATGGAGCCTAATGTGGGGCTTGATCTCACAACATTGAGATCATGATCTGAGCTGAAATCAATAGTCAGATGCTTAACCAACTGAGCCACCTTGGTGCCCCTAGAATTTAATCTTCTGACACTTTCTGTTTTGGAGTTTTCAGAAATTCTGATCATATCCATAGGGAATGAGAAATAGTAGATAATAACACAAGGCTAATCTTCAAAGGAATTTAATTGTAGGATAACACATTGAATCCTACAAAATAATTGGAACATAATAACAATTATAACACAGCAGTGGTCCCCAAATTTGGGGGTACATAAAAGTCACAGGGCACTTCTCCCAGAAATTCTGATTTAGCAGATTAGGAGTGGAGCCCTACAATTTCCACTTATTAAAAGTTTTACAAGTGATTTTGCTGTAAGCCCACTTGTACTAATAAAAATTGCTTAACCCCTTACCTTTTGTGTTGCTAGTAAAACTTTGGTTAAAATTTCAGTTCCACAGCTCACTAGCCAGAAGTCCTTAGAGAAGTCACATGACCACTCTGTATTTCAACTTTAAAATAATGAAATAATATATGTACAGTGCTGGGTACATAGTAGACGCTTAAATAATATTAGTTTCTTTCCCCAAACACATACCATTTTCCTTCTTAATCTGAGCCTAAACTACAATGTGTCTCTCCCTTAATTCTTAACCTGTGTGTAAACAACTCCATATATTCAAGATCATGAAAACTCACACACCTCAACTCAAATGACCAGTTGCCAGTCTCGGAAACTTTTTGCTATGTTTGAAAGACTAAGGCATGACAGAATATTGATGCATGCATATAATTAGTCATGTTACAAAAGTCAGCTGATACAAGATATTAACTTATTCAAGTAAAAAAATGTAATCATTAACCCAAACTTTCCACCCTGCCCTGGGTGCTATTTTGTAAATGGAAAAAAACTACTTTAAGCATAAATAGGAAGGTGTAAAGCATTTCTGCTTACAGACAAGAGTTCAAGGTAAATCCTTATATTTTTTTGACGTATGTTCTAGTTCCTCAGCCTCTTATACTTATATTCATCTGAAGGCCTTTGATCCCACAAGGTGCTCTGAAACATCCAGGATTTAAACACAGGCCTAATGCACACCCAGGCAACCCATAGGAAAGTGAGAATTACATTTGGCCCAATAGCCAATAATGGTTAAAGAGAAGCTCAGCATCCCAGAAAACACACGAAACTCAATCCACAGCAGTTTTTGAAAGTTTCTCTCCTTATTTATCAGGGCTGGATCGATACCAACAGAGGTTATTAACAACATCTGACCAGAGCCTTCCAGATAGGACTCCAATCCTAAGGTTCTTCCACCAGCCCACCAACCCCACCAAAGTCTTCCTAATCCTTATGCTTAAAAAGCCAACCCCTCTTTTGCACTGTTCCACAAAACACTGGGGAAAACATGCCAAATTTATATTTATGTTAGAGAGGGTTAGAAATACAAATTATATGTTTAAATGTTTAATTTTTCATGAAAACCATATAGGTATAAAGTTTAAAAATCAAATAGTGATAAGTAGCTTATACTAAAAAAGGCAACAGCTCCCCCAAGACCAGCAACATTAACCCTTCTCTCCAAAGGCAACTACTTGTAAATATCTGTTTCTTCTGGTACTTATCTCCTTGTTTTTAGAGATTAACTTTATTTCACTATGTAAATATAATTGGGCCAAGTCAGGCACATAATTTTATTTCCTTCCCTGAACATAAGTTTTATTTTTCCTAGAGTTATTCATTGCATCTTTTTAAAGAATTCATTTGGGGTTTTTCTCTGTATTTACACTTAAGTCTTTCCATGTCCTCTGGCAACTAGCATTTCAGAATTGCTCACAAATATAACCTTTCAGATAATTTCTGATTTCCATTTTTTCTAGAGATTTTTCTCCTAGGATCATTTTGGGCCTCCTATTTCAGTTTGAACTGGTTTCCTAGAAGGGAAACTGCACAGCTCTTATTCTTTGCCATTCCCCTATGTTGGATCCTGTAACCCATGGCTGCTTCTTCTTTTTTGGGGGGGGCTAACTCATTTTTAATGGCCATGATTTAAGATCAATTCCAAAAAGACCCCTGAAAAAAACAACTACTCCATTTGTATTTTAGAAATACCCCAAAATAGAAAATTAAACCAATTTATAAATTACTCTTAATAGTGGCAACTGATATGTTCTCACAAAACACAAAATCAAAACTACCTGATAGAGCATCCTGAAAATAGTGACAAACTCTCCAGGTGAGAAAGCCAAAGGCTGGGATATTATCAGTCGAGAAGGCTTAAAATATTTTATTTTCCCGTCAAGTTCTATACTTTCTTGGATAGCTGACAGTCTTCTGAATCTGGAAGTTCACTATAATTGAGTGCCATGTGCAAACAACAAGGAAAAATCAATTCAGTGACCATGAGAAAAGGAGAAATGAGCTACAGAGTCACTGGGGAAGTTTATAAAGCTTCTCTGTAGGGTTGGGTTATTAGTTTTTGTTCTGAAACAGCAGCACTGAAGCACAAAAATTGCCAGTAATTGGGGTCAATGTTCAGTCAGATCCCCCAAAAGAAGATCTTAAGCCAACCAGTATGTAGTATGCAGTGCCCTCTGCTAGAATAAAACTTTGACTTCAAATAAGCATGTGATGGTTCTAACTTTTCTGTTAGGGAAAGTTAATGAGTTTCTTTTGGCTAAATTGTTACAAAGGTGTGATTCTCAGAAATGAAAATCCAGATACCTCAAACTCCATGTGTAAAAAAGATACTCTTGAAAGGAGGCAAAATGTACATTAATTTCATCGCTTTTTTCCCTCCCTGTATAAAAGTCAGGTCCAATAGCAAAGAAACTGCTGAAATGAGTGAAAATGAGATTACTAGTTCTTACAGAGAGGAAAACAAAAGTAGTCAAGGACTAATTTCAATGTCACATGCAAAGGAGGCTATAGGCCCCTAGACAGGGATCAGGCCACTAGAGCTTTTCCCAGCTACTTATGGGGAAGTTTGTCTTTCCTGTATGACATAGAAAAGAGACCAAAAAGACAAAAGGAGTACTGACTTTTCTGAAAAACATTGACAACTGGCCTGAATATGAGTTCCTCAGAGGTTACCTGCTTGTTCCCTCAAGTCTAATATGTGCCGGCTGATGTACTACACTTTCTTAAAGCTGTCACTTACCTCTATGAGGTGTCAGTTTCTTAGCTGAAAATAACAATAGCATTCCCTTCAAGAGCTATTCTGAGAACTGAAATTTTGCAGAAATAATAAATTGTATTTACAAAGGTTTTGTGGTGTCTTGGAAATTTAGGCTGCAAACATGGGAGTATTTCAAGTAGCCCCCTACACTCCTGAACACATATCCCAAAGTTGAAGTGAAAAAGTCAAGGATGGCCTTTCTAAATTTCACATCCCTCTAAATCTTCAGTTACTTCCCTTCTCTGCCATGAAACCTTTAGCCATTCCAAGCTTCATTTACTTTTCACCTCTAAATTTTACTTCAGCATTTAGTTTCTGACTCCTTCATACACCCACCACTTGTAGTCCTTTGGCTATTTATCAGTTTCTGGGTGAGAACTTTCTCCTACAAGTAGCTGAAAGCTCCTTGAAGACAGAGACAAATTTGGGTTGTTTTTTGTATCCTCTATGGTACTTAACACAATATCATGTTTTGACAGTTTGTTCAATGCCTGTTAATCTTATTCAGAGAAGCATCTCCTTGTTACTGATTGTCAAACCTACCTATCTGCACATTACATACCTGGGAATGTTTTGTAGAATACTAATGTTCAACCCCAATTCTAAAAATTCAGATTTAACTGGTCTTGGATAAAATCTGGGCATTTGCGTTTTCTAAATGTCCCACCGGTGATTCTTGTTTGTCATTGCTGCATGCCCTCTTCTGCAAAATTGGGTAGAGAAAGAAACATGGTGAAGGGCGAGAAGAAATAATCTGGGATTTTTTAATATTGATTTGGAAGATACAGAAGTTGAATAGGCTTCTTATCAGTGCCGATTATTTGGCAATCTTGAAAGTTTTCTGACACCTCATTGACCTCTCAAGACACTGAGATATCTTAGCTGTCTCAGATGTTTCAGGTAATGCAGGCCTTAAGGGATGACACCTGTCTTGTACACTTAAACCCCAAGTCTTGGTTACAGGTGTTTTTTGGTGGGAGACATTCCTCTTGGAATAGGACTTCAGAGGCAAACGGTGAGTCTCTGCCTTGAGTCCAGTTGTAAAGATCTAGGTAACCCTTCTTCACATACTAGAAGTTCCATCCATTTAGCGATGTGAGGGTTAAAAGACAATACTAAACCAAATATGTTCCCTGCCAAGAAGCCATCTGTAATAACCAATAATTATAGTTTAAAAATCAACTATATGCAGCATACAATATCAAGACATTGCTTTCAATGAGTTTATAATTCAAGAAGGCACATTAAGATATAAACCTATGAAACCTAGCAAACAAGATAAAAAATCACAACTATGTAAAGAGAGAGATAGTAACGGCTACTAATAATTGCATGCTGACCATGTGCCAAGCACAGTGCCAAATACTTCACATTTATGATTTCATTTAAACCTCACAACTCTATGAAGCAGGAACATTTTTTATTATCCTCATTTTATGGATATAGAAACCAAGATGTGAAAAAGCTGAGTAACTTGCACAGAGTTAGACAGATAGAACATGGTAACAAAAGGATTGTAAACCAAGCTGATTCCAAAGTCTGCACCACTGGTCCTTAGAGCCACTGTTTTTCAATGATGGATGAATAAGGGCAATGGTTGTTCAGAGGATCTAGAGAGTAGTGTGAGATGTAATGAGCAAAGAAAGCAGTCACAGTGGTAGTGAGATTTTAACTGGCACTGGAAGAATTTCGAATGAAAATAAGGAGTCTGGGCATGAGTTTATCACGTGAATCTCTGTGGTTCAGAAGCTCCTGAAAAAATGAGATCATCAATGGCAGTAGAAAACACCCGAGTTCTTCTCTGGCAGCAAATCCATCCCAGAGTAGGACCAGGATCATGACCTACCCTAGACTTTGAACTAGAATCTGAGTAGTTTAATCTGGAACTACTCATCAGGAAGAAGTCCTAAAAGGGTTGAACTCTTCATGAAATGCCAAATTGAATCACCTCTCCCCACTTATAAATGTGTATTAAGCAATAAGGTTGCTCAGCAAATGTTCCCCTAAGGCAATGTTTTCCAAGGAGCACTATTTGCTTTTCATAGTCATTTATCCCTTTGACAAATTCATTAATTCACTCATTCTTTATTTGACAAATGTGTTAATTCATTTATTTAATCCCTTGATTTGACAAATTTTCTTTTATTATTGGTGAGCAAACTGGCAAACTCTACTTCCATGAGCTTAGAGCCATGGACAGTGGTTCTAAATGCTGGCTGAAGATGAATGACCTGGGTGAGGTACTTTAACAAAATACTGACCCTTGATGCACTTTAGACTGGAGACTGGGAATCTAATGTGAACCAGAGTTGAGATCCAGTGTGGGTATACTAGGAAAATGCATTTATATAGACTCTGGGATAAAAGAAGGCAAATGTAGATGGAGGAAGATGGCAAAGAGAAGCATAGTCTGAGATGAGGTCTGGGATTTGGGAAACACTAGATTTAACAAAGTTAAATAGGTTTCTTTACTATAGGCCTTCTCAAAATCTTCTAATGATCCATGAATCTCCAAGAGGGATATTATATACAGTGTTCCAAAGTTACTTTTACACAGAGCTTATTGAGACTGTCATGTTTCTCATTTAGGAATTACTGTTTATATGTATGTAATTATAGAATGGACTAGAGGGGTGGGAAATGTGAAAGTGGGTCAGGTGAAATAATTTTGTTCCAGAAGTTAAGAAGATTGGTAATAAATCTAAAATCCAGAGATCTTCTTAATCTCTGAAGGATTTTGAAAGGGACCTCAAATTGAAATTAATAGCTGTTTACATAAATAGCATGTAATACCATATAGTGATATGTTCAATTTCATCAACTGGCTTTTCACTGCTTAAAAAAGTATTTAATAATCTATTCCAGTTTTGAAAAAAGGGGGACTTGTTTCAATATTTCTAAATTTAAAAGGCAAAGTATAATTGTAGGAGGAAGTAATTATATTCGTGATTTGAGTTAGAACCAAGGCTAAGGATCACGAAACTTTTGAGGATAGCCTGTGTTCTTAATCCACTGAAAAAGAACTCATAGTAAATATGCACTAGATGAGAATTGCATTTTAGAAGAAGAACTTAGGGAAAACTTATTTAGAGAGGAAATACATAGAATTGACTGTTATGGGTGTCTTCCTGTACAAACACAATTGCAAAGATTACTCACTGATTAACCTTTGCATATTAAATATACCTAACTAGAATTTGAAAGTCATGAGCCTGTTTCATTTATGTGGCTTTAGAAAACATTTTGACCTATTTAGGTAGTTGAGTCAAAAGAACTTTAGAGTGTAAAAAAAGAGTTGTCTTCATTATACTTCCTGGATGTTGATTGACTAGGTCTACCTTACTGCTGTCACATGGCAGTCATTCCATACACTGGTTCTGGTAATCCTTTGAAAAAAATTGAGTACATCCAGTTTCAGAATAGAGGTAACATATCACATAATCCCACAACATTTAATGAGGCAGGTATTTTTAATAGGGAGGTTAAAATTTTGCCTAATGTTACACAGCTGGTAAATAGCCAAAATAAGATTGATATCTATGACTGATGCTATAGTCTAAGCTCAGATTAAAGGATAATTTTTAAACAAATTATAAAGTGAACACATCAAAGATTTTATTTAACTCATTAAATAAATGAGAGAACTGGTAAGATGTTATAACCAGTTCAAAAGAATGTCCAAAAAACAGACATGATTATAGATCAGCAATGTTGAAATGAATTTGCAAATGGACACAAAACTGGCTGCTTCCACAGTGGAGGAGGGAAGTCTTTGAACTTCCACTAGACAGAATTTATTTGCTTGTGTGTAGACAAGTATTATTTTGTAGGGCTATCAGTTACCTTCAACTTAGTGTTGTAAAATAGTTCAAAAGCAACGAAAGACTCATAGGAGTGGAGTAGAATGGAATAACCTGGAAAAATGTGCTTTAAACAATGCATATGTACTAACAAGGAGCCCTGTTCATGAAGAGAATAAACAAAAATTCCTTTTTTTACAGCAAGGTTGTATGCTTCTTAAAAATAGAGATATTATCTTTCTAATATCTACTTTATAGTTCTCAAAGTGGTGCTTAATAAACACATTTTGATGTAGACTAATTGCTGGTCTTTAGAATTTTGTTTTTGTTTTGTTTTGTTTTCAAGAATGACTGGTATTTAGGTTTCAAATATATGTTTACATCACACAACTCTTGATTTCCAAACCAGGATCCCAAACTTGGTAGCATTTTCAGTTTTACTTTAGATCAAAACATAAAGCAGTGTTTTAATTGAGTCTTGAGCTGTGACAACAATATAGCCCACTGTGCTTACTAAAGACAACATTATCAAAATCTGTCTGAGGGTGTAGCCTTATCTAATTAGACAGATACAAAGAGTTTAATGAACTAATATTCTGTTCTCCTTAAAGTAATGTAGAACACTTCCTTCTTACAAATCCTTTGAGTGATATCTTTCTGGAATCAGAATAAATATTAAGTTTAACAAATGCTCTATTCTTAGGCATCATTGCTTTCCTTTCCCTCAAAAAAAAAAGAAAGAACTGGAAAAGCATGGATATACCCACCAATAATCAACAAATTTATCCCTGAATTTTAAAATTATGATTGACATGTGTGTGTAAACAAAAGTTTATTTACAAAAACAAGTGACAGGGCCACATTTGGCATTTAGGCTATAATTTACAAACTCCTGTTTTAGGGTGTGGCTCTGGAGTCAGGCTGCTGTGTTCAAATTCAGGTTCTGCCTCTTACCAGTTGTTTGACCCTGAGTGAGTTACTAAACCTCTCTGTGGCTTACATTTGTTATCTTTATAATGGGAATAATAATACCTATCTGGGTTTGTAGGGAGGACACCTACACAGTGGTCAGAAAGTGTCTGGCATTTGGTAAGCTTTCAGTGATGGGTAGCTCTTATTATTCTGTGTTAAACTGGACGCTTTTGAAGGACTATCATGTCACTTATCTGATTGAATCTTCATTGATCCAGTGAGGTAAGTTCAGCAAGAATGGTGATTAATCCCATGGGTTGTCCGAGTTGATTGCTTTTTTGTCATTTTATTTCACTTTTTTTATCAATAAATATAAGATTTTTCTACAGAGACCACATAACATCTTTGTAATCATATTTGAAATTAGAAAATACAAAATTAAAGTTTGATGCTGGAGGAGACAACTAATGAAAAGCTGTTTTCCAGCTACTAAGTCAGACTAAATCTCCTGGAACAGTGGATTTAGGGAAAAACATCCTTAATACTTCTAGGCTCAGTGCTCATGTGCTGGTTTTTTGTTTGCTTGTTTTTCATTTCTTGTCTATTTATCTTCCTTTGACTTTCCAAAAGAGCAAGACTAGTGCTGAGAGTACAACATCAGTGGAAATAA
This sequence comes from Callorhinus ursinus, assembly GCF_003265705.2. Classification (NCBI taxonomy): domain Eukaryota; kingdom Metazoa; phylum Chordata; class Mammalia; order Carnivora; family Otariidae; genus Callorhinus; species Callorhinus ursinus. The sequence goes on from NW_027397131.1 coordinate 5,540,196, forward strand.
CAGAATCTTTTCACCCCTCCTACTATGAGCTGCCTAATGAACAGTTGACATATTTTCAAGAACATACTCCATGTCCCACCCAAGTTTCCAAATGTTTGGCCATGAAATGAGGATGGCCACGAATATTTTTGTAAGACCAAACTCTGTGCAGAGTCACTATGTTTCCAAACGGGCCAAAATCAGGGAGCTGCACGCTGCTATTATTTAATCCAGCTGAAGTTCCCCTAATAGAAGCTGGTTACCCCAGCCACAGCTGGCTAATTACAAGTTCCATGATTATTTTTCTCTCACTTGAGCTCTTTTGGAATCTTCAACCCAATATGGAATTAATAATAACTCTTTGACTTCTGGCAAACACGCCTGAATATTTCAACTTCTGCAACCTGAGGGAAATAGGAAAGGGAAGTTTGCAAATAAAGGGCAAATTCTAATTGCATGATAGAGGACTTCTATGGCTGAAGGAAGTGGTACAGAGATATTAACCTCCAAAATTAGAGCTTCAAATTGCCATGATCCCCATCTTTGATCCCATCTACGTAGTCACAAATGAGAGAGTTAATAATCAAAAAGTTGTAAAAAAAAATGGCTTAAATTCTGCAATACTATATAACAACAAAAGAATCTTTTGCATTCTGCAGTAGTTTGTGCTTTTTGAGACACTTACAAATAATTTACTATCTGATCTTTAAAGTAAAGGTAAAAACCAGTGAGGTAGCAGAAAAGATACTCTGTCCTTTGATAAAAGAAAAACAGGGTGAGTATTTAGTGATAGAGAGAAATCAGAATACCTGGCTCCAAATCTAAGGTTCTCTCCAATAAGGCTAATTCTGCTCAGCAGTGCTGCCACCAGCATATCCACATAGTGCACTAATTAAATCCAGATGGCTTGTGAATCTCCTTCATTTCCATCTGGGATAATGTAGAGAATGGAAGAGAAGCAGTTCCTCTCCTTGGGTATTTTAAGGGACAGTGGTAAGTTTTGATTATCAAAGAAAATCAGAATGATCTCTTTCTTTACCATAAAAAGTCAATATCCTCACATAAGTATATTAGTGCTCCTAACACATTAGTAGCATGCCACAGCCGCCCAAATCAAATCATTAAAAAGGAAAAAAAAGCAGCACAAAACTCCAGACTACAAATAAACCTACTAAACCCCCACTGAGAAATGAGATTATCTCATTATGGATCTTCATGGAACAAAGATGAGGTTTCTTCACTACGTTTATGAAACAGGCATTCCAAGCAACTTAAGCAGCTGGAGGGCAAACTGTAGAACTCAGGAGGCAAATGTCATTAAAGATGTCCATGCAACTTCCAGGATTCACTGAGCATTAGAATATGAAGATCTAGTACTCTGGTTTAAAGTTGGTTTGCCTGAGTTAAAACCTCAGCTCTGCTGCTTAGTAGCCAGGTGATGTTAGGCAAATTATTGGCTCTCCCTAAGCCGCAGGGCTTTAGTGCTTTCCTAAGCACTATAGGCAGGGATAATGATATAACCTTCTTCATAGGGCTGCAGTAGGATCAAATGAGATAAAGCTCATATTCCCATGTTGTACATAAAAGCATTTAATGTTTGTTATTCAAGGAATATTAATTTGAACCTCTCCTTAAACTGGATGACAGAGAGAAAAATATGAAGTTTAGGATTTCATATAAGTCAGTCATTCTGTCCATTGAAGAGGAGTTTGGGTATAATTTAATCCATAAATATCAGATGAGAACTCAGTATGTATTAGGAAATAAGAAATAAATTCTCACTGAGCATACTCCCTGTTCCATAAAAGCTTGAAAAGTTCCTAGCTCTAATGTATATGACAATACAAGAGGTACTACCAGACTAATAGGGTTTATTGCCAAATGAGTGGTATTTACCAGTGTTTCTCAAAGCTGGTATCCATGCACTTCTGTATATCCACAGATATATTATTATGGAAGGCCCCTATATGAGATGTTTTGGTCCATTTTAATGCAAATCTTTAAAAAGTAGTTATTGTAATCATATTCTGGATCATTTGGTTGTAACATAACTGAGTACATTTGTAGTTGTGACTATGATTGTGTGGAGTCCAAGTCTTATCACTTTTATCTGTGCCTACTTATCAAGAATTAACAAATAAATGATGGATTCAAGCCAATTAAAATGCAAATTGATTTCTGAAGGCTATATAAATAGTAGAAAGAAAAAGAGTGGAAGAAGAATTTGAGTTATCACATAAAATAAGGTAATAACATGCTCACCTAAAAACAATGTAGGATGTTATAGTGGATCTTACATTCATGTTAAAACAAAGAAAAAAGAAACTCACATTATAATGATGCTGTTACTTTGTTAGTTTTATATATTGCTCATATTTAATTTATAAGTATATTTTGATCCCATTGCTATATAGGTGCCATAAACTGAGAGACTATATATACCTTTCATGGCCTTTCTAAACTACCTTTTGGTTCTCAGAGAATTTTTGTAGATTATTTAGGATTTTCTACATAGATAAGCATGCCATCTGCAAATAGTTTTATTTCTTTCATCCTAATCTGAATGCCTACACTACAGAAATACAAAGGATAAGACAATACTATAAAGAATTATATGCCAATAAATTGGGCAACCTGGAAGAAATGGATAAATTCCTAGAAATACACAATCTTACAAAACTGAATCAGGAAGAAATTGAAAATCTGGACTTGCCAATTGCTAGTAACAAAATTGAATCAGTAATCAAAAAACTCCCAACAAAAGTCCAGGACCAGATGGATTCATAGGTGAATTCTACCAAATGTTTAAAGAATTGATACCTATTCTCCTCCTACTATTTCAAAAAATAGAAAAGAAAGTTTCCAAATACATTTTATAAGACCAGCTTTACCCTGATACCAACAGATACCAACACCAGAAAAGACACTACAAAAAGAGGAAACTACATGCCAATATCCCTGATGAACATGGAAGGAAAAGTCCTCAATTTAAACTGCATTTAAAAACTTATTAAAAGGATCATTTACCACATTCAAGTGGGATTTATTCTGGCAATGCAAGGATGGTTCAATATTCACAAATTAATCAACGTGATACCCCATGTTAACAAAGGAAAAGATAAAAATCATATGATCCCCTTAATAGATGCAGACAAAGCATTTGGCAAAATTCAACATTCATTCATGATAATAACTCTCAACAAAGGGTGTTTAGAAGGATCATATCCTAACATAATAAAGGCCATGTATGACAAAAACCATAGCTAATATCATACTCAATGCCTTTATTTCCTTTTCTTGCCATATTCCATTGGCTAGAACCTACAGTACTGAATAAGTTTCATTTTGATGAGAATCCACTTTTATTTTTGGTATGAGTCTGTCTTTTCTTGCCTATCTTTAGATCCTCAGCCAGCACCACTATCTGTAGGTTTACGGACTGATTGATCCACTAACCATATGACATTACATAAACCAAGGGACTTCCAGCAATGCATACAAGACAATGGGATCTACTAGTCCTATCTCATACTGTACCACTCTGGAGCTGCTGGCCTGAAAGAGTGACAGAACTGTTAGGGTGCCAGCTTGGAAATGATACACAAGAAGGATTTGATACCATCTCAAAGAATCTAGTATCCACTCTAAATCAATGACTATTACACAATGCTGTGTTTTCAATTGGTAAAAAAAAAAAAAACAAAACATGGATCCAAAAAGTAGAAGTTTGAATGGCCCTGGGTACCCATTTCTCATCACTCCTGGTAACCCAGTCAAGGAAGTTTTGCTTACCATCCCCAGAGCTGTGAGTTCTGCAGGTTTATAGGGTGAATGGCAAAAGTCCCATTGAACTTCTTCCAAGACTCCTGTCAAGGGACCAGCTGGCAGAAAGAGAAATTACCATCCTGGCAGGGATGGTGATGCTAATCAGGAGGAGATAGGTCTCTTGTTATACTTAGAAGAAACAATATAAAACAAGAAGACTTTAGTTTAGAATACTATATTGATTTGAGTTAAACTACTTCTTTAAAATCATAATTTTCTTTTTTTTAAAGATTTATTTATTTATTTGACAGAGAGAGACACAACGAGAGAAGGAACACAAGCAAGGGGAGTGGGAGAGGGAGAAGCAGGCTTCCCACCAATCAGGGAGCCCAGTGTGGGGCTCGATCCCAGTACCCTGAGCCGGAGGCAGATGCTTAACGACTGAGCCACCCAGGCACCCCTAAAATCATAATTTTCATTTATTGGGTACTTCCATTAGAGTCAGAGGGTCACTGCATATATCCACACCTATTAAGAATACAGCTATAAGATGCTGAATATTTGCCTGCTCATCTTGGGGAATTGGGAGGGAGAAAGAGTAGTGGAAATGATCACAAATAAGGGATAGGGATGATTGGGGATGTTTGTTTATATAAAAATCTAAATCCTCCAATCATTTATTAAGCAGTATAATGATATATAAATGGATGGAAGCATATATCAGTAGGACAACAGCTTGTCTTCAGCACTGGCCAGTCTTCATTTTTCTATCCTCATCTGTCTTGATCCACTGCCCACCCCGACTGCCAAGAATGTTTTCCTAAAGGGTGTTAGGACATTGCCTGTTCTCTCTTACTTTATTATTTGCTCTGTTAGCCTCTCCAACTTCGTGAATGCAGTTTCTTGCCCATCTATCTTCTTCACAGTTTTATCTCTGACACCTAGCACAGTGCCTGACACAGAGATTCACTCCTTTGAATGAATGACTCACCAATGGTAAAGACATACAGTGGAATGCTATTCTATTTAAAGTTATACTGTAGGTAGATAATTATTTGCAATATATTATTAACTTAAACATAATCAAATTACTAAGCAATACAGTATTATCTCATTTAGAAGAGTTTGATCAAAATTAATAGATAGTAATGCTGGTTGTCTCTGAAAAATGGGAATAAAAGAGTTTATTCTTTTCTGTTAGTTTTACCTGTATCTTCTGTTTTTATCTGCAATAAACATATATTGCTTTTTAAACAAAGATACATTTATTTTCAGTAATAATGATAATGACAAACTTGTCTGTTGAGATTTGTTCTTATAGATTTTTGTCCATATGGAAAAACAAATAAGATCATTTTGTCTGTGACTGAAAATGGAATAACATTGTCTTGTCACTGGGGCTGTGGTTCTCAATTGGTGGCAATTTTGCTTCCTCAGGGGTCATTTGGCAGTGTCCAGACATTTTTGATTATCATAATTTGGGAAGGGGAGGTAGTTGCCACTTGCATGTAGTGAGCAGGGGACAGAGATGCTGTTAAACGTCCCACAATGCACAGGGCAGCTCCCCCCAACAAAGAATTATCTGTTCCAAAATGTCAGTTGGAGTGTCAAGTCTGAGAAACTCTACCCTAGAATAATTAGCATTTTTATGCTGGTAGGCTCTCTGATGGTAAAATTCAAGACTTTAGAATCAGGTTAGTGGAGGAAATATTTTTAGTCACCAACATGTAACCACTCACTCTGGTTAGAGATAAGTTATGCATTTATTGAAAATGAAGTTCATAAAAGTATTTTTAAAGATATTTCTTTATAGCTCTATGTACATATGGTTCATTATAGGGAAAGGAGAGGCAGTATAAAAGAAGCAACTAAATAAAACAAGATTATATTGGCTATTTTCATTTGATAGTTTTGTGATAAAGTTAAATTATTGATATAATAGCAATCCCCTCAGGGTCAACGTAATGCTTGCTAATCAGAGGCTCAGTTTTATTGGTCAGATATCCAAAAGTAGGTCCTAGAAGTTAGGATTTCTGAACACTTCACAAAGGAGATTTCTCAATCTTAACACTCTAAGACCTTTAAAATAGAGCGTTAGATAGGGTTTGGATGTAATCTCTGAATTCAAGTGTATTTGATTTTTTTATAAATCACTTTTTAAAAAAGATTATATGTATTCATTTGAGAGAGAGACAGAGAGAGCATGAGCAGGGGGCGAAGGGGGGGAACAAAGGGACAAGCAGACTCCCCCCTGAGCGTAGAGCCCGTTCGGGGGCTTGACATGGGGCTCCATCTCAAGACCCTGAGATCATGACCTGAGCCAAAGTCAGACACTTAACTGACTGAACCACCCAGGTGCCCCTATAAATCACTTTTCTTAAAAGAGAAGTACAAAATATGATCCAGAAGACTCATGAGAACATGTTTGCATATTTAGTTGCTGTTCAACTGAATTAATTGATTTTTGTAACGTGCCATTTGGGGCAAAAATGAAAACATAGTGGAATCTTTCCAAGAGATTTACTTCTCTCCGTTTCTACAGACCAACAATTTCTCTCAACTAGATTTTTGCAAGAGTCCTATCTAGATTCCTTACCCTTACTTTACAACATAGACATTGCTCATGAATCCAGGTTAAGTTCTCTGGTTAGTTATCTCAAGTGCAAAATGAGGATAGTATCTTTTCCATAGGATAATGGTGAGAATTAAACAAAAATGGCATATATAAAGCACCTAAAACAGTGTTGAACACATAGTCGTTGCTTAATAATAAGAATTTAAAACAAAATGATGTCTATGCTCATGTAGTGATGAGGGGCTTTCAGCCCCACCACACACACTGGCATTTATGTGTGCATAATAACATATTTATATACACCTGTGTCTGAAATTATGAGAACCTGCCAGACTGCAAGCCCTATAAGGTCCTACCTCATGGAAGCCTGAAAATTACTTATTCCAACCTATTTCTGACCTCTTCAATTTTCTGGGAAGTAATATATCTTGGACTAGTGCAAACCCAACATACTTTGTTTCTAAGTTGTTTGGCCCCTGGGCAGCAAGAGTAACTAAATGAATAAGAAAATAGCTTCTCTTCCAGTCAGTTCCAGAGACTGTGGAAATATCCTGACAGTGCAGAGTCTCAGACAACAATCTGTTCATCAGAAATTTAAAACCACTATTTATTGACATTTATCTTTTTGCACTTACCTCTTGTGCCAACCCTAAAAATAGTCATTATTTACACTATTTAATGGATAAGGAAGTTGAGGTTTAGAGAGGTAGAGCTTTGCTCAAGGTCACATGGCTATAAACTACATGATTTGGATTTAATTCCACATTTCTCTGACTTGTATGCAGTCTACTTCTCAGCATCACTATATTAGAAGGAAACTAGAGAAGCTAAAATCTATTTAATCTCCCCAAAGGTAATTGAGAGTTGAGAAAAAGTTAAAGTATTTTTCTGGACCAAATAGAGTTCTTTGCTTTTTTAAAGAACTCAAAATTGTTGACTGACTCCTCATGCTAAATTTTCTTTTGCTTCACTTTTAACCACAAACATTTTTTGCCTAAATTTCTCTCCTCAATGCTAATGATTTCCTCCTCAATGCTAATGTAGTTTTGTGTTAAACCAAAGGAAGGAAACAAATCACCTGGAGTAATATGGACCTGTAGCCTAAATGTAGACTCTATATCCGTTTGCTCAAATTCACATTCCCTAGCCCAGCCATAAGTCTGTCTCTTTCTTTTTCTCGGTGGGAGACCATATTCCTTAAAGTCAGTTGCAATAAAAACACACAGTATTGCTGGAATAAACTACATGCTACTAAAGAAAAATCAATATCATAGTTAACACAAACCCTTAAAACACCTAACCAAATCAAGTGTGTAAACATTCTAAAAAGAAATTATTGCTTTCTTATCTCCCCCTCCAATCATGGGAGTCATTTCTCCTGTCTTTGCTTACCTTGACAGCTAGTCAAGACTGTCTTTCATTTCTATTCACCCTTTGTTATATCTGCCACATGTTTGAGTAGTCATAGTTCTGTGCTCAGCTTTGTAATTAGATGAAGTGATGAAAATAACTTTTACATGAGTCCAATTTTCTCTGCATAAAAATAACCCTTTGAGTCTTCTGATGTAATAAATTATAGAAAACTTTAGGTAGGGCTAGGTCTAAAATTGGAGTCTGATTTGGGCCAGATGTTTCTAAGGGTATCAGAACCATTTTTTATATTTATTCTTTTATTATAAGCTCAGATGCTATACCACAATTAATTTAATGGGTTCTGCAAATGTGGAGATTTCTAGTCAATTACCAATAGGACACTATTATCATCTTACAGCCCCAAAATTACTCTAGGTCCCAAAGAGCTTATTTATAACGTTGAAAATTGGGGATCACATTCTAAAGCTCCTTTCAGGCCTGCTGTTTGCAATTCTATTTACTTCAATTTCCATATCCAGATATATAACACAAAAGGTCGCAATTTGGAATTTGGCTCTTGGGCTTTTAAAAATATCACATTTTTTAAAATTGGGTCAGGAGCAAAGACTCCTTTCACTCAGCTTACTAGAGGCATTAGATGGTACCAGAATGAATATCTGAAACTCTACTGTAAAGTGCTTTAACTTGATCCAACAATAACAACAATGGTAAATAATTTATATTTTCATAGCACTATAACTTACAAATTAAATTCAGGATGGCAAACTGAAATCTGTATGAGTGCAGCTAGGTGGGGATGAATGTAAAGGAGACAAAACATGCCTAAGAGTCCAGACATTGGAATACTTGATGCAATTCAGCAATATACAAGATAGCTCACTCTCTGTGTCTTTTTTCCTCACTCAGATCAAAAGCTATGAAATCTGAATGAGTAACAAGCCCCTCAATGACTGGAAAGCCATCCATAAAAGTCCCTGGGAAGAGAAGAATGACCTCAGAGAGTGAAGTTGTATTTATTCCCTACAACCCCCCTCTGTGCACCAGGGACACTAGGGCTATGGGGCCAGCCTTCATTAGTGAAGTGCAAAAGAACTGGAACATTTCCTTGCTGAAGTACAAAGGCGCTTTGCCTCTTTTGTTGGCTCAGAAGCTTCAATCGGCTTTAGAGTTTTAAAGGTTCAACCAGAGGAGTTCCAACTGGGCAGGGATTGAACAGTGCCCTGGGTACTGAGTAGGGAAGCAAGAGTCTCTGCCCACTCAGTAACCCCAGGCTGATGGGATCTCTCTACGAAGGCTGAAACACAATGTTTTATGATTTGAGCCATCACAAGAACAGCAGAGAACAGGGTGATGAAGTACCACTTTACCCTTCACTTTCAAACGACTATTTATTACTTGGCAACCTTTGAAAGAACATAAACAACTGTTCTCAAGGACTTACCAAAACCTATTCTCTAGCATCACACATTCAGAACAGGCAGCTTCCTTTGAAAGTTAAAAAAGAGTCAGGCCATCCTAGCTAGTAGTTAGAGAGTCAGTGATGGACAGATATATAAAAGCCAAGTTAAGTGAAAAGGAAAGAGAAATGAACCATTAGAAAGGGGCATGGCAGCTCAGAAGAAAAGTCATAGAGGAAGGACTGGGAAAAGCAAGATCCATTGTTTGTTACCCCCAACTCTTAGCCAAGTCAGGGGGAAGATGGAAGATGATCAGCATACAGAGAACCCACTTATTGTCAGTTTTTGTTACACTCCATTATGGTTAAGAGACCAGATAAGCATTCTTTCTCCCTATGATGCTAAGAGGACAATTATTTATAAAGGACAATTGCAAAGAGGTGCCTTTAGTGCCAGATACAATTCACTAACATCCCCTGACATGTTTCCATTACCCAGTCCCCACTCACATAAATTAAACTACTAAGTCATTCTGTTAATTTTGTTAATCAATTTCACAAACATCTATTACCTACCTTACCTACTTTGGGCAAGCCACTGCACAAGGTGCTGGTGATATAAAGATAAATGAAATGTTAACCTTGTACTCAAATAGACCACCAGCTAGTGGATGAGACCAAATATTAAAACAATAATGGCAATGTGAGAAAGTGGAAAGAACTCAACCCTCAGACCAAGACAGATCTAAGTTTGAATCCTTGCCCTGCCACCTGTTTGCCAGCAGAGCCAGCTGAGTCTGTTTTCTCATTTGTAAAATGGAGATAACTGTGTATATAAGGTAGGACACTTTTATGAACTAGAGATACCATTTGTTAAGTAAAGTGTTCGATAAGTAGGCATTGGCTGTGCTGGTAACTTGTGTTTGTACTCCTGGATCTACACTCTACTTCTCTCAGGCCTGTTCTATGATATAAGAGTCTGACTTTTATGGGTTATACATACAAATTGCATCTTTCTCTATTTGTTATTTGGCTTCTTATTGGAATTAGCCATTTGGAGTCACTGGCAGTAGATTGGAGGTCATGAGAGATGTGAGGTTGGTATGTATTTCCTGGGCTCCCTCCTTTTGGAGTTCCTGTGGCTATTTCTATCAAAGGCCACAGCATCATATGATGAAGTACCTTGGGGTGCCTGGGTGGCTCAGTTGGTTAAGTGTTCGACTCCTGATTTTGGCTCAGGTCATGATCTCAGGAGCCCCATGTCAGGCACTGTACTCAGTGCCTTAAGTTTCTCTTCCTCTCCCTCCACCCCCACCATGCTCATGCTCTAAATAAATAAATAAATAAATAAATAAATAAATAAATAAATAAGATGAAGTACCTCCATACAGTACTGTCTCTGAGTTATGGTAACAGCTTTTTCCCTTTCCTTCATCAGGTGGTAACTTTCTGGTGGTTACTAGCACCAGGGTGCTATACTATCCCTGGTTGCTTCCTCCAAACTCTGCCTATACCTTTGTTACATTAAACTCTCCTCAAATTGCCCAGTGGAAGTATGCCATCTGTTTCCTGCTGAGACCCTGATAAATATGTGTCATTATTAGTGTGGATAATAAGGTGCTATGAAAGCAGAGGAACAAAAACAACAATAGCAAAACCAAAACGATTGTGGAGGATGTCAGAAAGACTTTGGAGGAAGCATTATCTAAAGGACCATCTGAAAATTGATGAGAATGAGCAGTGTGGAAAAAGCAGGAAGAGAACATTCTAGGCAGAGGAATACCATATGCAAAGACACACAAACAAGAAGGTGCACAGCATTTCGGGGAACTTCAAGTGTCTCAGCTTAGCTGGAGCATAGAATAAGAGATGAGAGGACTACTGCTGATGCTGTGAAGTTGTGAAGTTGGACCAGTTCACAAAAGACCACATATGACTTTTCGCTATAGGCAATGAGATACTATTGAAGGTTATAATATAATCACATTGTATTTAGAAAGCAAAATAGAGAGAGGATTAGAAGGGGGCAAAATTGGATACAGAAGTATCAAGTAAAGAATCTAGGTGAAAAAAATATGGTAGCCAAAAAATGGCAGTGTCAGGAGATATAGAGAAAATGATGTGAATTTATCTATTAAAGAAATAAGTTCTATATGATTTAGTGAGCAATTAATGTAAGGATGAGGAGACAAAGAAGTCAAACACAGCCCCCACCATCAAGTTTAATTCCTGATGTTCTCTTGTATAAATTGACTTGTTTCTTCAAGGGAACTTTGGAAGACAGGAGGGTTTTGACTTGGGCAACAGGGTGACTTGTGGTGCAATTGCTCTTTAGAAAGAGGCAAATTAAATTTTAAGCCAGCAGTATGCTAGAACTGCCTCACACAGGCTTGTGATAGTCAAGTCAATTACATACATCTCTTCCTAGTTCTGAGTTCAGTGACATCACTTTGATAGCTTGAAATTGGTCATGGTGGGAGTATGTACACCACAGACATTGTCAAATACTACCAGTCAGGCTGTACCCCTTCCCTACAAATATCTGGTTGTTAAATATTTACTAGCCAGTACTGATTAAACCTGTTTTAAAAAAGGGAGAAATGCCTCTAGTAGGGATGGCAGAAATGAGATTTGAGTCAAAAACCTATACCTATAACTGATAGTCAAAACAGAACTAGAAGGCAAATTAGAATGTGGATGAAAGGCAGGTTAGAAAGTTCAGTGAGACATCCATCAGGAGCTAACTAAAAATGATAAGTACATTGGCACATAGAGGGGAATCTGAAATATCTGAGATGGCAGATAGTTGAGGTTGCTAATGAGTGATGAGAATTCAGGATGGCCAGGAATCAGAAACCAAGAATATCACAAGAATAAGAGATAATTCAAGCATTGAGTATGGGAAGAAAGTTATATCAAGGCAAATCAAGAAAAGGAAACCTTCTAAAATGATGGCATAACTTCTTGTCAGTTTTTATAAAGGAGACCTTCCATTCTTTTGCTGAGTAATTCCATTGGAATATGTCATCACTTTTACCATGGAGGCACCTTCCAAAGAATAAGGAAGATCAGAGTTCAGAGAGTTGTCATGTTGCAGGGAAGATATGAGATGAAGTTATGTACATGGGCAACTACTGGCCAGGTCTAGTCTTTGAGCCCATGCTTCTGTATGTATTTGGGGCCAGTCATCCAGGACATAGAAGGCCAAGATGGACCAAAGAGAAATTTCTTGTTTTCCTTAAGTATGATAAGCAGGATGGGCTAAATGGTTTGCAGGGCCCAGTGCAAAATGAAATGGTAAGGCTCTTTGTTTAAAAAGTATAAAGAATTTCAAGGTGGCAATAGCCAAACATTAAACCAAGCATATTCCCATGAAATTGGCTCTGATGACAGATCACTTTGGTAATGGTGAAACTTGGTCTAAGTTATTACCTTCCTCTGATTAGTCCAGATTCTTCTTGCATTATTCACCCCTAAGTGGACTTGAGAAGACAGGAAGATATTGGTTCTTTGGCTAACGACCATAGATCTGTTAAGTGCAGACTCCCTGGAACCAGGAGACTTAACACTCAGAGAAACAGATGATTTAAATGATGCCCAGTTAATGAAACATCATAACAAGTGGCAAAACTGTGAGAATAAGCATGATTGTTTTTAAGCAAGTTCAATGGGCTAAATGATGTAACAAAATTTCAGTGGGTACAGAAACAATAGAAATTTTCTTCTTGCCTACATCACAGTCCAGTAAAAGCCAGTGGAGGTTTTGTTTGACATAGTCAGAGACCAGAGGCCTTCGGTCTTATTGATCCACCTTTTCCTAGGGCCTTATATTTGATTCCATTTAGTTGGTGGATAGTGAAAGAATAAGAATCCTGTGTGGGAGATCTTCATGAGTCAACATTGGAAGTGGTACCTATCACTTGTACTCACATTCCTTTGGCCAGAACTCAGTTATATGAGTACATCTATCCACAAAGGAGACTGAAAAATGTGGTTCTGTGCTCATGAAGAAAAGAACATGAATATTGATGAACACCACCAATCTTAACCACATGAATACTATTGATGGTAGCTAAGGTCCACATTTTCAAAAGCAGCTCTAAATTTTGTTTTAAAGAGCAATTCCTCCTTTCCTTCCTCTTTCTTCTTTACATCATTAAATGGGTATTTGCTGGGAGCCTATAATATACAGGCCTGTGCTAAGTACACAGGAATATAATGTTGATAATACATAAAACCTGCACTTAGGGAGAAGTAGTCACAAACAGAAGGAACAGTAGAAAGAGGACGATACACGTATGACTTGCCTTAGATGGCATTAACTTTAAAGATTTTATTTATTTATTTTAGAGGTGAGGGGTGGAGGGAGAGGGAGAGAGTCCCAAGCAGACTTTGCCCTGAGTGTGGAGCCCAACAGGGGGCTTGATCCCATGACCCTGATCACGACCTGAGCCTAAACAAGAGTCAGATAGATGCTCAATTGAACTGTGCCACCAAGGCACCCCTAGATGGTATTGCCTTTAAACTGATATGACTCTGGCTTCTCAGAGCTGTGCCCTTTGAAACAACACTGGATTATCAGTATCTATTTGACAAATTAGAGAAATGTGGGTTTGATTGAGGATACACTAATTTTTCCTGAAGTAGGATTTTCTCTTAAGAGAAGATAGAGTGGCCAAGGCCAAATCTTCATAGAATGTGGGTGTCGGAAGAGATGATCTCTAAAGTCCCTTCTAGCCCTGACATTCTAAGATTTTATATTCCTGACCTAAGCAGATCCAAGAAACCAGGTAAGAAGGCTGGACAAGACCCTAGGATAACATGTAAGTGAGAGTTAACAATAGCAAAATGGAATTTAGGGGTAAGAGCCAGCAGCATGGAAAGCCTACTAGGACAGTGACTTGAGAGCTACTTTCTGACTTAAAAAATATGTCTTTATAATGGTTAAGCAGTTGAGGGTATCTTCACAGTGCTTGGAACAGTGTGCCTGGATTCTTAAATATTTAGAATTCCTCGAACTTTAGAGTACAGAAGAATCATACCAAGAACTTGTTTAAAACGCAGCTTCCTTGCCCAGGATTTCTGATTCCATACATTAAGGACAGGAACTGGAAATATGTGTTTTTAACAAGAACTTCTCAGAAACCTTGAGGTTGAGATTACGTGTCCCAAACAGATACTGACTATGGTGAGGAAGCTCAATGAAGTTGGGCATTCCAGGCCTTTTCCCTCTTGCAATGCAGCATGTGGCCAAACAGAGGTGATCAGTGCCCCGTCTGTTTTTTTTAAAGCATATTAGTGCTATAGCTTGCCATTCCCATCACTTTGCTGCCAGTATTTGCAGAGTAGTTATGAGAAGAAGGGGGATTTCAATAAGACTGTCCAGCTGGATTTTGGTGTTGGCACACATCTGGATAAAAATTAGAGGAGACAAATCAATCCAAGAGACAGCTGTTTCCCAACATCTCACTATTTCACACTGTGGGCAATATATCTGGATTCAGGGCTCTTTATTCCTGTTTGAGCTAAAAAGTTTAATATCATAGAGGCAATGTTTTTCTTACTTTAGGCAGTTTGCCAGAGCGCTCTCTCAGGTCAGCTTGTACTCAGAGCTACCCCGAGGGATAGAAAATTAGGTCTCTTCTTATAGACCACAGACTTGGGCCATGTGGAACTTCAGATGCTGCTAAGAAGGCCCTGTCATCTATGACTACCAAAACACAGTATGCAATTGACTTTCCTACTTCCACACTTTTTAGACTACTTTGGAAAAAATTTTTTCTTGCCTTTCAGGGATTGCCCTAGACCATTAGCATTGTTTCATCTAGAAATAGAGGTGAGGGCCAGGACATTCCTAAGGAATCAACAAATCTACAACATGATCAAGATCAACATCTAGAACCTCAGATCCCACTGAACAGTTCCTATTTACTGTATCTTCTTCTGAAATTCTTTTTTGGTTTCAATTTCATAATATGAACCAGCTGCTATGGTAGGACCCTAAGTGAATGAGTCTCCATATGCAAGAAAACAATGCCTTATAAACCAAGGATTCTGAAAATATAATTTAAATACCCTTTTGTGTTGCACCTGTAACTCTAAAAGAGAAAATGTTTAAGCGAAGTTTTAGCTTTCATCAGAAATTGCCAACTTTCCTTTTGACTGTGGCAGACTCCACAGTTAATTGGAGCTTCTGATGACTAATGAGGAGGATCAGCCCATCAAGTTATGGGATCACTGGGTTTTGAAAAAATAAGGATCTGGCTGCAGTCCAATTACAAGAAAAAGGAAATTAGCCAGAAAGAGTACCTCAAATGAGGACAAACCTTGGCATGTTTTTTTTTTCCTTTACTGAGAAATTCATTGTATCCAGCTTATAATTCACATTTCCGCCCAGGAGGATGGGTGGGCCAGTAGCCAGGACTATTCCAGAGGCAAGGCAAGCAGAATCTTTTTTTTTTTTTTAAGATTTTATTTATTCATTTGTGAGAGAGACAGAGAAAGAACAAGGAGGGGGAGAGGCAGAGGGAGAGGGAGAAGCAGACTGCCTGCTGAGCAGGGAGCCTGATGCGGGACTCGATCCCAGGACCCTGGGATCATGACCCGAGCCGAAGGCAGACGCCCCACCATCTGAGCCACCCAGGCGCCCAAGGCAAGCAGAATCTTGAAGTTTTCCATGTTGTCCTGTTCATTGTGTGGCAGACAAGGGGACAATCTGGAACATGTGGGAGGTTCCTACATGTGAATCTCTATGACTGCCATCCACAGCTCAGAAGGTAATATTGCATAGGTTATTATGATTCAGAAACAGCCGAGCCAGGAATAGCTTCACATATTGTATCTACAATGACAACCACTGTCCAGCTGTGGTTAAAGTAACATTTTCATAAGCCTTTGGCTTCTGTCATGAGAGATAGCACCTTACCTTCCATCAATTCTTGAAGACTGGTAAGCATCTACTGAGTTATGAGGAACAGAAGAACAAGGGGAGGAGGGACGAAAGAATGGGGAATGAGACACTATTGATGCCGAATTAGGCCTAATTATCATTTTTTTTTGTAAGGAGAGCTCTGAGTTTATTAGTTTTTTCATCCGAATGAGACACAGTGATGCCGAATTAGGCCTAGTTATCATTTTTTTTTTTGGTAAGGAGAGCTCTGAGTTTATTAGTTTTTTCATCCATTCAATAAATACTTATTAAACACATACCCAAGTACTATGCCAGGCATTGAGAATAAAATAGTAAGCAAGACTCCTTCATGGAGCATTTATGAGTGTCACTAGTGTCACAATAAGACACTAGATTAGTGTCTTAAATGCTATTATTGGTGCTATGGGAGTCCATAGGATGGGCAGTTAATGGAGATTTGAGAGATAGATCAAGAAGTCCTTTCAGGAAGAAATAACTTTGGATAAGTTGCTTCTGGAGGCCTCTTTTTCTTCATTTTTAAATGAGAATGATAAAACTACTTCATAAGTTTGAGGTAAAGATTAAATAAAATGATGTATGTAAAGTTTTGTTTCTGGACATAGTAAGCTCTGCAAAGATATAGCTTATACTATTATTTTTATTAGTATTACTCTTAAACTACTATTACTAGTATACTATTACTACTGTTATTATTGCTTTTATAATTATTTTGAACTTGAAGCATGGGTGGATGAGGGCCAGGGGAAGGATGGAGATCATGTCACACAAAGGGACAACATGTATAAAGAACTACAGGCAAGAGACATCATAGCTTGGAGTAACTGGACATTTAGTATGTATATAAAAATACATGGTATACATATATAGTATACATATATAGAATCTACTATATATGTCTATATATATAATTATAAATAGTATGCATATATGGGTGGCTATATATATATATAGTTGAGTGTATCTTCACAGTGCTTGGAATATATATATATATATATATATATATATATATATGGAATGTATATAAATGGTAAGTGGCAAGAGATGAAACGGAAACATAAACCATGATCCAGAGAGTTTTATAAGCTGAGCCTAGAGTTTGGATTTCATCCCAACAGCCATTGAAGGATCTTAAGTAGTGGAGTAACATGATCATACACTAACATACCCTCAGCCACACCTTCACACACAACACACTCATATCCATAATTTATAAATAATCATATCATAGTACAGCTAGGGCTTACAAATGATACAATTCAAGTCTTTTATATTAATGTTGAGGAAATTGAGTACAAAGGGGTAGCATGACTTAATTAGGATGATAGGAATAGTTGTTACATGTCTTTTGACTTCAAATACCTTATTTTTTTTTCCCATTACACAGCACTGCTTAGCTTAACACTCTATTATTAGTACTCTGCTATTGGCTGAGCTGGAAAACTCTCAGGTGAGAATATCCCAACTAAGCTGTTTACCCTCTAAAAGTTGGTAGGAACTTGCAAAAAAATTCTAGCACTGGTAAATTGCCTCTAAAACCCAAACTCCAGGTTCACAAGTGTGTTACAATGGAAACTTGGGAATCCAGTGAGTTAAGCTTTTAAGAGTTCAGAATCATCTCCACAAGGGTGTGGATCTGGGGCAAATTTTCACTACATGACCACCCTTCAACCCCCACCTCCATTCTTACACAGATAAAATTAAGTACCAAGTGAACATAAAAACCAGAGGGAAAATTCTCCCAAAGAAGCATCCTGCAGATTTCAGGAGGAAAATCCTATTGAGAAATAGATTTGCATTAGTGTTGACCCTGGGTAATTTTAGAACTTGTTTGTGTGTAATTTTTTTTTGCTAGCCCATAAAGACAAATTCCTTACTACCCTTAGATGCTTGCTTCCTCCATCATTGACCAGCAAATTGTAATGTCCTGTGTCCTGTTCCTGCTAGCCTGTCTTTCACAAACTATTCAAGGCCTATCACCCGGATATTCTACATGCTAAGAACAACTTAGAATACACCAGCAAAATGTACCTGTACTAGATATCTCTTTATAGAAGTGCCTTTACTGAACTACAATTTAATATTACATTTTAGGAAATTGTATATTCATATGAAAAATAGTCATCAAAAAGCATTTTCTATAGAACTTTTTTTTTTAAAAGATTTTATTTACTTATTTGACAGAGAGAGACACAGTGAGAGAGGGAACACAAGCAGGGGGAGTGGGAGAGGGAGAAGCGAAGCAGGCTTCCCGCGGAGCAGGGAGCCCGATGTGGGGCTCGATCCCAAGACCCTGGGATCATGACCTGAGCCGAAGGCAGACGCTTAACGACTGAGCCACCCAGGCACCCCTCTATAGAACTTCTTTTGAAGACATTTCCCATGATTTGGCTTCATGACATTTATTCTTCTAATTAATTTCTCTAAAACTTAATATCAGAAAAAAAGTTAATCTCTTCTGAAGATCAGGTAATTTTTTTTCCTTTTCTTTTTGGAATGAGTTATAGCTAACTTTATTTCCTCCCCTCTTTTTCTTTCTTGATTTAGCTGTCAGGAGCTTAGAGTTAACTTCATGCTTAATTACCATTAGTAGCTCATCTTTGGTTTAATTCTCTACTTCTTTATCTTGTTCCACTAGTTTTTCAGATGATCTGTGTGAAAGGGGGTTATTTATGGGAAGATCATCTGGTTGAGGGTGGAAGTTCACCAAGATCCAAAAGTTACAATCATTTTTAGGATGATCATCCAGACTGCTATATGAGAGAACATTTCATTCTCTCAGCGAAGTCCTTAAAGACTTGAAATCTTCTTCTATGTGATGTTTGCTGTCCTTTTCTTATTTATTTTGAATTCCATGTAGGAGTATATGTTCATTTTCATTGCAAGATACTTGAAATTACCTTTAGAAGAAGGAAGGTTGTAAATTATAAATAAATGGTCATGAATTATAAATATTTGGCATTAAGATTTCAGCAAACTTAATAAGTTATATCCTGAGACATGAGTTCAACCCAACACCAAAACAAAGTGTCTGTGAAGGAGCTCCAAGAAACACCAAGTTTCTGCAGCTTTTATCCTGTGAACAAATCATTTGTACCTTGGGTGGCACTCAGACCCAATGACCTAGTGTGAGGATGGAGAGAAAGCCATAAAACTGTGGATCTTAACTTTTTTCTCTCTGCAAAGGGAAGCAGGAAATTGTGGCTTTAGTTTCTTCTCAAATTAAACAAATACAGACATTTGCAGTTTTAGAACTGCTTCTGAGACAAATAGAAGTGAAATGAGAGCAATAGCTAGAATGTTCTTCAGCTTGGGCAACTTTCCTTAAGATGTGTTTGGTGACAAATCACTTATTTCAAATCCTGCTGTTAGACTGAATAGCTGTGTAAAATTGAAATGACAGTGAAGATAAGTTACTCTAACTTCCCCACCTTTAGGTGACTTAATGGTGCTTCCCAATGTCCTGACACTGAGCCCTGAAAGAATAGGGGTTAAGTGTAGACTTTTAGGCACCGACTATATGTCACTGAATACAAATTCAGGAGGAGTCAGAGGAAGAAGAGCCCAGAACACTAGTTGAGGATGGTGGCAATTGGGAAATGAAAACACTGTAATTTGAGAGAGAAATGAAAGAACATTCTAGATGAGGGAGGTTGAAGAAAGAATGGTCAAAAATTAAAAGTGCCTGGGAGGGACGTGAGGATGGGTGGGGAGGAATGAACATACAAGATGTGGGTATCTAGTGTGATAAAAAATGGAGACTGTATGAGAAATAGAATTTGAAGTAGTAAAAATAAGATTGTGTAGGTAGGCTGGGACTAGATTATCAAAGTCTGTAAGAATGCAATAATGTTTCTAAAAGGGTCTTACACTAGTATACAGTATAGATTAAAGGCTGTAAAGATTACATAAGAAACCAAAAAGCTACTGTGAAAGTCTAGCAAGAGATAAAGTGCAGGAGATGATGAGGTCTTGGAGGAGTTTGATGATAATAAAATGGAAACAAAGAGGCATTTTTTTTTTTTTTTACAAAGAGGCATATTTAAGTGGAGGAAGGAACTGGCATTTACTGAGCACTTATCATGTACCTGACTCTTTACATGAATTATCAAATTTACTTATGGCTTATGGAAACCTTGAAAGGTAGGTAAGATTATCCCAAGTCTACAGATAAAGCAGAAGATGTAACACTTGCAAGAAATTCATTCAGCTGATATGAATGCCAAGATTTGAATTCAATGCTTTCCAACTCAAACAGCTCCATTCTTCCCATTTCAACTTTAGCTATCCTGAAAGACAGAAGAAAAGATGGGATTTGATCTCAAAGCTGATATCTGTCCCAAAATTTAAAAAAAAGAAAGGTTTCTAGAGACTAGGCTTTTTATCTATAAGAAAAATAATAGTGTCGCAGATGGAGACAACATAGTTATGAAAAATTAAGGGAAGAAGGGAATAATAGTAATCCTAATTGTTGATGTTTACTTTGTTCTAGGTGCTGTTCTAAGCCCTTTACCTGTGTTATCACATTTCATACTCTGAAAAAGTTTAGAAGGTAAACACAATTATGCTCATTCATGTTAGGAAGCTGAGGCTTGTTTGGAGAAGTGAAGAAACTTGCCTGATGTCATAGCTAGGGATCCCCCATAAGTAGAGCCTGAAACAAAGGCTTGCCTACTGCGTAGTTCATTTTGGGAAGTGACCCTGAGGGACAGGAATGGGGGACTGGGAAAGGTAAAAGAGGGAAGCACAGAAAGCCAATCAAAGCTGTGTAACTGACATGGTCACTGAGTGGTCAACTGGACCTCAATCCATCTGGGACTTGGAGGAGCTGAGGAAAAGAAGTCACAAAATTATCCTCAAGAGACAGAAGAAGGGATTATTTAATAATGGTTTCCATCCTCTCATTGGTCAAAGATTGCCCCACAAGTGGTCAACTCCCCTGCACTTTCAGGTTTACACATGAATTAGAATGTCCCATGTGGCAATAACAGCAGAAAGAAAGAGATGAGTGCAGCCTAGGCAAAGTGTGGTCAAGACAGTTATCACAGCAATAGCAGGAGTTACAATGCACGTCAAGAGGATGTGAGATGAGGCACAAGAGGTGTAAGGAAACACACAAAGTCCAGGGGCAAAATAAAGAGTTGAATCCAGGTAGTCTGACCTGAAAGCCCAAGCTCTTGCAGCAGAGGTTCTCAAATGTTGTGCATCAGACTCATCTACAGGCTTGTTGAAACATAGCTTATAGAGCCCCACTTTTGGAATTTTTGATTCTGTAGGTCAGAGATGGGGCCAGAAAATTTGCATTTATCTTAGTTCCAAAGTGATGTTGCTGATGCTGCCCCAGGGACCACACTCTTGAGAACAAGTGGTCTTACACATACACTGCTATCTTGACAAGGATCCCTGAAATAAACAAAGGAGAAATGCATCACTGTGGGGGAAGCTCTGTCCAATTCACTGACTTTCAAGTTCTTGGAAACAGTTTGGATGCCTCTCAAAAGGAAAACATTCTCTACATGAAAAACAAGGTTTAGATCATAAACACTTGTGTAAGAAATGATAAGCCCGGTTCAAGAGGCTCTGAGTGATCAAAGAAATGATATGATGGACTGTCACACTACAGGCAGGAGTGCTAAAGAAGTAATTGTGAAACTTGGAAAGAAAAAAGTATATAAAAATCTAAGAGACTTAGAGTGTGATGAAGCTTAACCTCAAAATGAGAGAACATGAGAGAGAAAACAGAGCAGCTGCTGTAGCTAAATCTTTATATCTGGGGTGCTCTGTAACAAGCTCTCAATTTTTGCTACATGTAATAACACCTATTAAAAATAAGACTGTAAAAATAAATAAGAGTTCTTACTTTCAAGAAGTTTACAGTCTAGTTAGAATGAGAAACTAGAAAGCAATTAAATTTAAAACCTACCTGGTAATCCTATAGAGAAAGGAACAAAAACCTGTAAGAGCATAAAAAAGAAAGTAGCAAACTTTGCCTCAGAATGTTGAAAAAGGTGTTTAAAAGGCCGTGGTAATTAAACTGGGTGTGAAGGGGAAATGGGGTTTGCCGTGCAAAGAAGGGAAGAAAGAACATTCTGGGCACAGGACATCATACACTAAGGAATCATGAAGAACCTGGAATGTGCTAGGAACAATGTTGAGCTCAATTTGATCAGAGAGTATCAAGATATTTCCTGGAAACAGAGTGTGAAATTCATGTGCCAACTAAAAGTTTTGAACTTTATCTAGTAAGCAGCAGAGAGATAATAAAGGTGTTAAAATGAAATTTGGCACAAGGAGATTTGTTTTTTTTATGATTAATTTTTTAGAAAGATTTCTAGATGAAGTGTGGAAAATGAAGTTGATTGGAAAAATGAAGTGTGGAAGATGAAATATGGAAATGAAGGTTCTGAAACAAAGCAATGACAACGGGTACTCTATCCCAGTAGAAGACGTCCGATTTGAGTGGCATGGAGATGCCTGCATAGTCCAAGTGAGTTCAGGACGTGGGAGAAAGAGAAGAGGAAGGAGTGCAGAGTTACTTATTAGCTTGAAGATCATTCGCAAATGTGCGAGTCCTTTATCTGGCTCTAAGAGTAACGCTCCATGGTTTTTCCATAATGGTTATGATTTTTTATTTGTTTTATTTTGTTAATAAGCACCTAGACATAGATATCTAAAAGAGATTAAGGCAACATTTCCTATAGTGTTCTTTAAAATATCAAATTTAAGTAGAACAAATGTTTCAAGGTCAAATAGTTTACAAGGCCTTCTTAAATGTTCATTGGAATCCACTAAGATTCTATTTCCTAACTCATCTGTCTGTAGAAGCCTTTTTTCATAGAGAATCTCTCAGACCTAGTGTGCCATTGAGCACACTCTGGAAAATGGTGGTTTAAGAAGTAGAGGAGCTCTTCCTCTTTTCAGTGAGATAATTTTCAGTAGACAGAAAAATTGAAGGTGACCCTTTCCTCAAAAGAGGTATTGTGGTAGAGGGAATGGGTCATGGGCTTCAGAGACAGTCAAACCTGGGGCAATATCCTGATTCTTTCCTTGGTATATGTATAATTTAGGGCAAGTTAGGTAAACTTTGGGTCTTGGTGTGCTCATCTTTGAAGAGCAAATAATGATATCCACCTTGCAAGGTCATAGGAAATTAGGGGAAAATATATGTAAAGTATATGGTCCTGAAGCAACAAATTATAGCTGCAAATTTTGCATTAGGGAAGCTTAGAATTTTAGCCTATAATGCTAACCACTATTCCTGTTCTAATTTTTGACTGGGTTGGGAATGTCCTTACCCACTTTGTCTTTTAGTGCTTTAAATACTCACCTTCCTTTTTTTTCTTCATGTTGCTCATACGTGTTATTTCTGCCTACTACCTATTGGCATCTGCTGTTGGTTAATTTGGCTTTTGTTTGCTGAACTAACTGGCCTGTTCACTGAAAAAAGGTCCAGTGGTGTGGATCTAGACTTGATAGCTTCTAAGGTCAAAAATCACAAAGTTAAGAGAATTTTCTTTTCAAAAATATTCAAAGCAGAGTGAGTGATGTGGGGAGCTGAACCATTAGCTATTTCTGTACAAGTCTGTGGTTCCAGATCCAATTTTTGTTTTGCTAAGAAAAATAACTCATAAGACTAAATCACAAGCATGTCAGAGAAAATAACCATTATGACCTCTTCAGGTTGCGGGTTAAAAATAATTAACATGTTATTGTGAGGATACTTCCCCTGGCAGGAGGGTAGGTAATGGCTTAACTGGAATACATAACTTGATGTAGCTGTATTCTGTTCCCAATTATAAGATTCTAAGCCAGTTAATTTTTTAAAATGGTGCATGATATTTGCTCTAATATATAGTTTTCAGCTTCTACTCAAATTCTCTCACAAGCCAAAGTAATTTACAAACCTTAGTGCAATAAGACTACCATTGGTCATCAAGACAAAAAAATTTCAGGCATGTGCTCTTTTATTCTGCTGTTCAAAAAATGTTCCATGTCTCCTGTTGCTTACTGAATTAACCATTAACCACAAACTTAATGTACAATTTAAAGCTCTCCATGGGCATCATGAAACAAAGAGGAACTAAATTATCTGTTTTAGACCAGTGCTTCTCAAACTTTAATAGACAAATGAATGACCTGGGGATGTTGATAATATGTGGTTCTGATTCAGTAGGTCTAGGATAGTACTACTTAAAGTAAGGCATGCCAAGATCTTGGGTGATGAGAATTAAGGAAACAAGAAAGAGTCTTAATCATTAGCTCCTGGTGTGAGAGGAGGGGATAGAAAAAAAACCAGTGAGAGATGAAGAACCCTGGAAAGATTCCCAAGAGATTTTCCCTCCAAATGTGACATTCTTTTAGACAAAGCCAGGGGAGTTCAGGTATTTGACTTGCTTTTCCCAGTTTACAATTCCTCTCACTAGGTACTGCATAAAAAGTTTCCTAGGAATTTGAAACTAATAATCTGAAACCCTTGAGTTTTTTTCACCAACACTAGAGTTGTGAGGTAAGATGGGGAATATGTGTCTTCACTTCATCATACTTTAGAAAAGATTACCATCTTCCTGAGATAGATGTTAGGGTAGTCTTCATCTCTCTGGTTTGAGAATTTTAATTGTGATATTTAGAAGCCTGGCCATCAGTCACCTGGGAACTTTCATTCCCACTAGCCTTGCCACAAGATTCCAGAATCCTCAGGTATTAGGATGATAACTTATTAAACACTTACTAGATAATGGATATCATGATTAGGGCTCTATCTACATTATCTCATTTGAATCACAGTAAAGAACTACTGAATGAGCATCTGTTCAATTAAATTGAATGTCTTATAAAATAATACTACAACTTTCTTCAGGGTTTTAGTTTTAGCCTGTCTTTTGTATAAATAGTATGTAGTGGTTGTGCATTTTCTTTACTATTGGATATTAACTGTTTAGTTTCTCTTCATAATTTTGAGAGTATTAAATACAAAAGTAATTACTGAAGATTCTGTGTCTATAACTGGAGGTGACTTTGAGCATTAATGATACATTTGAATCATTCTCATTTGGTGTTTGGAGAACATACTGTTTTTTAAAAGTTTGAGTCCCTGGTACCATTATTCCTTCTGAGATTTCACTCAGCTCCTTAATTGAGTCATTTTCATTTTAATCAAACTGTTGCTTGGAGCAGTGACAATACCATAGGAAGTCCTAGTAAAGATCACACTTTGGCTTTTTCATGGCTAATACCCCATTTTGAAATCCAATCCATGGGTTGTTTCCCTTCACTGACTTCTGTGAAAGTAAAACATTAACAAGTGTTAAATTGTTACTTGCTTACTTGCCTTTTTAAGAGGAGTCCAAAGGTTAATAAAATGGAAATGTTTTCACAGCACATCTCTGTTGTAATATTTAACTTCCAGTTTGCTTCTGGGACCAGATCCACAAGGAAAGCTTTCCATACTGTGTGGAATTATTTCAACATGAATGCTTTTGGTCCTCGCCTCTACTGCAATGGTTTTAATCATGGCTGTGTGCAAAATAACCTTGGGAGATTTTTGAAAGTAGATGTTCAGCCCCCATCCTAGTGAATAAAGTCTCTGGGGGTGTAGCCTGAACATCCATGTTTTAAAACCACCACTATCAACACCACTAACCACAGGCTCACTGAATGATTCTTGTGCTGAGCCAGGTTTGGGAACCACTATATGGGAACCACAATCCAGGAACAATGAAATGGTCGCAGCTGATCAAAAAATAGAGGAGAGCCATATCTCTTCTTGGCCAAACATATTAGAAAGTCAAAGGTGTGCTTGGATGACACCTGCATCAGAATCTCCTGTTAAACTTATTTAAAAGGCCAATTCCAGAACCTTAATCTGGATTTACTAAATTTGAATTTCAGTGACTCAATAATCTGTTTTATATCAGATCCCCAAGAGATTTCCATGCATGCTCAAGTTTTAGAAACTCTCTATATGAATGAGTAATCAATTGCCTAGATGGATACTCTTTTGGGTTCTTTTCTGATCATATTTAATTCTATCCCTGATCTGCAGGTACCATCAGAATGATTCTAAGAAATTGTTATCAATTTTTTTCTGAATACTGAGTTCCCCTTGGTGAAATCTGTGAATCCTCTCCCTAGAAAATTTCAAAGAGCCACATATGCACATTTTACATTTCATGAAGTTAACAGACTAGAGGCCAATTCATATATGCCAGATTAAGAATTGTTACCCTGGAAAAGGTAACTGAGTCAATCAACTTCAGTAAACATTTTGTCTTGATGGGTCTACTCCATAACACAACAGAGCTAAGTAAATCAGAAAAGTCTGGATCAGAAACCTAAAGTGGGATGGAGAACAAAGGGCAGGCATATTTACTGTCCAGTATAATAAATAATTCAAGCTCAGAACTCCTCTCTTGTAATCCAATTTACTGTGTATGCAGGTGTCACCTGGCCCTTTTTGCATTACCATGTGAGTGTTAGGGCTCAGGGAACCAACAATAAAATGCTGAACCTTTGACTACTGCTGTTCCAGTCAATAATAAATAAAGTCCTTTGTTTTTGACCCAGGAATCTCATAGCATCTGCTAGCAGCCTTAAAATTGTGACAGGCTCACTTGTGGTTTGCAAGTAGGGTAAAATATCAGACTGCTCACAGTTCTTGACCCTTGCATATTGATAACAACAATCCAGTGGAAAAAGCAAACGAACAATCCAGTAGAGAAGAAGAAACTTGCTGGAAAAGAAAGAGGGGAATATTTCTGTAGTAATACCTTGAGTAGGTAAGAGGAGCTGGGATCTAGTGCATAAGCACAGGATCTCAGACATTTCTTCCACAATAATAGAAGACAAGTCAGAATACCTGGGAACAGATGCAGGGAGGTGAATTAGTGTGGTGGTAGAAATGTGTGGATATTCTCTTGCCATTGCTTTTGTTTCCTCAGTGAAATAAGAAGCAGAAGTGTTAGAAACTGAAGAGAGAGGAAAAGGTACTGAATAGTCATCTGTGTGTGGGAGGGAGAATGGACAAGAGAAAAACAGTTGGATTGATGGGCATTGCTACAGGCCTTGTTCTAACTAAAAGTGAGAATTCAGCAGGATACACTCATACTTGCCCTTCATGAGTCGATCATAATAAATGAATGCTGATGACTCTTGCCTTCTGGGCATTAAGGAACCCCTGTGACCAACAAGACCCCTTTCTCATCCCAGGAACATTTGATGCACGGTCAAATATAGTGAATCCTATTCACCAATTAAGCGCTGGCACTTTTGCCCAAATGTTCTGGAACTTATGTCTCTGTGCAAATAAAGCTTTAGATTCTCATTTTAGTAACAAGTGGCTATCTGGTTTACATTGTTAAATTTTAATTGCATTACTAGAGAATGTCTGCTCAATTTGTGTCTTTTATTGGTGGTGTTCTGTTTTCTAGCTTACTAGACATTTACTTTACTTCCAGATAATTACTGTAGCTTAGATTTTAATGTCTTAAATAACTATCCTTATTAACTTTATGGCAAGAGTTGCTGCACAACAATAACTTCTTATAAAAAATATGCTGATAATAAAAATATTATATAATTTTCACCTGCAGAGAGAGGAAGATGGTGAAGCAGGCAGCTTCAATTTAGTTGGTCTCACTAAATGGATTTCTTTTAAAGCTCAGGCACATGGACCAGTCCAGTGTCATGGTGAGACAGCCTCACCACAGCAGCTGTCTTGGCTGGACAGCCCTCTTCTCAGTCAAAACATTCAAGTCTCAGACACGTTCTTAAACTAGCAAGGCATGCCAAGAGGAAACATAAAGATGCCTGTATTTCTCAGTCTTTATTCAGTCAGGACTCTCTTTTATCTTTATTTGTTGTGACGGTTTAATTAGCCATCCAACAGGCACTTCTTATCACCTCCCATGTGTCCACATTGCTTTGTATATTAGTCAAAATAGGCTTGGCTCTGACATGGTCATCAATAGTCCCTCAAATTTCAGTGGCTCACACAGTAAAGTTTTATCTCCCATGCAAAAAAAAAAAAAAAAAAAAACCCTGTGCATATTGGATCACCCTCCCTCATCTTGTAGCTACTCAGTTGTGGGCCCTCAAAGTTGCCATTGCATAGGAAAAATCCCCTGAAGGATTAGGCAGGATAGATTTGACTAATATCACTTCTATCCAAAGCACACTGACCAGAATCTAGTACGGTTTAAGTATTAAGTTAATCTAGTAACACCAGGGAAGCTAGAGAATGTGGGGGAGTACAGGGATGGTTGGGAAGCCCCAGTGAAGTATATTAGTTCCCCAGGGCTGTGGTAACAAAGTGTCACAAACTGGGAAAATTAAAAAACAGAAATTTATTCTCTCATAGTGCTGGAGGCGAGAAGTCTAAAGTCAAAGTGTCATTAGGGCCATGCTCCCTCTAAGACTCTGGGTAGAATTCACGCTTGCCTCCTCCTAGCTTCTAGTTATGACTGTAAACCCTTGGCATTCTTTGACATGCAGCTCTGTCACTCCAATCTCTCCTTCTGTCATTTCACAATGTTCACCCTGTGTGGCTGCATTTTCACATAGCATTCAGTAATATTGGAAACTAGAGCCCACGCTACTGATGTCACCTTAACTTGATTATATCTGCAAAGATCCTATTTCCAAATAAGTTCACATTCACAGGTACCTGGGTTAGGGCTTCAATATATCATTTGGAGGGAGAGAATTCAAACCATAGCAAGGAGTAAGCTCAGAGTGTTAGGAAAATACACAGGAATGGAGGGGGTGGAGCGAGATGGCGGAGGAGTAGGAGACCTGGATTTCGTCTGGTCTCAGGAATTCAGCTGAATAGGGATCAAACCATTCTCAACACCTAAAAACTCAACAGGAGACCGGAAAAGAGAATAGCAACAACTCTCTGAACAGAGAAGCGACCACTTACTGGAAGGTAGGACATATGGAGAAGTGAATCCGAAGCAATATTCGGGAGGATAGACGGCGGGGTGGGGGGGCCTCCGTCGGCCGCTTCTGGCAAGTGATAGAGCCCCGGAGCACAAAATCGGAACTTTTAGAAGTCGGCTCCGCTGAGGGACGTCGCTCCAGTGGCTAAGCGGGGGCTGGAAACCTCGTGGGACAGTGTGGTCTCAGGACCCTCGGGGTCACAGAAAGACCGGGGGTGCCTGAGTGTGGCAGAGCTCCCAGGTATTGGAGCGGGGAAGCCAGCTGCAGAGAACAGAGCCGAGGCGCGGGCTCTCAGCTCGGGGTTGCCATAAACTGTGATCCGCGGCCCAGTCGGGCCACTGCTCCTCCAGCAGGGACCCAACAAGCGGCAGAGCTGGGGAGACTCCCCACCCTCCCCTGGGAGGAGTGGCGCAGAAGCGCACTGCAGGGATCTGCTGGGTTTGGAGACTCCACACAGGGTCGAGTACCAGAGATAGAAATGCTTGGTCACAGGCCGGGTGAGCACGCAGTGCGGCCGGAGACCAGGGAGACGGGAGTGACTGCTTTTCTCTGGGAGCACACTGAGGAGCGGGGCCCCAAGTTCTCAGCTCCTCCGGGTGGAGATTGGGAGGCCACCATTTTCACCCTGGTGCTCCAAAGCTGTACCAGAGCTTGCAGGGAACAAAAGCTCCTGAGAGCAAACCCGAGCAGCTTGCTTACCTGGACCGACAAGGGCGGGGCAATTCTGCCTCCAGCAAAGACATTTGGGAACCACGGCAACAGGCCCCTCCCCCAGAAGATCAGCACGAACAGCCAGCAAGCCAAGACCAAGTTTACCGATCAAGGAGAATGGGAGAACTCCCTCGCTGGGGAAATACTACACATAGAAGTCATGGCTTTTTTTTTTTACCATGATTCATTAGTTTTTCAAAGTTAATTTTTTTAACTTTTTTTAATTGTTCTTTTTCCCTTTTTCAACCAACATTTTATCAATCCCTTTTTTAAAAAAAAACCATTTTTTATTTTTCATTTTTAGAGTCATATTTTATCCCTTCATATTAGTTACCCTTATTTTTGGCATATATATATAAGTTGTTCTCTCCTTAAAATTTTGAGATACAGTTTCTTCTAACAGATCAAAATATACCCTAAATCACTAGTGTATGGCTTTGTTCTAGTCTCCCGCCTGATCACATTTTCTCCCTTTTTTTCCTTTTAAATCTTCTTTCTTTTTTCAAACAACTTCTTATAAAATCTTTTATAATTTTCATCTTTACAGTCATCTTCCATCCCTTCATTGTATCAGCCCTTATTTTGTACATATATAAGTCTTTCTTCCTTTAAAATTTTAGGAGGCACTTTCTTCTAACAGACCATAATACGCCCAAAATCCAGTGTATGGCACTGATCTATGCACTAGCCTGATCATATTTGATCATATTCTGGTATTTTTTTGTTTTTGTTTGTTTTTATCTTTTATTTTTTCCTCGTTCTTTTTTCTTTCTTTCCCTTTCTTTTGCCCTGGTTTCTAGTCTTTTCTGATTTGTGTAGAGTATATTTTCTGGGGATGTTGTTAACCTGTTAGCATTTTGTTCTCTCATTCATCCATTCTCCTCTGGACAAAATGACAAGACGAAGAAAATCACCTCAGCAAAAAGAACAAGAGGTAGTACTGTCTGCCAGGGACCTACTCAATACGGATATTACTACGATGTCGGACCTAGAGGTCAGAATCATGACTTTAAAGATACTAGCTGGGCTTGAAAAGGGCGTGGAAGTTATTAGAGAAACCCTTTCTGGAGAAATAAAAGAACTAAAATCTAACCAAGTGGAAATCGAAAAGGCTATTAATGAGGTACAATCAAAAATGAGGGCACTAACTGCTAGGATAAATGAGGCAGAAGAGAGAATCAGCGATATAGAAGACCAAATGATGGAAAATAAAGAGGCTGAGAAAAAGAGAGAGAAACAACTACAGGATCACGAGGGCAGAATTCGAGAGATAAGCGATACCATAAGACAAAAAAAAATAGAATAATTGGGATCCCAGAAGAAGAAGAAAGAGAGAGAGGAGCAGAAGGTATATTGGAGCAAATAATAGCAGAGAACTTCCCTAATGTGAGGAAGGAAACAGGCATCAAAATCCAGGAGGCACAGAGAACCCCTCTCAAAATCAATAAAAATAGGTCAACACCCCGACATCTAATAGTAAAACTTACGAGTCTCAGAGACAAAGAGAAAATCCTGAAAGCAGCTCGGGAGAAGAGATATGTAACCTACAATGGTAGAAACATTAGATTGGCAACAGACCTATCCACAGAGACCTGGCAGGCCAGAAAGGACTGGCATGATATCTTCAGAGCACTAAACAAGAAAATATGCAGCCAAGAATACTATATCCAGCTAGGCTGTCATTGAAAATAGAAGGAGAGATAAAAAGCTTCCAGGACAAACAAAAACAAAAGGAATTTGCAAACACAAAACCAGCCCTCCAAGAAATATTGAAAAGGGTCTGCTAAGCAGAGAGAGAGCCTAAAAGCAGCATAGATCAGAAAGGAACACAGACAATATACAGTAACAGTCACCTTACAGGCAATACAATGGCACTAAATTAATACCTTTCAATAGTTACTCTGAATGTAAATGGGCTAAATGCCCCAATCAAAAGACACAGGCTATCAGATTGGATTAAAAAACAAGACCCATCAATATGCTGTCTACAAGAGACTCATTTTAGACCCAAAGACACCCCCACACTGAAAGTGAGGGGATGGAAAACCATTTATCATGCTAATGGACACTGAAAGAAAGCTGGGGTGGCAATCCTTATATCAGACAAATTAGATTTTAAAACAAAGACTATAATAAGAGATGAAGAAGGACACTATATCCTACGTAAAGTGTCTATCCAACAAGAAGATCTAACAATTGTAAATATCTATGCCCCTAACATGGGAGCAGCCAATTTTATAAGGAAATTAATAACAAAAGCAAAGAAACACATTGACAACAATACAATAACAGTGGGGGATTTTAACACCCCCCTGACTGAAATGGACAGATCATCTAAGCAAAAGATCAACAAGGAGATAAAGACTTTAAATGACACACTGGACCAAATCAACTTCACGGACATATTCAGAACATTCCATCCCAAAGCAACGGAAAACACATTCTTCTCTAGTGCCCATGGAACATTCTCCAGAATTGATCACATCCTAGGTCACAAATCAGGTCTCAATCGGTACCAAAAGATTGGGATCATTCCCTGCATATTTTCAGACCACAATGCTTTGAAACTAGAACTCAATCACAAGAGGAAAGTCGGAAAGAACTCAAATACATGGAGGCTAAAGAGCATCCTACTAAAGAATGAATGGGTCAACCAAGAAATTAAAGAAGAATTAAAAAAATTCATGGAAACCAATGAAAATGAAAACACAACTGTTCAAAATCTTTGGGATACAGCAAAGGCAGTCCTGAGAGGAAAGTATATAGCAATACAAACCTTTCTCAAGAAACAAGAAAGGTCTCAAATACACAACCTAACCCTACACCTAAAGGAGCTAGAGAAAGAACAGCAAATAAAGCCTAAACCCAGCAGGAGAAGAGAAATAATAAAGATCAGAGCAGAAATCAATGAAATAGAAACCAAAAGAACAGTAGAACAGATCCACGAAACTCGGAGCTGGTTCTTTGAAAGAATTAACAAGATGGATAAACCCCTGGCCAGACTTATCCAAAAGAAAAGAGAAATGACCCAAATCAACAAAATCATGAATGAAAGAGGAGAGATCACAACCAACACCAGAGAAATACAAACAATGATAAGAACATATTATGAGCAACTCTATGCCAGCAAATTAGATAACCTGGAAGAAATGGGTGCATTCCTAGAGATGTATCAACTACCAAAATTGAACCAGGAAGAAATAGAAAACCTGAACAGACCTATAACCACTAAGGAAATTGAAGCAGTCATCAAAAATCTCGCAACAAAACAAAAGCCCGGGGCCAGATGGCTTCCCCGGGGAATTCTATCAGACATTTAAAGAAGAATTAATACCTATTCTCCTGAAACTGTTCCAAAAAATAGAAATGGAAGGAAAACTTCCAAACTCATTTTATGAGGCCACCATTACCTTGATCCCAAAACCAGACAAAGACCCCATCAAAAAGGAGAATTACAGACCAATATCCTTGATGAACATGGATGCAAAAATTCTCAGCAAAATACTAACCAATAGGATCCAATGGTATATTAAAAGGATTATTCACCATGACCAAGTGGGATTTATCCCTGGGCTGCAAGGCTGGTTCAACATCCGCCAATCATTCAACGTGATACAATACATTAACAAAAGAAAGAACAAGAATCATATGACCCTCTCAATAGATGCAGAAAAAGCATTTGACAAAGTACAGCATCCTTTCTTGATCAAAAGTCTTCGGAGTATAGGGATAGAGGGTACATACCTCAATATCATAAAAGCCATCTATGAAAAACCTACAGCGAATATCATTCTCAATGGGGAAAAGCTGAGAGCTTTTCTTCTAAGGTCAGGAACGCGGCGGGGATGTCCACTATCACCACTGCTATTCACATAGTATTAGAAGTCCTAGCCACAGCAATCAGACAACAAAAAGAAATCAAAGGCATCCAAATCGGCAAAGAGGAAGTCAAACTCTCACTCTTTGCAGATGATATGAGACTGTATGTGGAAAATCCAAAAGACTCCACCCCAAAACTGCTAGAACTCATACGGGAATTCAGTAAAGTAGCAGGATATAAAATCAGTGCACAGAAATCAGTGGCATTTCTATACACCAACAACAAGACAGAAGAGGGACAAATCAAGGAGTCGATCCCATTTACAATTGCACCCAAAACCATAAGATACCTAGGAATAAATTTAACCAAAGAGGCAAAGGATCTGTACTCAGAAAACTATAAAATACTCATGAAAGGAATTGAAGAAGACACAAAGAAATGGAAAAACGTTCCATGCTCATGGATTGGAAGAACAAACATTGTGATAATGTCAATACTACCTAGACCAATCTACACATTCAATGCAATCCCCATCAAAATACCATCCACTTTTGGGCGCCTGGGTGGCTCAGTTGGTTAAGCGACTGCCTTCGGCTCAGGTCATGATCCTGGAGTCCCGGGATCGAGTCCCGCATCGGGCTCCCTGCTCAGCAGGGAGTCTGCTTCTCCCTCTGACCCTCTTCCCTCTCGTGCTTTCTATCTCTCATTCTCTCTCTCTCTGAAATAAATAAATAAAATCTTTAAAAAAAAAAAATACCATCCACTTTTTTCAAAGAAATGGAACAAATAATCCTAAAATTTGTATGGAACCAGAAGAGACCCCGAATAGTCAGAGGAATCTTGAAAAAGAAAAGCAAAGCTGGCGGCATCAGAATTCCGGACTTCCAGCTCTATTACAAAGCTGTCATCATCAAGACAGTATGGTACTGGCACAAAAGCAGACACATAGATCAATGGAACAGAATCGAGAGCCCAGAAATGGACCCTCAACTCTATGGTCAACTCATCTCTGACAAAGCAGGAAAGAATGTCCAATGGAAAAAAGACAGTCTCTTCAACAAATGGTGTTGGGAAAATTGGACAGCCACATGCCGAAGAATGAAACTGGACCATTTCCTTACACCACACACAAAAATAGACTCCAAATGGTTGAAAGACCTAAACGTGAGACAGGAGTCCATCCAAATCCTAAAGGAGAACACAGGTAGCAACCTCTTCGACCTTAGCCGCAGCAACTTCTTCCTAGAAACATCGCCAAAGGCACGGGAAGCCAGGGCAAAAATGAACTATTGGGATTTCATCAAGATAAAAAGCTTTTGCACAGCAAAAGAAACAGTCCACAAAACCAAAAGACAACCGACAGAATGGGAGAAAATATTTGCAAATGACATATCAGATAAAGGGCTAGTATCCAAAATCTATAAAGAACTTATCAAACTCAACACCCAAAGAACATATAATCCAATCAAGAAATGGGCAGAAGGCATGAACAGACATTTTTCCAAAGAAGACATCCAAAGGCCAACAGACACATGAAAAAGTGCTCAACATCGCTCGGCATCAGGGAAATCCAAATCAGAACCTCAATGAAATACCACCTCACACCAGTCAGAATGGCTAAAATTAACAAGTCAGGAAACGACAGATGTTCGCGGGGATGCGGAGAAAGAGGAACCCTCCTACACTGTTGGTGGGAATGCAAGCTGGTGCAGCCACTCTGGAAAACAGTATGGAGGTTCCTCAAACAGTTGAAAATAGAGCTACGATACGATCCAGCAATTGCACTACTGGGTATTTACCCCAAAGATACAAATGTAGGGATCTGAAGGGGTACGTGCACCCCAATGTTTATAGCAGCAATGTCCACAATAGCCAAACTGTAGAAAGAGCCAAGATGTCCATCGACAGATGAATGGATAAAGAAGAGGTGGTATATATACACAATGGAATATTATGCAGCCATCGAAAGGAATGAGATCTTGCCATTTGCAACGACGTGGACGGAACTGGAGGGTGTTATGCTGAATGAAATAAGTCAATCAGAGAAAGACATGTATGTTATGACCTCACTGATATGATCAATTCTTAATCTCAGGAAACAAACTGAGGGTTGATGGATTGGTCGGGTGTGGGAGGGATGGGGTGGCTGGGTGATAGCCATTGGGGAGGGTATGTGCTGTGGTGAGCGTTGTGAATTGTGCAAGACTGTTGAATCACAGATCTGTACCTCTGAAACATATAATGCAATATATGTTAAGAAAAAAAAGAAGAAGATAGCAGGAAGGGAAGAATGAAGGGGAGTAATTGGAGGGGGAGACGAACCATGAGAGACAATGGTCTCTGAAAAACAAACTGAGGGTTCTAGAGGGGAGGGGTGTGGGGCGATGGGTCAGCCTGGTGATGGGTATTAAAGAGGGCACGTTCTGTGTGGTGCACTGGGTGTTATGCACAAACAATGGATCATGGAACACTACATGAAAAGCTAATGATGTAATGTATGGTGATTAACATAACAATAAAAATTTTTAAAAAAAGAAAATACACAGGAATAACACCTGGATCACAGGAACTTCCTACCCTAGAAAAAGACATTTCTAAGTCTCTAAAATCATCAACAGTAAAGCAAAAACATGAAAGAAAGGCATTCCAGGCATAGGAACCAGTGTGTACAAAGTCCTGCAGCAACAGAGAAACTGATGCACTATGTGAACAGTTTGGTCTTGCTGGAGATGAAGTTCAAGATAGGAAAGCAGAAAGAGATGAGGCTGGAGGGTTTTGAATGGTTGCAACTTTAACCTTAGAGCCAAAAGTTTTTTTTTTTTAAGATTTTATTTATTTATTTCAGAGACAGAGAGAATGAGAGATAGAAAGCACGAGAGGTAAGAGGGTCAGAGGGAGAAGCAGACTCCCTGCTGAGCAGGAAGCCTGATGTGGGACTCGATCCTGGGACTCCAGGATCATGACCTGAGCCAAAGGCAGTCGCTTAACCAACTGAGCCACCCAGGTGCCCAGAGCTAAAAGTTTTTAGCAGGGAAGTGACAGTATGAGAAGTTACAAACAGTCATTATGGCTGCAGAATGGAACAAACATTGAAGGAAGCAAGGTGGGAATTAGGAGTTATTATGATGATCTAGGTAAGAATGGGTCGCAGTCCTAAGAATAGTAGCAGGAGTGATGGTGAAGAGAAGTGGGTGGATTCTGGAGATGTTAGGGGGGGAAATTATGCTTTATGATTGTTACTATGAGGAAAAGAGATAATGGTAAATGATGACCCCCTGTTTCTGGCCAGATATGGCATATAATTTAGTGAGACACAGAACAAAGGGAGGTTTGTCAGGGGGTGGACTGAGGGTGGGAAAGTCGCTGAGGTGAAGTACCTGTTACCGAGATACCCAGCATGTCACAAGGAATCCAGGCAATTAGGTAGCAATATTGGCTACAATCCATGTGCACTTTCAAGATTTTATTTATTTATTTATTTTAACAGAGAGAGAGACAGCGAGAGAGGGAACACAAGCAGGCAGAGTGGGAGAGGGAGAAGCAGGCTTCCCGCCGAGCAGGGAGCCCGATGTGGGACTCAATCCCAGGACTCTGGGATCATGACCTGAGTCAAAGGCAGACGCTTAACGACTGAGTCACCCAGGCGCCCTCATGTACACTTTCAACCACATCCTGTTGCCTACAGAAGCCACGCTAACAAAATTCTAACTAATAGAAAACAAAAATACCAGTATATTATTTATAATGGTATAACAAGAGTGTGAGAGTTATAACAGGAGTATAAGTGTGATAACAGGAGTACGTTGAAGGAGAGGTCCTTGAGATCCAAGAAGAAAGAACAGTCTTGGAGGAAGTAAAGACTCTCAAGCTTGATCTTTGAACTACAGAATTTGGAGAACCAAAAAGAGAACCATAATGAGGTGGAAAGGTGTAGAGGGAGAATAAACTTGGCCTCCTGGGGTGGACAGTTCAAACTGAGCAACAGTGTGAGAGGAAAATTAGATGGGGCAGGTGAAGACAGATGAGGGAGGGTTTGGCAGCCAAACAGCAAGCTCTCCCCAGTGTCATCTTATTGAAATGGCACTCTCTCTCTCTTTGGAGAGCATTTCCTGCTTTCTCTAAGTATGAGGAGAGCTGTCATCCTACAATACTTATTGAATGAATGACTAAGTGATTGAATGACTATTTCAAGCCAGGATCATCAAATCATTGAAATTCCCTTTTGGTCCATGAGTCAGCATCTTTGTTTATACTTTTTATTTTAGTGACTTTTTCCTCTCAATGAGAAGACGAGGCTACTTTTTAAGGGGGAAAAATATTATTTTACCTTTCCAGTAGTAGCAATTTATTCTAGTCTCAGGGGAGGTACCATAGGCCAGAAATCGGGACATTTTTGTTTTTAGCCACTAATAAGCTGTATGACCTTGGTCACTAGGCCTCCCCAGGCTCTGATTTCTTCATTTGTAAAATAAAACACCAGACCAGGCCATCTTTAAGGTTTCTTCCAGCTCTATTATTTTGTGATTCCTTTTTAATCTTTATGAGCTATGTTTGATTTATTAGTCTCCTGAATACACTCAGCTCCAATGATGCAAGGGCATTAAAAATAGCCGATTTTTTTTTACTGTTTTTACAATATCAAAATAACTTGATTCTTTTAATTCAATTAACCAAATATTCAGATGTTTTCACAGATGGCCTGTTCCATTCATTTCTTGAATAAAACTGCACCTGTTTGGAGCCAATTCCTTTCAACTTCCATACCAATTCTACCCTATCAGACTGGTCCCAGTGAGGGCACTCAGTTCAGTTATCTTACTTCAATAGGATCTGAAAAGGGCAGTTTAATCAGGGATTTAAGAGTAGCAGTTCTTCAACTTTCATGTGCTTAAGAATCACCTGTATAGGGATTTGAAAATGCAGATTCCTGGCCCCTAAACTTAAGAGAGTCTGGTTCTGAAGACCAGAGGTAGAACCCAAGTCTCTGCTTTCTCACAAGTTCAGTAAGTTCTGATGGAGAGGTCTGTTGGTCATAATATGAGAAATACGATCTCAGAGAGGGAAAAAGGGTTTTGCCTAGAAATAGGAAGTCAACACTGACTGAATTATGTATCAGTTTTAAGCCAGTAATTTAACTGCATGTATTTGTATGTGCAATTTTTTGCAATGTAAGTATCTAGGATTACTATTTGGCTCTGAAATCAGCAACAAATCACTCTGAGGATAGGTTAGAAAAGTGCATAGCTCTGAATGGCTACCAATATTTTGCCTCTTTCTGGCTTTATTGTGCTGCTCTGCCCAATTTATGTTTTCTGCTTCTTATATGGAATCATCAATTTGCACTGATGCTGGTGTGCCCATTGAGAAGAGATCCATCTCTCTCTGAAGCAGCCAGTCTTTCTGGTCCAGGCTTCATACCTCAGGCCAGGATTCCATCAACTTCCCAGCTTGTTCTCTGCCCTCTCCTCCTCACAGTGGCTCTACTGTCACTCAGCCCTGTACAACTAAGCTCAAGGATGGAGAGATTGCTGGGAGCAACTCTGTGATGACTCTCTTTTGAGACTCCTTGAGAATGTTTTGTACAGCCAATCGGGGAGAGATTTTAATCAAGGTCCCCAGTGTCATGTGAGAAGAAGATTCTCTTTGGAGCTAAAAACAGTCTGGAAAACATTTTCCCATTTTTAAACCAGGTCAGTTAGATCTTTGCCTTTTGACCCTTTCATTTGACAAGTTGGCTTCTCTTTACAGAAGTTTTACAATTTACAATAATATATTTACAAACAGTGAATTCTGTTTATTTGACGGAACACATTTGGAACTGAACTGACCAATCCTTCTGATAGGCATATAAGCACAGAAGGACTTGGAGTCATAGGTTAATGTGTCCTTCTCTGCATTCCCCACCCTACCTAGAACAGCCTAAGTCAGATGGTCCTCAACCTTTATTCATCACATGCACTTCTAAAATTTAGATTCCTAGTCCCTACTTTCAGATATTTTGATTCAGTAGGCTTGGGCTGGGGCTCCGGAAACTGAAGAATTAGATAAACACCCCAGTGATGGTAATGCTGATGAACACACTTGGTGAAATATTACCTAGCATTCTGACCTTTCAGGTTTACATGTTCCTTGGACATGCCATATTTCAAGATCATTATTCAATTTACCTCTGCTGAAATGCCCTTCATACTTGTCCAACCAGGAAATTTCAATTCATCCTTTGAAGCCCAGCATAAATGTTCTTTCTCCAATAGCTCTTCTCAAACTCTGTCTTCATCACCACAATTCTTTGCTACCTTGTCTGTGCTCCTAATAGATTTTTAAGTAACTTAGCAGAACATTCTACAAGTAACTATTCAAATGCCTACCTTCCTAAGGTGTGAGTTCCTAGAAGGCAGGAGCCCTGTCATCTTTATTTCCTCAGAGCCCAGCATTGTAGCTGACATGTGTCAGGGGTTTTAAAGTATCTTGATTCTAATAAACTGATAGAGACACAGGTACAGGTGTGTGACACACCTGCACAAGCCGATACACAGGTAATGGTTGTTTTCTTCCAAACGTTCTAAAATATATAGTTGACCTTTAGAGTTCTCCAACAATATAAGGCATGATAGGAGATGAAACCTTAGTCTTAAAGTAATCAGGAGGCTCTATTTTTGTGTAAACCATTCTCTCCATTTCAGTAGCATTTATCAAAATCAGGTTATAGAATCAATATTTTCTCTACTGTGTGTATTGGCTTGTGAGGGAGTAATTGCTTCTGGGGGTGCACAATAAAGAAAACCAGAAGCAGAAGAGGGGAATTTCAGAGACAGGAGGTGGAAATAGATTTCCTCATCAGGGCAGCTTCTTTTTTATCTCCAGTGAGGAGATCATTTTCCACCTTGTTTTTGTCTGTTGCAAGCCTTCTCGGAAACAGCAGCTCCATGGAAACAGGCATCGCTGTTGTATATCAGGCATTTAGGCATCTATTAAGTGGAGATGAAAAGAATCTAGATGTGGCAGGGCAGAGGAAAGGCAACAGAGAAGAGTGCAGGGGACAGCATTTTGATGGGGATGGATATCTTGCTAGTGGGAATGTGTGGCATCTATTGCCAGTCTTAGGATTCAATTATCAAAGGATCTGCAGCTGTCCTCCTTTACTCCAGTCAGCTGCAAATATCCCAGCATGAGGAGCACCAAACAGGGAGCTCTCAGGATCTGAAAGTGATGAAGCATGTGAAAAATTTCAGGTTAATTCTATGGTCTGCTTTCTTCCTATATACCCCCAAAGGTCTGAAATTCTGCTTGAATTCAGCCCAGAATCAAAAGTATCTGAATGTCTCTTGTAGTAAATTTTTAAAAATATTTGCTTCTATTACATTCTTCTCCACATGATGCTATGGAGGTGACAGGCACTATAAGAAGTCTTTTGTAGATGAGGAATCTAAGGTTCAGTAATTTTCCTGAGGTCCCTCAATTAATGATGGCAGAGCTATGGCTGAGTGAGATCTCCCCTCCTCTAGCTGTGCTGAGGTACAGGTTTGGGTGTGGAGAAGTGAGGGCCTATTATTTTCCTTCCCAGAGAGAAAGCATGAAAGAATGATAAAACTAGGAATTAAATATCCAGCTCAGCCATTTCAAAGATCATGGTGTGATATTCACTGGGCTGGCGATGGCAGATCTGTGGACACTAGAATCAGAAGAGGGGGCTTTAATCGAAGGTCATGACAAAGTCAGTGTGGGAAGAATCCATAGGTTATTATGTGAGTCACTGAGCTTTGTTATGAACAGCAGTCTTTCCCAGCGAGCACTTAATGCCACAACACAGCAAGATAAACAGGGATTCTTATTCTTCCCATCATAGGAATTAAAGCTATTACCATACTGGCCAGAAATTGTTTTTAAAAGCATTTATCACCTATCTCTCTGTTATCGGGTGCAGAAAACAAAGGCAAGCGTTCTCTTCCAAACCTCTAAGTGCATACCATCTGGTACCAGTTACTATTCCCCCAGACATCTGTTAGGAATTGGTATTAGACTATCAGATTCTGGACCATTTTGGGGTTAGATGATGGTGGGAATTTAAAGTCCTGAACCTCCAAGAAAATGATCCCCCTTTTTCATTAGTATTCATTTATAAGAGCCTGAACCCATCTGACCACATTGTGTCTCTTGATGGAACTGAATGATGCCTAGGAGTACCAGACTAATGGTAAGCTAGTTAGACTTCATCGAAGGTCTCAACGGTGTTTTGGGATGAAAGTCCAAGAAAATGACATAGATTATGTGGACAACATAGTAGAAGGTAACATAGTAACTAACTAATTGATTTCTTAAAAGGCCTAGATTAATAACAGTGCTGTTGCCTGTTATCTTTCTCCTTTTTAAAATGACTTTGCTAGGCATGTTTTACCTATCACATAATTCATGCACATCAAGTGTACAAATTCAGTGATTTCTTGGTGCATTTTCTAAGTTGGGTGACCATCACCATAAATCAATTTTAGAACATTCCATCACCCCAATAAGATTGTTTATGCCATTTTATAGGTTAATCTCCACCCCCATCCATACCCCACCCCAGGTAACCACTAATCTACTTTCTGTCTCTATAGATATTGCCTTTTCTGACTATTTCATATAAAGGGGAATATATAATATGTGATCTCTTACGTCTGATATCTTTTACCTCACATAATGTTTTTGAAGTTTATTAACATTGTATGCTATATCAGTAGCCCATTCATTTTTATTGCTCAGTTGTATTCTACTGTGTAAATAATATACATTTTGTTCATCCAGTCACCAGATGATGGACCTGTAGACTGTTTCTAGTTTGGAGCTATTATGAATAGTGCTGCTAAGAACATTAGCATGCAAGTGTTTGTGTGGATGTAGGTTTTCATTTTTCTTGGGTAGACACCTAGTAGAGGGATTATTTTTCTTGTTATCTTTACCTCCATTATCGTGAAATTCCTTTAACATGGTGACTCATGTCACTAGGTGCCATCTGACTCCTTTTGAAAATCAAAGTGAAAAGAGAGTGTGGATCTCTCAGCCAAGAGATATTTGAGGGCAGAATTCCCCCAAGGTGCTAGAAAAAAAAAATTTCCCCAAGAAAAATCATAGCCAGAAATGGGTAAAACATTTTATGATAAAGTTGAATAATAAAACAGATCCATTGTATTATGGTAACATTTGTTGTCTCCTGTGTCCTCACATTGGTTTTTCTAGTCCAATATCCACACTGCGACCATTGACTTTACTTAAATACAAGGTTCCCAACATTAAGGCATAAAATGCAAACTCCTTAGTATGCTTTTCAGGATCTTCATGATATAATCCCAATATATCACTACCAGTTAGGATATCAAATCTTGTCAGAAAAATAGAGTCCTTTCCAGGTAGTTCAAGAGAGGAAAATTAATACAGGAAACTTGTTTCACGGGTGTTAGAAGAACTGAAGGCCAGAGGGGATGGTACTGAGGCCACATAGATATTAGCCCACAATTATAGATAGAAGCTGCCTTCCTCCCTAGGGCTGGTGGGACAGTGGGAGAGGGGTGTTATTAGAGTCAAGGGGTACCTGAACAATCTTAACCCAGCAGGCTGACTCTGGAAGGAGGGAGGAGAGCCTATCTGCCAGAGACATCACCCAACACAGAGAAAGAAAGGTTGAAATATTCTGGTTTACATTTTCTCCTGTCCTCCAGTCTCCTGCCAGTGCAGCCTTTGGCTAACCTATCTGGCTGCAACTTGGCAAGGGCATCTGATAATCAGAGCAGGGCAGAAAAAAAGATAAGACAGCAAACAGATAAATGTCCAGCTCTGTCTAACCACTTGCCTTAATTCATAATCCTCAGAATATAAATATCATTAAACTTCTAGCTTCCCAAAGAGAGCCAGTACAAATTTATGAACATTTTCTGTGCTTTGAATAGAATTCTAGTGCTACAAGTGATATTATGGACCATCCAGACCAGTGGCTTCTGAGATCCTTGATTAAGGGCTGCTAAGCAGAGTCAAAGCAGAACCACTTTGTTTTGTTTTACATGTTAAACCCTCCAAGTAAAATTCTCATTGAATAAAGGAGTCTGTGGCTTTAAAAAGGTAGATGTTCACTGATTAGTCCAGCTCTGCACTTTACAAATGGGGAAAAGGAAGCATGGAGAGTTTAGTGACATTTTTAAGATCCTGCCAAACTTCCTCCTACAGCACAGAAATGTTTGTGGGGACAGAGTCAGGATTCAGGTTGCCAGCACTCTGTCCACTTACCACCAACCTTCGCACTCAAGCAGTGGCTCTCAGCCTCTGGTGACCCTAAAATTCACCCAAAGAATTTTTTTTTAAGATTTTATTTATTTATTTGAGAGAGAGAGAATGAGAGCCAGAGAGCATGAGAGGGAAAAGGGTCAGAGGGAGAAGCAGACTCCCCGCTGAGCAGGGAGGCCGATGTGGGACTCGATCCTGGGACTCCAGGACCATGACCCGAGCCAAAGGCAGTTGCTTAACCAACTGAGCCACCCAGGCACCTCACCCAAAGAATTTTAAATCTATATGTAGATGTCTTCCCTTCCCCACATCAGAATATCCAGAGTCAGGGCCAATGCATCCTTTATATTTTTTAAAGTCCCAAAGACATTTAGGTACAACCCCTAGAACAACTGTTCTACAGAACAGTTCGATAATCACCAAGTTCTTCAATCAAGAGCAAATTCAACTATAATTAGTCCCCCTTCCATTTGTATAGCACTTTCCAATTTATTATTTAGATTAATCATAGCTGAACCCTAGGTGGTAGATCACAAAGGAAACTAAAACTTGCTCAAAGTCACACAGAAGGGAATGAGTTCCAGGATTGGAATGCTGTTTCTGACATCCAGTCTAGTGCTCTTGCTTATCACAGCAAGTTGACCCTCTCAACTCCAATTACTATGGCAGGAATATAGCATTTTATAATGATTTCCAACAAGGAAACCATATACAATGTCTGTTTTCCTTAAACATTATGAATCTCTGTTTTCATAACCATAGTAAAGGTATGTTTCCCAACCATGCACATCTACTAACCATAAGAAAACCACACCCTCCAAAAATCTCTCCCAGTGATTCCAGGAAGTCCTCAGCACTTGTATCTCATGTGCTTGGAAGAATGTTATCCTTTCAGCATCACACAGGGCTCACTCTGCTCTTCCCCTCAAATTCTAGCCACAGCGGACTTTCTTCTTCAGCAGTGCTCTTACATGTGGGTCCCCTCTCACTCCTCCATCTCAGGGAAGATTGGACAAGCAGCATAGGCACACCTCAGAGATAGTCCCAGTTC
Organism: Callorhinus ursinus; assembly: GCF_003265705.2. Classification (NCBI taxonomy): domain Eukaryota; kingdom Metazoa; phylum Chordata; class Mammalia; order Carnivora; family Otariidae; genus Callorhinus; species Callorhinus ursinus. Next base: position 5,584,985 of record NW_027397131.1, read on the forward strand.
AATTCCAAACCACTACAAAAAATCAAATACTACAATAAAGTAAATTTGATGTTTTTGGTTTCCTAGTGCATAGAGTTATGTTTACATCATACTGTAGTCTATTAAGCATGCAATAGCATTACATCTAAAAAAATGTGCATACCAAAATAATTTCAATAGTAGCATAGGGTGATAACATATCACCCATAACAAACATAATAATAATGAAAAGTTTTAAATATTGCAAGAATTACCAAATGTAACACAGAGACAAAGTAAGGAAATTTTGTTGAAAAGGTAACATCAATAGACTTGCTCAAGGCAAGGTTGCCTCAAACTTTCAATTTATAAAAAACAACAGTATCTGTGACACGCAATAAAGTGAAACACAATAAAGCAAGGTATGCATGTGGATTTAAAAAAATCATCTAGGATTAGGGACCACTGTTTTAAATCATATTTTTCTTCCCCCTAAAATTAAAAATTATTATCAACATGTGGGAATTAATTCTTTGATTTGGGGGCCAGGCTTCCCATAAGTCTGGCAAAAAGAGAGGGAAACAATAGGCTTTTCTTTGTGAAAATATACATTAATTTACAGTAACAAGTCTCTAATTAAAATGTGATACTTTCATGCCTTATCCTTAAATGATAACATTAGATATGTAATTTAATAACTTCCATAGATTTGCTTTTTTCTTCCTTGGATCAACAGACTACAAGGCTGAAAGATTCAAATTAGAAGAGATTCATCTCATTCCCTTCTTCCCTTTGTGCCTTCACTTTCATGCCTCTCTTGTCTATTAGCAACTAGACAGATTAATTCTACATATTGTTAATGTATTTCCCTACTGAGATATCAGAACAACCATCCAACAGGAACTAGTATGCTTAAGGAAACAATGGCACAGAATGCTTAAAATCAGAACTTCCCTGAAAAATGCAAAACATATGCTTTCTTCTGTCTAAAATCCTTTCATTTTCTTATCCTCAATTATATCTCTCAGCTGTTCCAAGCTCCCTACCCTCCCCACTCCCACCCCTCAGCATACCAGCTGCTAGGTGTAGCAAAATTTAAATACAATGTTGGGGATTGCTCTGCTAAAACAGCCCTCCAATTTACAAACACGTCTGCAATACAAATTCTGTGATGATTTAGTCTTTGGAATTATAGAACCAACCCTCTGTAAATTCTTTTCTAAAGTACGGTACTCATAAACCTGGTCAGAATTAAAAGGTTTTCAAAGATGAATGGAACCCAATATGTCTCATGGTCTGGAGGAGGACGGAGTGTAAAACATGTCAGCAAACGATTATGAGTGCTAAGAACTATAGTAATGTGAACAAGGAGTTGTGACAACCCGTAGGAGGAAGAGATTGCCTGGGGAAGGATGATGATGCAGGAATTCCTTCCCAGGAAACAATAACCGAATGGAATATTGAAAGCTAAGTAGGAGTTTGCTAAGTAGCTGAGACAGGGAAATGCAGAGGGGAACAGAACAGCTTAACTGAGAAATCAGAAGCTGTTGAGAACCACAGAGCAAGGCAAGAAACCACAAAAGGAAACCCCCAGGATGAGCGCACTTGTGAGGAACATTCTGTAAAGTGAGGAGCCACTGAACACTCTTCTTGGGAATGTTGCAGAGGACTCTTGGAGTAAACCCAGCACCACCCTAGCCCTGGGGAACAGCTATAATAAGTCTTCCGAATGAGAGGAGCCATCTTCTCAGAAGACCTCACGAGCTCGCCTCCTCAACCCCCGGGATTGGTCTGGTGGTGGGGGTCCAGCAGTGGACCAATCACAGGACCTCGGCTCCCCTGCATCGGTGATTGGCCAAGGGCTTGGTGCATGGTAACACACACAGTCTGGGGGGAGGGGAATTCTTTACTTGCAGAGAAAGCTGGATGAAAGGGTGTTGCTGCCCAAGGACATGACTCTACCTGGTAGAGAAAATCATTAATGTGTATCTAGAAGAGAATATAGTTTGGGGTACATATAGTGAAACAAACATGAGCCACTGAGAGAGAAGTCTCCAAAGCTGCCCTGGTTTCCCCTTCCCAAAACTCTGATTTCTTATACTCTGTGTCACTGCCACCCCCAGCCACTCACCCCCACACCCGACACCTCATTAGTTTTCTGAACTACTTTGTTTTTTATTTTATTTTATTTTATTTTATTTTATTTTATTTTATTTTATTTTATTTTATTTATTTGACAGAGAGAGACACAGCGAGAAAGGGAACGCAAACAGGGGGAGTGGGAGAGGGAGAAGCAGGCCTCCCCAAGGAGCAGGAAGCCTGATGCAGGGCTGGATCCCAGGACGCTGGGATCATGACCTAGCCGAAGGCTGACTCTTAACAACTGAGCCACCCAGGCGCCACTGAACTACTTTGAATTGGGTTTTTGGCAAGGGCACCCAGGTGGACTAATGAGGTTCTCATCCACCTCTCCACTACCAGAAATGCCCACAGCTCCCTAGCCTTTATGGAAAGCCCCCATGTCTTAATAAACCCCAGTCCAAAAGTTCGTGTCAAAAGAATATTTTGACTTAGAAAAAATATTGCTATTCTTAAGAGACCAGTCACAACAAAAAAGTGAGTTTATCCAGCACATGGGTAGAAGAATTAGAAACCATGCTTGTCGAAGGGTACAAACTTCTAGTTATAAGAAGTTCTGGAGCTGTAATATATAGCATAGTGACCGCAGTTAATAATACTGCATTGTATATTTGAAAGTTGCTGAGAGTAAATGTTAAAAGTCCTCATCCCCCCCCAACACACACACAAATTATAACTATGTGAGGTGATAGATATGTTAACTAACCCTATTGTGGTAATCATTTTGCAATATATACATATATCAAATCATTATGTTGTATGCCTTAAACTTATATGCCAATTATATCTTAATAAAGCAGGAAAAAATTAAATTAAAAAATTAAGTTTGAAAACAATGCAGTTTGAGAGGGGGAAAAATCATGCTAGTTTCCAAAAAATAATTCACTGACCAATACAGAAATAAATATTCAGAATATATGTTAAGATATCAAGTCAAAGGCAGAGTGCATCAGTTCTCTAGGCAAAGACCAACTGCTTTAAAAAGTGCCCTGGAATTAAACTTGGCTTCTCTTCATTTAGAAAGAAATAGGTGGTCTTTGTTAACATTAGGAATCAGGTTGGAAAGGCCTTTGCAAGCAAAGCGCGGAGTTACCCAACTGAGCTGATGGAGCCTGTCTGTCTCCAGCCCTGGGCAGATAACACACCAGAGGACTGGCCTCAGCTTCTCAAGGGCAAACCCCAGAGACCACATTCCTGTAATCTGGCCTGAGCGTTCCCATAGCACAAAAGGAAGTGAGACTGTCTCTAACTTGCCAAATCCCATCTGAAAAAGCACACCCCACTGGCGGCAGCCTCTTCTCCCAAGAATTCTGGGAGAAAATCCAGACAGAAACACTTTATGTGGGGCAAACGAAGCATCACTTTAGCATCCTGTTTCCTCTCCTGGCAAGCAGACATTTTTCTTTTTGTCTGTTACAGAAACTAGAACTGGATCATGTGCCTGGATACTTAAAAGATGGAAATCAGTGACTAAGGGAAAAACTGCAAAGGAGGTTACATAAGAAGGGCGAGGAGAGAGGAAGGAGGGCAGAGTGACTTTAACTTAGATCAGCAATGCAAATCCCATGGGTAGAGCAAATACTGACAAGGGGCCTCTAGTGGGGAGGCAGAGTGGTGGCCATCTTGCTCAAGAAACTTGAATTAGCCCAAGAAAGCAGGCTTTGAAAACTGTGGGGACCACCTGCCATGTTTAGGGTGAAAGTCTCCTGTTTTAACTTGAGGATGAGATGGTTTCCTTTTTGGTAGCAAGAGCACTGAAACTGCGATTGAAATGAAACCCACTCTTGCTGGTTGGTTTCTGTGAAAGCCCTTTCTCCTCCGTCTTTGATGACTCTGGTATCTGTCACAGACCTCCCAGATCTGACCAGGATATATCCAGTTACAAGGCTTTTATTTATTAAAAATTGCTTTGTCATTGTTTTTCTAATTTTACATGCTCCTTGGAGGAAAAAAAATAAGGAAATATAGAAAAGTACAATGTTAAAAGTAAAAAAACAACCAAGAAACTACCATAAACATTTTGGCAAATAATCTTTTCATTCCTGACCTTGTTTCCTCCTTTTTTGTATCCTTTCAAAATTTATTGAACCCTGTGATAGGCACTGCACTTTCCAAGGTATATGCAAGAGAAAGCAGTATTTCTGTCCTCATGCTTTAGAATCTAGCTGTCCTTTAAGATCTTCACCTCTCTGTGCAGAAACACACGCCTGCACAGACAGATGTATCTAGACACAAATATATAGATATTGATAATTTAAAACAATGTTAGATCATATATGATTTCACACAAATGAAATTGCTTTAAAATCAGTTTGTAACTATTTATTTCTCCATTCAATAATAAGCCATCAATACTCCATCAATATATATCACCATGTTAATGGCTTCAAAATGAGATTGCTCAGTGAGTGAATATTTTACATTTTGGCACAAAGTGCCATGTTGTTCTCCATAAGGTCTGCACCAATTAGAGCAGGCAATAACTATGTGTAGAAAACCTAGTGCCCTACGTCTGGTTTACCATTGCCTTACCATTGTCAACCATTCTTATTCTGATTTTTTTTACATTAATGTTTTGCTTTTTTTCCCATGGAATCAAATTTATCTATCTTTTCTTTCATAGTTTCTTTTTTATGATGTTTAGAAAGGCTTTCCCTATCATGAAATTATTTTAAAATATATTTTCTTCTAATGCTTTTCTGGTTTCTTTTTTTTTAAACATTTAAACCTATAATCCATCTGGAATTTAATGTAATGTGACAATTTACATAATGATACAGATTTATTCTTTCCTAATTATACATAAGAATTGTTATTTCAAAGGACTGTTTTTATGTATAGAGGGCAAACTTCATGGATACCTCTTCATAGGAGGTGGCAATCTTTTCTTTGACTTAGTGTAAACTGAAACTTTTCTAGGAGCAAGGCAGGAAATGTGGGATGGATTTTGGTTTGGGAGTGGTTTAGAACTATAATTGACAAAATTGTAAGATATTTAAAGTGTACATTGTGATGACTCGGTATAGTATACATTGTGAAAGGATTTCCATTTAGTTAATTAATGCTTCTATCACCTCACATATTTATCTTTTTTGGTGTGTGAGAACATTTAAATTCTACTCTCAGCAAATTTCAATTACACAATAGTGTTATCAACTATAGTCACCATGTTTTACCTTAGATCCTCAGACCTTATTTATCTTCTAGCTGTAAGTTTGTACTCATTTACCAGCTTGTCCTTATTCCCTCCTCCCCCCACCCCCTGGCAACCAATTTTCTACTATCTGTTTTTATGAGTTTGATTTCTTTTCCCACATGTAAGTGATGCCATGAATTATTTGTCTTTCTCTGTCTGGCTTATTTCACTTAGTATAATGCCCTCAGGGTCCATCCATGTTGTTGAAAATGGCAGGATTTCCTTTTGTCATGGCTGGATAATACACATCTTCTTTATCCATTCATCTGTTGACAGACCCTCAAGTTCTTTCCATATCTTGACTATTGTGAATAATGCTGCAATGAACATGGGAATGCAGATAACTCCTCGATATCCTGTTTTCATTTTCTTTGGATATATACCCAGAAGTGGAATTGCTAGATCATATGGTAATTCTAGTTTTAATTTTCAAAATTTTTGAGGATTTTGGAGGGAGAAGGTAGAAGATATAGCATTTCTGGAGGAAAAGAGACACTGATGATTCTGAGTTTGATAGTCTCTGGGCCACACCTTGAGAAACTCTGGGTTAGAAAGTTACATGTGTCTTCTGTGAAGTCTAATCTTTCCCTCAGAACGGGACAAGGCAACTGATCTCTCTGAAGTTTTGCTTGTTCACTTTATTAAAATCAGGATATAAAAATGCCTACTAGGATTAAATGTGTGAGAATAAAATAAGTTATTGTTCATATATATGTTTAAAACCGTTATGTTGTACAACTTTAATACAATGTTATATGTCAATAACACTGGAAAAAGTAAGTTAATATATCTAAATGCCTATTATGTGTTTTCCCCTCCATTTCCTGCCATATGTATAAGCCCATGACATTCTCTTTCCTGAAGGCAAATGTAAAAATAAAAATGACAGTGTATACAGTGCCAGAAAACAGTGTCTAATGGGAATCTGGCCTAGAGACAGTTCTTGATTTTGAACAATTTACGATTGTTAATGCCAGTAGTTTTTGAAATGATATTTACTGTATCTTATAGAAGTATCTGATGAAGGTCTCTGAGATAGCCCAGAATCAAGTGCTTTCATAAGGGAAAGCCTGACTAAAATAAAGAAAAATAATCAATCATGCATTGAAAAACTAGATGGATTATCAATAGGATCTTGCAGTTCTTACTTACTAACTTCTGGAGAACTGAAGGAAGCCATAGGCACTGGGAAAGGTAATAGTATGCCTCTAGGTGTATATGTCCATTAAATAGCGGTTAATTTAGCTTCCTGAGTAGAAAAGAGAGAAAATAAAACAAACTATAATAAATCAAACACTGGTGCATAGCACATTTCATTAGAAAGCCATAACAAATAATCTTAGTTATCAGAGCTTTCTATGTGTCAGGAATGGTGCTTGGCACATCTACCTAAATTTTACAGATGAGGAAATTGAGGTCAATGGAGGGCAAGTGAATTACTCAAGATCATACCCAAGTCTGTTTATCTATTGCCTCTGCAAGGGCTTTGCTAAAGCTTTTATGGTCTGTGCTATTTGTACACAAAAAAGATATGGTTTAGACTACATTGTGAACTTACTGTATTAAGTACAATTCTTGCTTAATGTGCCAAGCACATAGTATGAAAGAATCACCTCTGTGGTATAGACTGTCTAGATGTTCACCCATTTCTTCTTCCTTCTGGGAATGCAGTTTTTCTGTGTTTCCCAAAATCATTGCAGTGAGGCATGGTCTTCTGACTAAATTCTGGCCAACAGAAGATGGGCAGATGTGATGTGTACCATCTCCAGGCCTAGCCTAAGAGCAAGAAGATGGAATGAAGTTAAGTTTCTCAGTCACTGCTCAGAGGACAGTCAACCTACTAGTTAGGAATGCCTAATTTATTTATTCTTGCCAGCTTAGGAATACTGAGGAAAAAAAAAAAACACACCTATTTTCCTAAACCACTGAGATTTAAAAGTTTATCTGTTGTGGCAGTTAGAATGACCTTGACCTTGGAAGCCTTTTTCACTGATATCACACTACGCAGTCCTGTGATTGATATCAACAACCATTAATTAAGGTAGAAGCTGAATTAAGTTGGCAAGGGCTGCCAACACTTTCAGACATAGGAATCAAATTTACTGTAAATTGTTTATGAAAAAAATTCTTCAAAAGTGAAATGGAAATTCAATAATTATGTAGAATACAATTAGGAGCAAAAACATTCATACTCAGATATATGATGAAAGGTTGACTAACCATTTTATTGTTGCAAAAACATCTCATGGTCAAAATGGAATACAAGTTGAATATGAGTAAACAATAATGTTGCTAGTGTAGATGTAATTATTGGTGAATAGACATACACAAAAATACTTAAAGTATGGGGGGGAAAAAGGCACACCGGTACAGAAGTTGACAGAGGTTCAGAAGGGAGGGCTTTGTTAAATGTGAAAGCCCACATCTAAAAATTAATCATGGGTGTCATGAAAAAGGCAACCTGATATTAGATGGGATAGCATTAGGTTTTCAGTATAATCAACCATCCTTGGTCTTTGTCTCCATGTGAGGAATTGATTATGGATAGGACAACCATGTGTCCTAGTTTGCCCAGGACAGCCCCAGTTTATGACTGTTGTCTAAGGCTGATTATGAACAGTGCCCCCTTTCTTTCTCCAGAATGCCCCAGTTTGAATGATAAATTGTAGGATCATCCTTGTTTGGGGCCAAATTTCAGGAGCTCAGTGCAGACTTCCCTACCCCATCAACAACTGATACCCATGTAGAGTTACCAGTACTACTAATACTACTGTGAAAGTTAGGTTGATGAAGCAGAAAATATTGTTCCTCTCTTTTACTTCACATGATGACTATTTGATTATAATTTTGGATAAGTTTGATGCATTGTCACCCCACCCCCAGTATCCCCCCTTAGAAGAGAAGGAAAAGCCTTCTCTTAAATGTAGGTGACATAGTCTATTGTTACAAACTCAGAATGAGTTTAAAAAATAACAGCTTCTTCTATTATATTTATTACCAGAATTAGAGGCAATAGATCAATGATCATAAAATAAAAATCATTTTAGGCAAATGTGCCCAAAATTTTGCCTAGAGTATTCTAAGTAACTCCATACCATAGACATTGAGGTATATCAGTAGATATTTTGCAAACAGTGTATGTTAGAGGGCGTATCAGGATGCAATTCTGAGTTATGCTTTATCTCTTATGGTGCTTTATGAAGATGATATGGGGGGTGGTTCTAGAGAGAAACATTACAACTCCTTTGAAATATTTCCCATTATTGTAGCCATTGCTATGGCTCTAATTCTCAATTTGGGCTACCCACAGTCCTGGAGAGCTCAAAGTAACAGAATAAATATGATGTACCTTTTTGGAGATTCAGTTTCACTTTGGTGTTTGTATTTTTAACTTTTTAATATTTGAATAAACATGAATGTATTCAAAACATACATGAATTTTTTAAGATAAAAGACGAGTTCCTGAAGAATCTCTGCTAGTTCTAGTAGCCTACACTGTGATCTCACTATGTCCTTGGAATACTAGGAATGGAAAATTGGAGAAGAAGCACTGCTCTGAGGTAGATTACTTGAGGTCTCCCTCATCCAATCATCTGTTTGTTACCAGGTTCCCAAACTTAAAGGGCTGGGGTGAGGGGGAGCGGTTTAAGAGCACAAGCTTTGGTATGGAACAGACCTGGTTATTGTCCTGTCTATACCATTTACTAGCTCTGAAATCTTGCATAAGTGTGAAGCAGGGGTAATATCAGTTAACTCATAGGAGTATTTAACTATTAAAGAATGTATGAGAAGTGCTCAACACAACACTTGGCCCATAATAAGGACTCCACGATTGTTCATTATTATTATTTCTTGAGAGGTCTCTTAGCCCCATTCATTGGAACTCCCTATGGTAACTTAATCTATATAATTTTGGTCTAGAAAAAGAGATGTGGAGAAACTGGGAGTAATCCTGAAAACAAAGCAACAAAGGTATTTTTAAAAGCTGGGAAGCTATAAAGTAAAATGAAAGGAGCCAGGGTGTTTTTAACTTGGAGAAGAGGAAGCTGAAAAGTGACAATAGCATTCAAGTGTAAGAGTAATTATAAGAAGGAGGCTGACAGGTTGTTTTCCATTCCTATAGGGGTTAGCACATGTAAAGATTACAGCAGAATAACTTGATTTGAGACAAATAAGAATGTCTTGTCAGGGAGAGTGACAACACTAGAACAGCATGCTAGAAAGGGTATGGCTATATCAACCTGCTTGCCTCTAAAAATATTCTGGTTAATTTAGGTGACGATCTAGTTGTGGCTGACCTGGCTGACTTTTCATATCTGAGTCCCAGAGATCAGTTTTCAATCAGTTCCAGGACACAGTCTTTGGCAGATATTCATACCAGACTCTAGCACTTAGGGCAGATATATATATATATATACCCAGCCTTTGGGAGAAACATTTATACAAATTGACACATAATTGGAAGAATAGTTCTAGATTTATAATGATAATTATAATGTAATAACAATAGTTAACATTTATTAAGTACTTACTATGTGAAAGATACTATTCTAAGTAAGTTGTATGTGATTATCTTCTGTTCAATAATGGGTTTTTGCACTTAACTGTTTAACTGTTCTAATCTGGACACTCCTTGGAACTTTTAAATCTATCCAGGAAAGAATGCATGACGAACACCTCACCTAATCAAATTTTACGCATCCTCCCATGCCCAGCTCAACTTGCTCTTCTTTGTGAAAGATGCCTGAATTTCAACTGTCATTCTTTTACTCTAAACTCACAGCTTTAAGCCTCAATATGGGCATTTATGTGAGACTGAAATAATTACTTTGAGGTATCTGTGCTGTTGTTTTGTCTGGCTGTTGAATCTTTGTGCCTTCATTTAACTCTGCATAAATGTGTATGGTATCTTCCAAGCCGAATTCTAAAATCTTCAGGGAAACCAGGTGCAGTTGTCATGTGGTTTTTTAAGCAATCATTTTCCAACTTTGGTAACAGCAGCCTGTTTTGGGGAGGGGAAATTCTCTTCTATTGCATGCAGTCTTTTTTATTGTTATGTTAATCACCATACATTACATCATTAGTTTTTGATGTAGTGTTCCATGATTCATTGTTTGTGCATAACACCCAGTGTTCCACGCAGAATGTGCCCTCTTTAATACCCATCACCAGGCTAACCCATCCCCCCACACTCCTCCCTTCTAGAACCCTCAGTTTGTTTTTCAGAGTCCATCGTCTCTCATGGTTCGTCTCCCCCTCCGACTTACTCCCCTTCATTCTTCACCTCCTGCTATCTTCATTTTTTTCTTTTTTCTTAACATATGTTTTATTATTTGTTTCAGAAGTACAGATCTGTGATTCAACAGTCTTCCACAATTCACAGTGCTCACCATAGCACATACCCTACCCAATGTCTATAACCCAGCCACCCCATCCTTCCCTCCCCCACCACTCCAGCAACCCTCAGTTTGTTTCCTGAGATTAAGAATTCCTCAAATCAGTGAGGTCATATGATACATGTCTTTCTCTGATTGACTTATTTCACTCAGCATAACACCCTCCAGTTCCAACCACATCACTGCAAATGGCAAGATCTCATTTGTTTTGATGGCTGCATGATATTCCATTGTGTATATATACCACCTCTTCTTTATCCATTCATCTGTCGATGGACATCTTGGCTCTTTCCACAGTTTGGCTATTGTGGACATTGCTGCTATAAACATTGAGGTGCATGTACCCTTTCGGATCCCTATATTTGTATCTTTGGGGTAAATACCCAGTAGTGCAATTGCTGGATCGTATGGTAGCTCTGTTTTCAACTGTTTGAGGAACCTCCATACTGTTTTCCAGAGTGGCTGCACCAGCTTGCATTCCCACCAACAGTGTAGGAGGGTTTCCCTTTCTCTGCAACCCACCAACATCTGTCGTTTCCTGACTTGTTAATTTTAGCCATTCTGACTGGTGTGAGGTGGTATCTCACTGAAGTTTTGATTTGGATTTCCCTGATGCCGAGCGATGTTGAGCACTTTTTCATGTGTCTGTTGGCCTTTGGATGTCTTCTTTGGAAAAATGTCTGTTCATGCCTTCTGCCCATTTCTTGATTGGATTATTTGTTCTTTGGGTGTTGAGTTTGATAAGTTCTTTATAAATTTTGGATACTAGCCCTTTATCTGATATGTCATTTGCAAATATCTTCTCCCATTCTGTCTGTTGTCTTTCGGTTTTGTGGACTGTTTCTTTTGCTGTGCAAAAGCTTTTTATCTTGATGAAATCCCAATAGTTCATTTTTGCCCTTGCTTCCCTTGGCTTTGGCAATGTTTCTAGGATGAAGTTGCTGTGGCTGACGTTGAAGAGGTTGCGGCCTGTGTTCTCCTTTAGGATTTGGATGGACTCCTATCTCACGTTTAGGTCTTTCAACCATTTGGAGTCTATTTTTGTGTGTGGTGTAAGGAAATGGTCCAGTTTCATTCTTCAGCGTGTGGCTGTCCTATTTTCCCAACACCATTTGTTGAAGAGACTGTCTTTTTCCATTGGACATTCTTTCCTGCTTTGTGAAAAGATTAGTTGACCATAGAGTTGAGGGTCCATTTCTGGGCTCTCGATTCTGTTCCATTGATCTATGTGTCTGCTTTTGTGCCAGTACCATACTGTCTTGATGATGACAGCTTTGTAATAGAGCTGGAAGTCCGGAATTGTGATGCCGCCAGCTTTGCTTTTCTTTTTCAACATTCCTCTGACTATTCGGGGTCTCTTCTGGTTCCATACAAATTTTAGGATTATTTGTTCCATTTCTTTGAAAAAAGTGGATGGTATTTTGATGGGGATTGCATTGAATGTGTAGATTGCTCTAGGTAGCATTGACATCTTCACAATGTTGATTCTCCCAATCCATGAGCATGGAACGTTTTTCCATTTCTTTGTGTCTTCTTCAATTTCTTTCCTGAGTATTTTATAGTTTTCTGAGTACAGATCCTTTGCCTCTTTGGTTAAATTTATTCCTAGGTATCTTATGGTTTTGGGTGCAATTGTAAATGGGATCGACTCCTTGATTTGTCCCTCTTCTGTCTTGTTGTTGGTGTATAGAAATGCCACTGATTTCTGTGCACTGATTTTATATCCTGCTACTTTACTGAATTCCCGTATGAGTTCTAGCAGTTTTGGGGTGGAGTCTTTTGGATTTTCCACATACAGTCTCATATCATCTGCAAAGAGTGAGAGTTTGACTTCCTCTTTGCCGATTTGGATGCCTTTGATTTCTTTTTGTTGTCTGATTGCTGTGGCTAGGACTTCTAATACTATGTTGAATAGCAGTGGTGAGAGTGGACATCCCCGCCGCGTTCCTGACCTTAGGGGAAAAGCTCTCAACTTTTCCCCATTGAGAATGATATTCGCTGTAGGTTTTTCATACATGGCTTTTATGATATTGAGGTATGTACCCTCTATCCCTATACTCTGAAGAGTTTTGATCAAGAAAGGATGCTGTACTTTGTCAAATGCTTTTTCTGCATCTATTGAGAGGATCATATGATGCTTATTCTTTCCTTTGTTAATGTATTGTATCACGTTGAATGATTGGCGGATGTTGAACCAGCCTTGCAGCCCAGGGATAAATCCCACTTGGTCATGGTGAATAATCCTTTTAATGTACCTTTGGATCCTATTGGTTAGTATTTTGGTGAGAATTTTTGCATCCATGTTCATCAAGGATATTGGTCTGTAATTCTCCTTTTTGATGGGGTCTTTGTCTGGTTTTGGGATCAAGGTGATGGTGGCCTCATAAAATGAGTTTGGAAGTTTTCCTTCCATTTCTATTTTTTGGAACAGTTTCAGGAGAATAGGTATTAATTCTTCTTTAAATGTCTGATAGAATTCCCCGGGGAAGCCATCTGGCCCCGGGCTTTTGTTTCTTGGGAGATTTTTGATGACTGCTTCAATTTCCTTAGTGGTTATAGGTCTGTTCAGGTTTTCTATTTCTTCCTGGTTCAATTTTGGTAGTTGATACATATCTAGGAATGCGCCCATTTCTTCCAGGTTATCTAATTTGCTGGCATAGAGTTGCTCATAATATGTTCTTATCATTGTTTGTATTTCTCTGGTGTTGGTTGTGATCTCTCCTCTTTCATTCATGATTTTGTTGATTTGGGTCATTTCTCTTTTCTTTTGGATAAGTCTGGCCAGGGGTTTATCCATCTTGTTAATTCTTTCAAAGAACCAGCTCCGAGTTTCGTGGATCTGTTCTACTGTTCTTTTGGTTTCTATTTCATTGATTTCTGCTCTGATCTTTATTATTTCTCTTCTCCTGCTGGGTTTAGGCTTTATTTGCTGTTCTTTCTCTAGCTCCTTTAGGTGTAGGGTTAGGTTGTGTATTTGAGACCTTTCTTGTTTCTTGAGAAAGGTTTGTATTGCTATATACTTTCCTCTCAGGACTGCCTTTGCTGTATCCCAAAGATTTTGAACAGTTGTGTTTTCATTTTCATTGGTTTCCATGAATTTTTTTAATTCTTCTTTAATTTCTTGGTTGACCCATTCATTCTTTAGTAGGATGCTCTTTAGCCTCCATGTATTTGAGTTCTTTCCGACTTTCCTCTTGTGATTGAGTTCTAGTTTCAAAGCATTGTGGTCTGAAAATATGCAGGGACTAATCCCAATCTTTTGATACCAGTCGAGACCTGATTTGTGACCTAGGATGTGATCAATTCTGGAGAATGTTCCATGGGCACTAGAGAAGAGTGTGTATTCCGTTGCTTTGGGATGGAATGTTCTGAATATGTCTGTGAAGTCCATTTGGTCCAGTGATTCATTTAAAGTCTTTATATCCTTGTTGATCTTTTGCTTAGTTGATCTGTCCATTTCAGTCAGGGGGGTGTTAAAGTCCCCCACTATTATTGTATTGTTTCAATGTGTTTCTTTGTTTTTGTTATTAACTTCCTTATAAAATTGGCTGCTCCCATGTTAGGGGCATAGATACTTACAACTGTTAGATCTTCTTGTTGGATAGACCCTTTAAGTAGGATATAGTGTCCTTCCTCATCTCTTATTACAGTCTTTGTTTTAAAATCTAATTTGTCTGATATAAGGTTTGCCACCCCAGCTTTCTTTTGGTGTCCATTAGCATGGTAAATGGTTTTCTACCCCCTCACTTTCAATGTGGGGGTGTCTCTGGGTCTAAAATGAGTCTCTTGCAGACAGCATATTGATGGGTCTTATTTTTTAATCCAATCTGATAGCCTGTGTCTTTTGATTGGGGCATTGAGCCCATTTACATTCAGGGTAACTATTGAAAGGTATGAATTTAATGCCATTTTATTGCCTGTAGGTGACTGTTACTGGAGTTTGTCTGTGTTCCTTTCTGATCTATGCTGCTTTTAGGCTCTCTCTTTGCTTAGAGGACCCCTTTCAATATTTCTGGAGGGCTGGTTTTGTGTTTGCAAATTCCTTTAGTTTTTGTTTGTCCTGGAAGCTTTTTATCTCTCCTTCTATTTTCAATGACAGCCTAGCTGGATATAGTATTCTTGGCTGCATATTTTTCTCATTTAGTGCTCTGAAGATCTCATGCCAGTCCTTTCTGGCCTGCCAGGTCTCTGTGGACAGGTCTGTTGCCAATCTAATGTTTCTACCATTGTAGGTTACATATCTCTTCTCCCGAGCTGCTTTCAGGATTTTCTCTTTGTCTCTGAGACTCGTAAGTTTTACTATTAGATGTCGGGGTGTTGACCTATTATTATTGATTTTGAGAGGGGTTCTCTGTGCCTCCTGGATTTTGATGCCTGTTTCCTTCCTCACATTAGGGAAGTTCTCTGCTATTATTTGCTCCAATACCTTCTGCCCATCGCTCTCTTTCTTCTTCTTCTGGGATCCCAATTATTCTATTTTTTTTTTGTCTTATGGTATCGCTTATCTCTCGAATTCTGCCCTCGTGATCCTGTAGTTGTTTCTCTCTCTTTTTCTCAGCCTCTTTATTTTCCATCATTTGGTCTTCTATATTGCTGATTCTCTCTTCTGCCTCATTTATCCTAGCAGTTAGTGCCCCCATTTTTGATTGCATCTCATTAATAGCCTTTTTGATTTTGACTTGGTTAGATTTTAGTTCTTTTATTTCTCCAGAAAGGGTTTCTCTAATAACTTCCACGCCCTTTTCAAGCCCAGCTAGTATCTTTAAAGTCATGATTCTGACCTCTAGGTCTGACATCGTACTAATGTCCGTATTGAGTAGGTCCCTGGCTGACGGTACTACCTCTTGTTCTTTTTGCTGAGGTGATTTTCTTCGTCTTGTCATTTTGTCCAGAGGAGACTAGATGAATGAGAGAACAAAATGCTAACAGGTTAACAACATCCCCAGAAATTATACTCTATACAAATCAGAAAAGACCTCAAACCAGGGTGAAAGAAAGGGAAAGAAAGAAAAAAGAAAGAGAAAAAAAAAAAGAAAAGAAAAAGATAAAAACAAAAACAGAACAATCCAAAAAAAAAAAAAGAATATGATCAAATATGATCAGGCTAGTGCATAGATCAGTGCCATACACACATTTTGTGTGTATTTTGGTCTGTTAGAAAAAAGTGCCTCCTAAAATTTTAAAGAAAGAAAGACTTATATATGTACAAAATAAGGGTTGATACAAGGAAGGGATGGAAGATGAATGTAAAGATGAAAAGTATAAAAGATTTTATAAAAGGAATTGTTAAGAAGTTGTTTGAAAAAAGAAAGAAGATGATTTAAAAAAAAAAAGAAAAAGAAGGGAGAGATTGTGATCAGGCAGGAGACTAGAACAAAGCCATACACTAGTGATTTGGGGTATATTTTGATCTGTTAGAAGAAACTGTATCTTAAAATTTTAAAGAGAGAACAACTTATACATATATGCCAAAAATAAGGGTAACTACTATGAAGGGATGAAATATGACTCTAAAAATGAAAAATAAAAAATGGTTTTTTAGAAAAGGTATTGATAAGATGTTGGTTGAAAAACGGAAAAAGAAAAATTAAAAAACAGTTAAAAAATTAACTTTTAAAAACTAATGAATCATGGTAAAAAAAAAAAAAAGCCATGAATTCTATGTGCAGTATTCCCCTAGCGCTGGAGTTCTCCCGTTCTCCTTGATCGGTAAACTTGGTCTTGGCTTGCTGGCTGTTCGTGCTGATCTTCTGGGGGAGGGGCCTGTTGCCATGGTTCCCAAATGTCTTTGCTGGAGGCAGAATTGCCCTGCCCTTGTCGGTCTGGGCTAAGCAAGCTTCTCGGGTTTGCTCTAAGTAGCTTTTGTTTCCTGCAAGCTCTCAGTACAGTTTTGGAGGACCAGGGTGAAAATGGTGGCCTCCCAATCTCCACTCGGAGGAGCTGAGAACTAGGGGCCCCGCTCCTCAGTGCACCCCCAGAGAAGAGCAGTCACTCCCGTCTCCCTGGTCTCTGGCCGCACTCCGTGCTCACCCGGCCTGTGACCGAGTGTTTCTATCTCTGGCACCTGACCCCATGTGGAGTCTCCAAACCCAGCAGATCCCTGCGGTGCGCTCCCATGCCGCTCCTCCGGGGGTGGGGGGTGGGGGGGGAGTCTCCCCAGCTCTGCCGCTTGTTAGGTCCCTGCTGGAGGAGCAGTGGCCCGACTGGGCTGCGGATCACAGTTTATGGCAACCTCGAGCTGAGAGCCCGCACCTCAGCTCTGTCTCTGCAGCCAGCTTCCCTGCTCCGATACCTGGGAGCTCTGCTGCACTCAGGCACTCCCGGTTTTTCTGTGACCCTGAGGGTCCTGAGACCACACTGTCCCGTGAGGGTTCCACCCTCTGCTTAGCCACTGGAGCGACGTCCCTCAGCAGAGCCAACTTCTAAAAGTTCTGATTTTGTGCTCCGCGGCTCTATCACTTGCCAGAAGCGGCCGACGGAGGCTCCTATCCCTGCCGTCTCTCCTCCCAAATGTCGCCTCGATTCACTTCTCCGCACTTCCTACCTTCCAGTAAGTGGTAGACAACTCCAGAGAGTTGTTGCTACTCTCTTCTTCGATCTCCTGTTGAGTTTGTAGGTGTTCAGAATGGTTTGATCCCTATTCAGCTGAATTCCTGAGACCAGACGAAATCCAGTTCTCCTACTCCTCCGCCATCTTCTTCAGCCACCTCATGACTTGTTGCATGCAGTCTTGATGGGACAGTCCATTAAAGCTCTCTGCCTTTTCTTTCCTAAGGAATAAGTAAGTAACTTGGGGCTAGCTGGAATTTCTCTCCCAAGGCTTTGAAATTTGAAGTATTACACACATAGGGAAAAAAGTTGATTTATTCTAGTGACTGTCACTTGGAGAAGTTGTCTGCCTTCTGCTACCTTGGCCTCCTAAGTCTATCAGATCCTATTCTCACCAAGTTTGCTATTTTAGCTCTTCTTTGAAGTACCTGATAGCCTTGCGATAAGTTAACCAGTTTTTCTGTTGCTGGCAACTAAAACATGCTGTTACAGGGGCAAATCCTCTACATACCAGGGCCACCAACAAAGCACAGTGCCTGTCACAGAGTGGGGGTTCATGAGTGACATTGTAAAGGACTTGAAACACAAGCACTGACAAAGAGATATAAGATCTATGAAAGCATTTTGTAACTAGATAAGAAGTATAAAAATTCCACTGAAGAATCCCAGGAATGTTACATTAGTGATAAGATTGTTAGAGAATTTACATAATCCCACCATCCATCTTAGCTACCTTTGGTTTGCTCATTAAGACAATTGAGAAGAGGGGCAAGTCATCCAGGGGGTCATGGTGAACATCCAGAATTGAAGCCCATGGAGAAGTAGATCAAAGGCTGTGCAGAAATCTAGGACAAATGATTCACTTTTTATTGTTCCAAGATGAGCACTCTGGTCTCAGTGAAATAGATATGTGGATAGAGAAACTTAAGAAATGAGAAAACATGATATTCTGAAAGGATAATAGTGGCAGGGATTTTTATCACGTTGCTAGACTTTTGAAGCACTCTCTGGACAGTTACTTGAGATGCTCTTAGATCCTCTCAGGCTGCCATTGAAGACTGTGAGCAGAATTTGACTCTTTATCTGAGAGATGTTGTAACTAAAAATGTACTACTTCAAAGGGTCTATGACTTCTGCTGCCATCTGCACAACGTTCATCAAATTCCCCAAAGAACTTACAGTTCAACAAAGGTTAAGAATCATAATAAATAGACCAGAGCAATGGATGTAATCCCAATACTGAATTCTAGTTCTTTTTTTAAAAAGAGAAAAACCAGAGTCCTGGGTTAGTATATGAGACAGGTGTTAACTGAAATACTAGCTTAATTAATGGAAAATTTTGAGTGCCTAAACCAGTTTCCTTAGCTGTAACTGGGAATATCAATATTTATTTCACAGCATTATTAAAATTATTAAATGAAATAATATATGTAAAGCATTTAGCACAGTGCCTAAAACTTGCTAGGAACTCAAGTTTTTGTTTATATTGTAATTATTTCTCTGATACTCACATAGTGTTAGTGCTCATGATACCATGAATTTCATATTGGAGACTTTTTTAAATTTTATTTTATTATGTTATGTTAGTCATCATACATTACGTCACTAGTTCTTGATGTAGTGATCCATGATTCATTGTTTTTGTATAACACCTAGTGCTCCATGCAATACATGCCCTCCTTAATACCCATAACTGGGCTAACTCATCCCCCCAACCCCCTCCCCTCTAAAACCCTCAGTTTGTTCTTGGAATCCATAGCCTCTCATGGTTCGTCTCCCCCTCTGATTTCCCCCACCTTCATTTTTCCCTTCCTTCTCCTAATGTCCTCCATGCTATTCCTTGTGTTCCACAAATAAGTGAAATCATACGATAATTGACTTTCCCTGCTTGACTTATTTCACTTAGCATAATCTCCTCCAGTCCCATCCATGTTGATGTAAAAGTTGGGTATTCATCCTTTCTGATGGCTGAGTAATATTCCATTGTATATATCTCTGTATACATTGTATACTTTGTACATATCTTGGTATGCACTGTATCATTGTATACATTGTATCTTTGTATACATTGTATTACTGTGTGTACATTTGTATACACAGTAATATTCCATTGTATATATCTTTGTATATATCTTTGTATACATGGTATGTATCATTGTATACATCTTCTTTAACCATTCATCTGTTGAAGGGCATCATGGCTCTTTCCACAGTTTGGCTATTGTGGACATTGCTGCTATGAACATTGGGGTACATATAGCCCTTCTTTTCATGACATCTGTGTCTTTGAGTAAATACCCAGTAGTATAATTGCTGGGTCATAGGGTGGCTCTATTTTAATTTTTTGAGGAACCTCCACACTGTTTTCTAAAGTGGCTATACCAACTTGTATTCCCACCAGCAGTGTAAGAGGGATCCATATTGGGGACTTTCCATGTGCTGTTTCTATGCTCCTCTTGTTCTTCATGAAGAACATTCTTCTACATCCTCAGAGCCTTTGTTAAACTATAGAACATTCAAGCACGAAAGATTTTGGGGGAAACTCCTTAATTTAAGGAATAATACACTGAGGCCTGAAGACTTACTCAAGTTCACATGGCTAATTAATGGCAAAATGGGGTCTTTACCTAAGTCTCCTGTTTCCTACTCTAGTGGCTTTACTGCTGCATTATTATTATCCCAAATTGTGTGTGGGAGGGTGTATCCTGAATCAATACATTAATACATATTTACTAAGCACCTATCTAAGTGGACCTGGAGCTGTGCTAAAAACTTTAGAAAATATAAAACAAGTATGAGAAACATTCTAGACAATTAAATAATTATAAATTACAACACAGATGAATCAAATTTCTCCTCCCATAGCAGACTTCTTTCCTCTTAATTTTACATTAACTTTGAATGTTCCTTCTTATGTTTCTGCCGTCAACTGTGAGAATAAGGGAATGCAAATGTATACATGAATTCTTGCTAAGCAGTTTATGGCTGATTATTGCTATGCAAAAAACTCCATTATTAAGGTCAGGCACACATTCACACATCGTCCAATTAGATCTTCTAATAGTCTTATTTTATAGAAGAAATAAAAAAGGCATGGAGACAAAGTAACTTGACCAAGTCCCTCTCAGACCCCACAGTCTATGTTTCTTCCACACAGACTCCACTGAGCTTTTTAACTTCAATATTAATCCCTAGAAGCAAAATAAATCAACAGGACAATAATACACAAGTGCAATGCATACAAATTGCTTAATTAGTAGGAATTTATTCCCAAACATTTGTAAGCTGTCAATTATTTCTCAGGCTACCTCACAAGAGGGTAATATTAATGTCATATCTACAGCCACAAATGGCATTTTGTTCACTTTGCCCATATCCCCATCGAGACAGCTCCTGTCTCTGGGTCTTGCCTGTGTTTGTGAGCTAGTCCTTCCTTCAGCCAAGGGTCCTAAGTTGTTTTTCGTTTTGTGGTTTCATCTTTTGGGTGATCAAATGTGCTACTCGGGTCACTGTGTTCTTAACCTGTTTAGGTTCTAGAAGTTATCTCAAGGTGGGAAAGTTTAGTTCATCCTGATTTGTAATGTTAAACTGGTAACAAAACCATGTAGCCTTAGGCTCTGAGTGCCCTACAACTGTGTGAGTAAAGGTCATTTTTCTTTTAATCTTAGGTCAGGCATGAGACCTGTAGTCTGGACCACAGGATGTTTGAGTAGCAGATTATCAGTATTGCCCTCCTTACTGAGCCAGGCCTGTGACATCCAGTCTCTCAGACCTGGAAGAATTCTTGCCCAGGATCTTCCTCAGGCCTTCATGCAAATAGAGGCCGATCAGCCCCAGAGACCTCCAGATGTGCTCTATCTCAAGTGTAAAAAATGCACACGTTCTCAGTTAGTTTTGTCACACTCTCCAAAGTGGTACAGAGATAGTGTAGACAGCACGACCCCATTCCCACCAGCAAGAAGTTCACTATTCTTACCTGCTAAACCAGGCTCTCAGATCTCTCTTGGGTTTATCCACACATTAAGCGCTTCCTCTATCTCAGTGTTTGAAATAATGATTCTGAATAGTGTGGATGAGAAGTCATTCTCTCTGCACCAAAACACCTTTTATTGAACTAACACTAATTAACCTTTGCTGTGTGTCAGATACTATAGTGCATTCTTTACATATATCATTTAAACCTCAAAACAACATAATTATGTGTATATGAAGATGGAGTCTTAGAAAGGTTAAATAATTTCCCTCAAGTCACTTAGGTCTTAGGTAATGGAGCTGGGAATAGACATAGGTCTAACCATAAAACTCCTTTCTTGACTACTAAGCTATGTTGCCGTCCTTTAGCTGCTTCAGTGTAATACTAATTTCTGAAATGCAAAGTAGATAAAAGGACAACATAAGTAAAAGGAATACAAATGCATAATTAGCATGAGTAAAGTGTGCATTATCATTTTTATGTCAAGCCCATTTCTGTGAATGCTCCCTTATAAGAGCATTTTGGTTGATAAAAATTCAAAGATGCACATTTGCTGGTTGAAGCAAGAAAATGTCAATAATCTCACTTTATTTTATTAATTTAGATATGGCTCAGGCAAGTACAGCTGGTACTGCTATTCTTAGAACTGGAAGGAATGAAGGGGGAGGAAGTATTTCTGTTAACAGATAAATCCAATCAGATTCAGGAGATGACACCACTACTCCAAAGCTCTAGTCATCCCCCATCCTACCCTGCCCCTAACAAATCATCCACTGCAAACTGTGCTGGAGACATGAATGTGAGAATGGAATTAATCAAAATAAGATGAGGGACCAGCAGTCTATCACAGGTGGCAGTTTGATTAATGAAAGCCAGAAAGCAGCTAGTACAATTTGGGAAGTCAATGAGACCCAGGCAAAGGCAAAAACAACTGGAAAATTCCAGTTCTTTCTAAAAAAATAAAAACAATATTTTGTATTTGCTTAGTTCCTTTGACCTTAGGATGTCAAAGCATTTCACAAGCAATTTCTTGTATTCTTGTCTCTGTTGTAGAGAAACCAATACAGACGTGTTAATGCAACTTTCTCTCTGGGCTAACAGAGGAAACAGGAACAGAGAAGAGAGAAAAGGAGTCAGAGTTGTTACAACTGTCCTTATAATTGATGCCTCCATGAAAAAGCAACCAAATCTTTGTTTAGTCATTTTGATTAATCTTGTAATAGATATTTTTGGGAAACTCTGACCAATTTATTTTTTTTTAAGATTTTATTTATTTGAGAGAGAGAGAATGAGAGATAGAGAGCACGAAAGGGAAGAGGGTCAGAGGGAGAAGCAGACTCCCTGCTGAGCAGGGAGCCCGATGTGGGACTCAATCCCGGGACTCCAGGATCATGACCTGAGCTGAAGGCAGTCGCTTAACCAACTGAGCCACCCAGGCGCCCTACTCTGACCAATTTAGAGTGTTCTCTGAGACCTATTCCCTTTGTTCACAGAAGTGAATCATGGCTGCCATGTTTATTCTGTGTGTTTTTTCCCAAGCCCACCATTGCCATGGTTGATTGGATCATGGTTGGACAGCTGACCCAACTGGGCCCAATCAGATTCTCTTTCTAATGATTTGGAATTGGGATTCAGAGAACTACTCAGTATGTAAATCAGGCACTGTTGGGTGAGTGAGAGCAAAGAGACAGTCTGCGGAGAGATGAACAAAGCAGAACTAAGCAATATCTCCCTGGGTTCCTGACAGCTGTTCAGTTCCTGGTTTCAGCCTCTTGTGAGGCCCAAGCACATGGTCTGCCTTTACACTGAGTGAAACACTCTTGAATCCTATTTTTCTTCTGCTTAAGTTAGCTCAAGTGAGTTTTTGCTACTTGCAACTAAAGTATCATAATAAGTACTTTATCGATGGGTCTGTGGGTCCACATTCTCCTTGAAATATCTGCCTTGAAATCTCTTTTAGTTCTTCTTCTACCTCTTCATCTATTTCTCAACTGCCAAAAAGTGCTTCTTTTTCTGCCTGCCCCTTAAATATAGGTATTCCCTAATGCTTAGTGCACAACCCATCTCTCTGTCTCTTTTTAAAGAATCTCACCTCCTCTATTGTTTCAGTTAATACTCACAAGCACCTAAATCCTATATTTATCTCTAACCCATACCTCTTAACTGGTATTGCCACTCTGGATAGCTTCACAAGCTACTTACATTATAAAAAATATGAAATCATGTAAAGAGCCAAGATGTCCGTCAACAGATGAATAGATAAAGAAGATGTGGTGTGTGTGTGTGTATGTGTGTGTGTGTGTGTGTGTGTGTGTGTGTATACACACAATGGAATATTATTCAGCCATCAAAAAAACGAAATCTTGCCATTTGCAACAACGTGGATGGAACAAGAGGATACTATGCTAAGCGAAATAAGTCAATCAGAGGAAGACATGTATCATATGATCTCACTGATGTGAGGAATCCTTTTGTTTGTTTGTTTTGTTTGTTTAATTTTTTATTGTTATGTTAATCACCATACATTACATCATTAGTTTTTGATGTAGTGTTCCATGATTCATTGTTTGTGCATAACACCCAGTGCTCCACGCAGAACGTGCCCTCTTTAATACCCATCACCAGGCTAACCCATCCCCCCACCCCCCTCCCCTCTAGAACCCTCAGTTTGTTTTTCAGAGTCCATCCTCTCTCATGGTTCATCTCCCCCTCCAATTTACTCCCCTTCATTCTTCCCCTCCTGCTATATTCTTCTTCTTTTTTTTCCTTAACATATATTGCATTATTTGTTTCAGAGGTACAGATCTGTGATTCAACAGTCTTGCACAATTCACAGCACTCACCACAGCACACACCCTCCCCAATGTCTATCACCCAGCCACCCCATCCCTCCCACCCCCCACCACTCCAGCAATAGGAAACCAACTGAGGGTTGCTGGAGTGGTGGGGGGTGGGAGGGATGCGGTGGCTGGGTGATAGACACTGGGGAGGGTGTGTGCTATGGTGAGCGCTGTGAATTGTGTGAGACTGATGAATCACAGACCTGTACCCCTGAAACAAATAATACATTATATGTTTAAAAAAAAGAAGAAGAAGATAGTAGGAAGGGAAAAATGAAGGGGGGAAGTCAGAGGGGGACAAGAACCATGAGAGACTATGGACTCTGAGAAAAAAACTGAGGATTCTAGAAGGAAGGGGAGGGGGGGAATGGGTTAGCCTGGTGATGGGTATTAAAGAGGACATGTATTGAATGGAGCACTGGGTGTTATACGCAAACAATGAATCATGGAACACTACATCAAAAACTAATGATGTAATGTATGGTGATTAACATAACATAATAAAATAAAATTTAAAAAAAATATGAAGTCACTCATTCTCTTCTTCCTCAAGAAAAATCTGCTTTTTCTCATTTGTCATTAGAAAATGATGTCACTCTTTTAGTAGTCACCCGAGCTAGATGCTACAGAGTTATGTTCAAATGATTCCTTTCTCTTACTCCTTGTTATACTTCAGTCTTCATCATTTCCCAATTGGACAATTTACTATGCTGAGTTTTCCTAAGACTTGTTTCCTGAAATCTCACATAACCACTTCTGACCATTGTCAATCCCCTCTCTACACTCTAACAAATGTACAACGTTTTCACTTCTATTCTATTGTATAAGTCTATCCTTATGCCAGGATCGTACTGGCACTGATAACTGTAGTTTTGCAGTAAGTTTTGAAATTGGAACATGGGAGTCTCTTTTAAAATGTAGTTTCCTGGGCCCCACCTCTAGAGATTCTGATTCAATTAGTATGGGATGGACCATGAGTCTGAGTTCTCACAAGTTCCCTAAGAACGTCCATTGCAGGTCCCAAGGATGCAATAGAGTAATAGTTAAGAACGTTGGGGTCTGTCTAGGACTCAATTCTGGATTTGCCCTTATTTACTGGGTGACACTGAGAAGAATATCTGCTTCTCATTCTGTAAAATAGGGAAGATAATAACAGTGCTTTTCACATGAATTAAATTCATGTAGAATAGAACAGTGCCTGGACTCCCTAAATGTTAAGTAACTACTTTTACTAATAGTTCCTCAGAGGATCAGACAATGGAGAAATGCAGAGAGAGAAAAGAAAATATGTGCAATTCTGATGACATCAAAAAATTTTCAGCAACTTGGCAGAATCTAAAATGACTGTTTTTGAATAAAAAGGGAAAAGAACAAATGCTTCATGAGTAACTGATCTTTTCTTATTGTGGTAAAATATATAGGGCTTAAAAGTTACTGTTTTTAACCATACAATTCCATGGCATGAATTACATTCATGATGTTGTGCAATATCACCTCTATTTCCGAAAATTTTTCATCATCCCAAACAGAAACTCTGTTAACAATTAAATAATAACTCCTCATTCCTTTCACCCTCCAGCCCAAGGTAACCCCCAATCTACTTTTTGTCTCTATGAATTTGACTATTCCAGATATTTCATGTAAGTGGAACCATGAAGTATTTGTCCTTTTATGTCTGGCTTATTTTATTTAGAATAATGTTTCTTTTTAAGGTTCATTCATATTGTAGCATATATTAGAACTTCATTACTTTTTATGGCTGAATAATATTCCATTGTATGTATATACCACATTTTGTTTATCCATTCATCTGCTGTTGGACCCTTAGGTGATGTTTCAGTGAACACTGACAACACAAGTACCTGTATTAAATTCTTTTGGGTGTATATCTAGGTGTAGAATTTGAGTAACTGATCTTTTAATAGAAATAAAATGCTACTTTGGAGTAAAGGAAGCCCTTGGCTATGTCTCTCATGCCCTGTCCTTATGACATGAGGCTAACCTTATCAGTCCTCCCTTGACCCACATGTCTGCAGCTCATTGTAATTGCTGTCTGGGCTGTAGAGATGTAAATGCCTCTGGAGGAGGACCATCTGGGAAAGGGGGAGTTCAGACTATCCTAGATGACAGAAATCAGTGACAGGGCTCAAGGGAACCAGCGAATCTGCTCTGTAACCCTTCTTTGCCTCCTTTCCTCTGATGCCTCCTGCTTTTTACAGGATGCCCTGTTCAGCACGAAAGACTATGAGGTTATGTAAGTTTCAGAAAGGAGTGAAGAGGGACTGCATAACTGTGCCCATCCCTTGACCCTGCCAGCTGCCAAGGCTGTCATTAAATATAGCCCTTTACCAATGTCACTGGTTTTACCCCCATCCCAATCTTGGCACTGCACATTCTGGTGCTGCCTTGATCTCCCTGGCTCATAGTTACTTTCTCCCAAGTTTGGTAAAGATGAATGCAGATGGTGGTGGTGCTATTTATTGTATCCTGGTATAAGAGATTATTTTAAGCCATGTGAAGAGAAATAAGTGTCCTATTAGGCTCTATACATAAAAGGCATAATTCATGTGATTGTCCATACTTGGAAATATTTTATTTTATATTTTTTGGCTAAAAAAATGCATTAAGGTGGTAGAATTGGGCAAAAAATGAGTTCATCAGTAATAAGCACATGTCTCCCCCAGCCTATTCTAGGCACACAGGCTTGTTAACGGGGAAGGAGTAATATAGAGGACTCAAAGAGCTGCTGTAGGTTTGCAGGGAATTGGGGCCCCATTACTTAAAGTTGAGAGGGCACATTTCAGACTGTGAATTAAAGAGTGGTACAATTGAGACCCTCTGGGCATCATGCCTGCCTGTTGTTTCTCCATCAGCTTAAGGAGCAACATAGTATAGTGGTGCCTGTAATTACCTGTTCCACCTGCCAGATCACTGGATAACAGAAACCTTGGAGTGAAGATGGGAGCTGACTCTTCTGGTGGCTTTTGGAAGATGGTTTGTGTTGCTGGCCTTCTTGGTAGTTCACTTACTTGAATGTTTGCCCCGGTCTTTGCTTGTGTCAGAGAGTCAAACCCAGTAAAAATGGTAGGTCAGCAGAAAGAAAGGGGAAAATACAAACTGAGAAAATGAAATCCCTAAAACTGTTTTAGGAAATCATTATTTTATAGAGTACAGAACTTTATTGCGAAGGTTATTAAATATTGTCAAAGACATTGGCTGAACTACATTGAAAGGCCTCTCTTCATGTCCTCAATCCTACATTGCTAGAATGCTATCTAGACTAGCAAATCTGCTTGTTGGAAGTAATGACTTCATCACTTACAGATTTACAGTTTACAGATTCTTGTCCCTTCCAATGCTTGGCTTATCTGGCTCAGTTCCTCCAACCTGAGCTACACATCATTTCAGAAGCTACTCCATCTTTGTCAGGTCTCCCTGATTTCTTACCATCCAAGGAGAGAAAGGCTTCCCTGCCTGGCCACTAGACTCCCATTTTAGGCTTCAGGAACTAAATATGGCATTTCATTTGTCCCTCTGATTCTGAGTAACTGAAAGTCTTATTCTCACCCATCACCTTTTCAAGATTTTTTCTTCATGTGGTTCTATGAGCATTTTGTCTGACTGGATTTTAAGACTCTATTTACCTTTCAGAGGTGCACTGTAGTGAAATGGTAAGAACTAGAGTCTAGACTCAGGCAATTCTGGTCCCCAATTCAAGATCTACTACATATTAGCTGTCTTAACTCTGGACCTCAGTTTCCTCATCTGTAAAATGAGAAAATAATAGTTCATAAAGTTTTTTGGAGCACTAAATGGGATAATGAATGGAGAGCACAAAGTAGTCCTCAGCATTAGGCTTACTACCTCCTTCTTGCTCTCCTGGGGAAAACCCAGCTTCCTTTCGCAGATCGTAGGTGATAAAGGTCCATGTGGTGTCCTATGAGGATCATCTAACATCTCCCAGAGTCCATGTCACACCCACACTACTCTTCTAATGTCAAAAGTTCATATTCTTATTGGGAAGCCATTGAAAATCATGTTTTCTTGGAGCATATTTAATGACATGAAAAAATAAATAGAACATATGAAAAAAGAAGATAAAGAGGTATAGCATAAGTACAGTATTCAGAAAATAATATGACTGTACATTTATGTACATGATGCCTTTTGCATCGTAATTTTTCTTTACCTGGATTTTATGTGGTAGCTGTTCAGCAAGATACCAGCTTTTTTTTTTTTTTTCTTTTTGCTGAACTGCGGTATTTGTAAGCCGAGAAGAGAAGCAGAACTGCCTACATGGGGGAAATATATCCAGTGGGAGAGAGGATTTATCTAGGAGCTAAATAAAGAACAGGAATTTTTAAAGCAAAATGCTATGTGCTCTCTGAGGCAGTTCTACCCCTTTCTCTCATCTACTTGATATTATCAGTAAAACAGCAATTACTCATTGTGTATGGAATGCTTCAAGATGAGTGTAGAGGAAGACTACTGCCAGGCTCCAACTATATAGAAAGGATAAATAGCCACACACACTCACACACACTCATGTACACATGTGCAACTAAATAAGTTTATTATACTTTCCAAGTTGAAAAATGTCTCTTGGATTTAAGATTATTTGACAAGCAGAAATAAGGGGACTATCATGAGACTCAGGAAAAAACAAAGCTGTCCTGGGTCAAAGTTTCAATCCTTCCATTTCCCAAGTACTTTGTACTTGTGGTGATGCCTTAATAAAATAGTTTTATTGAATTTTGAGTTAAAATTTTTCACCACTCAGACTTTATGATCATATAACAACATACTAAACTAAGAGGCGATCACTTCTCAAACAGACTCACACAAGGCGACACATAATTAGTGGCAGAATGAGTCTGGAAGCTTCCCATGTGACCTCAAGGACTCTCCTTCTTCCTTTGTTGCTTTTGGTATGTGTGAACATTAAGAAAAAACAATGCATGTGTGTGTGCATGTGCATGTGTGTAAAGAGAGTTACACATTAATACACACATGCGTGCATATATGTATGTGTACATATATACTTTTTTTTCTTGAGGATATAACAGTCTGCTCTTCCATGTGCCAGAGTATTTCAAATCATCTGAAATTCTGTCAGGGTTACCCCATGATGGAACTGGGATGTAGGAAGCCAGTTGGCAAGATATGATCAAGAAGCAATTCTTAGCACCTAATCTTCAAATAAAGGCCTCAGGCGTCATGCAAAATCTTCAGGGCCCAGGGCCCAGAAAAAGTGGCTTTCCTCTTCAGGGATCAGCCAGCATTTAGTCTCCGCTTGCTTCAGTGACTCTATCAGGCTAACTCTATCCTCTAATAGAGTCTCAAGCAGATATTCAGTCTCATTTGCATCCATGGGTCCAGACCCATTCTGCGGGTAAGCCCAACCAGGCCCTCACACAAGAATTTCCCTGTCCAAAGGGAGACTGATTGGGTTGCAGAGGATCAGTTACTTACTCCATCCCTCTTTCACTCTTGGGCCAATAGCTAAATGCAGTGCTCATTTTTCCTTGTCTTGTTTCACCCACTCCAAATTTCAGCTGGCTTTATATTTGTGATCATGGTTACTGGACAAATCTCTGAGAGAAGGGTAGAACCCTAGATGAAAAACTAGGAAGGGTAACATATCTGCTCTTGTAAAGACAGGGACTATCTTATGTTAATTAAAGATCAGCCAAGGACAAATGCAGGTTTAACACTTGAAAGGTTCTTAATTAAAGATCATCTAGATAGGGATTTTCAAAGCCATTTTGTGATGTTTGGGGCCTTTTTGGATGCTTGCTAGGGATCCATAAGTTGTTTTGCAAAATAACTTGGGCTTTTGGTGCTTTTGTGAAATTACAGATTTTTATTAAATATTTGTGTAGGGGATTTTATTCTGTTGCAGCCTCATTCTTATGCTCTTGCCTTCCCTTCAGTGCAAGACACACATTTCCAGTTTTGAGGGCATATGGCACAATGGGAGGAGCAGTCTTGAAGCCAAACAAACCAGGTTCCATTCTCAAGGTCTTCATCCATCCATCCATGGAGCTGTTAGTTCCGGCCTCAGTTTCCTAATCTGTAAAATGGTAAGATCATTGTTTGAGACAGTACCTGCCATATGGTAAGAAAGGTCTGCTATTGTTACTATTATTGGCCAAAGTGTCTAAGCCAGACTGCTGTGCATTGCCAACTGGAAATAAAAAATTAATGCCTAATTTGACATGCCTCAGAAAAGGAATGTGACATGAAAAGAAAGGAAAAAGATATTGTAATGTCAACCCCAATCTCATTTTTAGTACTTCTTTAACATTGATATTATTATTTTTGGAGTCTCCCAACCATTCTTGCAGAATTCTTTTTCAATTCATGGATCATAGGACTAAAGTGGTATAATTCTTGTTTCATTATAAGTTGCCATATGTAGGCATGTTCTCTATATTTAACCTATGAATATAAAAACTTTACCATGTTGCCAAAGTGCCAGGATTTTTGAAAATTTGAATCTAGTCAAAACTCTTTGGTTTGCAGAGGAATTAACAGGCCCAGAAAATTTAAGATACTTGCCAAACTAGATTGCAGACTAGAATTTGTATTTTCTCATTCCTTAACAACTAGTTCATGAGAAACTTATGTAAGACTCAAAGAACCTCAATTTTAGTAAGATACCTGAGAAGCACATTCGGTTGTGCTGTGACTTTGAAACAGATGAAAATTTGAATGGAAATGAAGCTATCCTTCACCCTACCAGTGTTAGCTCAGTCCCACATTCTCCTTCAAAGGACACTGGGAAATCAAACAGCCTGAAGAGCTAGGATCCTGTGTTCCTTTCCAAAGTCCAGTCCCGGTTTTTCTTTTCAAATTGTGCATTGAAAGACAGGGAGGGAGGGAAGGAGGGAGAGAGGAAGGAAGGAAGAAGGAAGGAAGGAAGGAAGGAAGGAAGGAAGGAAGGAAGGAAGGAAGGAAGGAAGGAAGGAAGGAAGGAAGGAAGGAGGGAGAAAATTGGGGAGGGGCGCCTGTGTGGCTCAGTTGTTAAGCTCTGTTTTCAGCTTAGGTCATGATCCCAGGATCCTGGGATTGAGCCCCGCATTGGGCTCCCTGCTTGGCTGGAAGCCTGCTTCTCCCTCTCCCACTCCCTCTGCTTGTGTTCCCTCTCTCACGTGTCTCTCTCTGTCAAATAAATAAATAAAATCTTTTTTAAAAATGGGGGATAGAACTTTATTGTTATCTAGCTGATTTCCTCAGTCTTATCCTAAGAATATCCCTTGGTTAGTCACTCTATAAGACACTGAATTTATTTTCTCATATGGTAAAATGTTAGGAAGATCCAACATATTTTAAAGATGATGTCTGAATAGCTACTTAGTTGAAAATCTAGTATCCCTTTGAAAAAAAGGCTTATTTTTGTTATAAAGATGGAGGGTTTTTAAATTTATTCTTTTATTATTGGTTATTTGCTTGCTTGCAAGAAGTGAGCTTATTATTTTGGAGAATTATCTTGATAAGGTGGCTGTAGAAACATCTTAGGAATCCAAAGGAGGCTTATGAAGGATGCATTATAAAAATAACTACACACACACTAGAAGATTAACAACGCAAATGTGCGTACACACACACACACACACACGCACACAGTATTGCTAAGCCAGTTATGTTACTGTCATCGGTTACTGTCACCAGTAAACATGGCTGAGATGACTTGCCTGATGTCTGCTCCCATTGCCCTTCTC
Source organism: Callorhinus ursinus (assembly GCF_003265705.2). Lineage (NCBI taxonomy): Eukaryota > Metazoa > Chordata > Mammalia > Carnivora > Otariidae > Callorhinus > Callorhinus ursinus. The sequence continues at coordinate 5,616,760 of NW_027397131.1, forward strand.
TTGTTCCTCTTAGCTGGGCCCCCTGATGCCCAGCTGTGGCTCAGTATTCTCCCAGCTGACTCCTTGCCGGTTAGAGCTCTCTAGGTGACATGGAATCATCTATGCTTCTTGCCAGCCCATTTCTAAGCATGAGCTATAATTTAATTGCTTGTTTTCTGCCTTATTTCCATCTTATGACACTATACCAGGACCTGGGCCCCTATTTTGGTCCCCTGTGCCACAGTCTTTATACCTATAATCTATACCATGTAGCAGTTTTCCAGGATGGATGTTCACTTTTATTCCTGTCAAACCCTAATAACTAGACTTTCACCACACACCGGGGATTTTGTTTCAAACCTTGCTAATATCAGTGACTAGCCTATTACTTGGATCACTGTATATCACCTGCTCCTGGACTTGCTGCTAATAATTCTGCCCTGCAATTTCTTGAGCATCAATTATGTATCAGAGACCAAATTTGGTAATTAACTTACTATAAGTAGTGTACAGTATTGTGGTTAAGAATACTGATTCTGGAGGTGGGGTTCAAGTTGTAGCTCTACCAATTATTAGCTATATGATTTAGAGCAAGACAATGCCTCAAAGCCTCAGTTTCCTTACTTATAAACTGAGGACAATAATACTACCCACAACCTAGGGTTTCATTAAGAATCAAATGAAGTAATAAATATAAATCACTCTTTATATGCTTGGCACTCAATGAGTGTTAGTTATAATTATCATATGTCAATCCCAGGGAAATTTCATAACACCTTTATGATATAGACATTTTCATACCCATTTCACAAATGAAGAAAATGAGGCTTAGAGCTAAGTAACCTGCTCAAGGCCAAACAATAGAGCTGGGATTTGAACCTAGGTCCATCTGACTTCAAATTCACTCATTCAAAAAACATTTATGGAATATCCACAAAGTGCTAGGGTATCTGGTGCACCATGTACAGCTGCTTCATCACCTATAGCTGGGTTGGGTCTTCTCCATTTAAGCCTACTTAACTCCTAGGACCTCAGGGATAGAAGTAGTTGCTCACCCAAAATGTGAGATGCACCACTTTCTGGCCTCATCCATGAAGCTTTCACATGCGTGATCCTCCTATTTTCTGACTACTGGCTGCAGGGAGAGGACTCAAGATCCGAGAGAGGGCCAAATAAAAAGACCAAAGGAAACTTGGTTCCACAGTTGCTATTTGAAGCAGAGCCCAAGGAAATGTACCTGACTGAGAGAATACCTGTGTAGTCTGTTCAATGGAGAGAAAAGAATACTTACTGTTTTAAACCACGGAAATGTGGGATTTTTGTTACAGCAGTTAGCTTGTACTGACAAATAAAACCCCAGTGGGCATGTATAACTTCAAGCCCAGGTCCATCCTTGAATCTTGTGTCCCTGCTATTCTGAACTGCTTGCAAGCTGGCCTTGCTCTCTCTCACCTATGAGCCTCTGTTCCTGACTCAGTTGGGTCCTCCAGAAAACTGATACCAAGATAAGAGTACATACAAGTGGTTTGTGGGGGTAATACCTATGAATGACAAAGGAGGAAGAAGCAGAATTGACCTGAGAAAGTTTTCAGACCACAGTGCTGATCTGACACCTTGTGAAAGAAAACAGGAAGGGCCTCAGATCTGACAGTCTTGGGCAGCCCAACAGGGAGCTCCAGAGCAAAGATTGCATAGTAGAGGAGTCTCATATTAGGAAGAAATGGTCAGAGCCTAATACTCTTGCTGTGCTCAGTCAGGGACTGAGCTACCTGGAAAAAGTATCACCTGGCCTCAAAAGCTGAGACAGATGTAGCTGGACGCTCAGATAACTCATTTTTTTTTTTTTTTTTTTTTTGCAGCTGAACACATTCTTTCTTGAAGAGAGATCCCATTGGTGCACTCATAACTGCTGCACTCCACCCACAAAAACCTCTTCTCTCTCCAGAAGTGGGTACTCCTGTGAATTTTTAAAATTTCTTCTTAGGCATCAATTTCTCCAGGAAGCTTTTTCTGATCCTCAAATCCAGACTGGGTCAGAATAATGTGCCCCTCCGCCCTCAACACTAAAAAATGTCCATTTTCTTATCCCTGGAAACTGTAAATACATTAGAATATGTAGCCAAGGAAAATTAAGGTTGCAGATGACATTAAGGTAGCTAATCAGCCGACCTTGGGATTGGGAAGATTATCTTATAATATCCAGAAGGGCCAATATAATCAAAAGGGTCCTTAAGAAGAGGAAGACGGGGGGAAAAGAGGCCTAGAAGATGATATGAGAAAGACTGAATATCCATTGCTGGGTTTGAAGATGGCCTTCCATTGGCCAAAGAATGAAGGCAGACTCTAGATCTAGAGCAGAAAAGACAATAAAATGGATTCTGTTCTAGAGCCTCCAGGAAGGAATGCCACCCTACATCCTTGATTTTTATCCATTGAGACCCATTTCAGACTTCTGACCTCCAGGACTAAAAAAATAATAAATCTGTGGTGTTTTAAGTGACTAGTGACTAGTGGCATTTTAAGTGAAAATTTGTTAGAGCAGCAAAAGAAACCAATATAAGCACCCACCTTATGTGCCCGACAACCTGCATTTCCACAACCATGGCATATTTCCATGCCCTTACTTATAACTCACATAGTAGTTGTTTAATAAATATTGGTTGGGTTATTCCAGCCTGCTCCATTCCTGGCTATTTAATTAAGAACATAGCATGTTGGACATTGGCAAAATAACTTCCAAAATCACTTTTATCTCTAGTTATTTCTGGTTCGCAATCACATAAATAGAATTTTAACACTGCATTCTTTTAGGACCAGTTCTGGGCACAACATAGGTGCTTAATAAAGATGTAGAATGAAAGAATGATGATTCATTGTTACAAAGTAACTTTTATTTATTTGTTTGCTTGTTTGTTCATCATGACAAAAAAAAAGAATCTCAATCAGTCTCAATGAACTGGAGGAGGAGGAGATTAGAAAATCCAAAGCAGAAGATCATAACTGGAAAAAAATGTTATTTTAGTTTCAAAATGTCTTTTTGCTCTCAGCAGATTTCCATTTATATAAGGATGACTACTGAGGTCATACCATTAAGATACAATGTCCATAGTATATTTGATTTACTTCCGAAATTAAATTTAGAAGAGATTGATTTTTAAAAAGACATGTACAAACTATGACCACTGGTATTTGCTTAGTCTCCTGCGCTGGTTGGAGGAAAAGAGAGAACAAGGTCAAGTCAGGGGTTATTGATTGACAGGCCAGTCAAGGCCTCACAAACCAGTGTGACTTTGAAGGGGCTGGTGGATATTTATTGTGTTTTACCTTTCTAGGTTCCATTCTTCATTCAGCTGATATTAGTATCCCTACTTCCCATTTGAGAACTCTTCCTTTCCCCATCCTTCATCCTTTGAATTGGGAGGATTCGATTGGGATCCCAATCTCAGGCCAGTTGGCACTTTCTATTTCCCTGGCCCCACTGATTAGTTCAGGTTTAGCCCCTTGACCCAAGTCAAGCCAATTAGATATTGGTCTAGGATTTTCTGGGAGCTGTTGGAAATAGAGGTTCTTTCCTCACTAGAATATCTTAGAACTTAGGACTTATTTTGATCCAATGGTAACCATTTTTCAGGCAAAAGGAAAAGACTAAATAAAAAATGGACCTGATGGAAGGTAAAGCAGAGCCTAACAGCACAATATTCCAAACTGAGTTATTCAAGACCCTGGATCCTCATCACCTGGAGGCTGTGCCATCTTGAATTTCTAAGTTAAATGAGCCAACAGATTTCTGCTTTTGCTTAATCAAGTTTGAGATGTGTTTCTGTCACTTGAAAACCAAAACACTTTGACTAATACAGAAATCATCACAGTTTTTTGGATCCATAAACTTAAAATTGAGATCTTTAGAAATGATCAGATGCAAAGGAATTGACTTTCATTGACATAAAGAGACTGATGTAAAAGAAAAGAATACTAATTGAATAGTTCTTTGTAAGTGTCTCAAATATACACCCCTTCTACCTAGGACACTCCTTTCCCAGAATTAGGTTACCTGAAAAGCCAAATCAGCAAACAAAAAAGAGGTTGTCTCAAAAAAGCTTGTTCTGATTGGGGAATCAGAACAAAGAAAGGGGACTAATTTGAACCAAGAAGTCTTATAATCCACATTGCTGCCAAAAACAACATCTGACTTTGAATTTACAATGTTCAGGACACTTTTTTCTTTGGGCAGCATTAAATAATCCTCACACTTCCTTTTTATGCTTCAGATTGACTACCCCTCTTCTGTTCATATACCTAATCAAATTGAGTGAATCTTTCTCCAAACAATTAGAGTCCATTTTTCTTAAATTGCAATCGCATTCTTTTTCTGCCTTCACAAATCTATGTCCCACACACTTTGGTTGCCATTACAGCTGTTTTCACACTTTCCATACACACCTTTGCAGGAAATTTCTTGGTTTGCACTCACAGGTAGCCAATTTCACCCAGTGATGTTGATTTTTAGTAGTTTAGCTCACAGAGGGCAATGCAGGAAAGGACACCTCACTATCACCCCAAATATGACCTACAAGGAGAAAGCTAATTAGGACTTGAGAGGTTGCTGTACATCTGGGTTGAAGTACCTGAGGTCTCATTTTTAAAAATTGACGTAAAATTCATGCTACTGAAACGTATAGATCCTAAGCATATAATTCAATGCATTTTGACAAATGTGTGCACCCATGTGACCAACACCCATGTCATGATATAGAACATTTCCATAACCTCAGGAAGTTCACAGGGCCTCATTTTCATATCCAAAATTTCACAGAGTCCAGACAATGTTAGTTGCACTCTCAGTATCCATTGATTGAGAAAATACATACTAACATAAAATTGTTACTAAGTCAGTTATCTTTTTACATAATTATTTGTTGTAATAATCACAGTTGTATGGGAATATTTGAGTGATAGAAGAACTGCTCACATATATTTGAGATATTAGTTATGTGATGTTATGGACTGAATGTTTGTGTCTCCCAAAACTCTAACGTTGAAATCCCTGACCCTGAATGTCACTGTCTTAGGAGGTAGGGACTTTGAAGGTAATTAGGTCATGAGGATTTTACCCTCATGAATGGGATTATTGACCTTATAAAGGAGGCCCTCAAGAGCTCTCTCTGCTCTCTGCCATGTGAGAATACTGCAAGAAGTTAAAAGACTGCAGCCCAGAAGAGGGTTCTCATCAGAACTTGATCATATTGGCACCCTTACCTTAGACTTCCTGCCTCCAGAACACTGGAGAAATGAATTTCTGTTGTTTATAAGCCACCCCATCTGTGGTACTTTGTTATAGCTGCCTGAATTGACTAAGATACTTGGTGAACAGATAAATACTTAGTGTCCATGAGGATTCAGATGCCTTTGGAAATAACCTTCCAACCACCTCCCCAAGGGTCTGCATCTCACAGATCAACAGCTTCTGCTTTAGCTATCCCAAATGTGTATGGTTATGAGTATTTGGTTGAAAGTTAAAAGGTACAAAGGGAAATACAAAGGACTCAGTATCATCCTGCCCACTGGTATTTCACAGTGGGGTAAAAGTCAAGAGCATGAATGCTAAAATCTATCTCTGCTACTTAACTATGTAAACATGGGCAAGAAATTAATCCTTTTAAAATCTCAGTTCTTTTCTCTTGTTAAATTGGAATGATGACTTACCTTATGAAGTTTTTATGAGGATCCAATGAGATACTGTGCAGAAATCAGAAAACTCTAGTTTTCATTCTTTTATTGCTACTCATTAATAAATGTGGTATTTGAAGGAGTATATTTTGCTGAAGTATTCCATACATGGTTCTCTTGCCTGGCAAGTCGCAGGCTAACTTATGGGGGTAGAATTCCTTAGCCCAGTGCAAAGGTTTTCTTCTGTTTAAGAAAAGTTAATGGAGTTTAATTCCAATCAAACAAACAAACTCACATTAGACTTTCAAAAAATCAGAGAAATAATCTTAGATTCATACTATAATCTTGGAATTGGACTTTATACTCCATGCAGTTAAATCTGAATTTTACAAATTAGAGGAGGGGAGAAAGGGGCCAAAACATAGTCAATACAAACCATTGCAGTAGGATGAGGAATTAAATTCCATTTTTGGCACTTCGGTGGTTTTTACTGCTACTTGTTAAGAAATAAAGTATTTTAGCAGATATATTTTACTGAAGCATTTTTCCCTCTAGCACCAAACACACAAAAAACTTCTCAGGACTCTCTTTGGTATGTGGAGTCATATCCCTACCTAAGAAAATATATGTGTGTAAAATTGCATTTCTGAATTTCTGCTCTCCTGGTAGTATATTTTAATTGCCCAGGAGACTAAAACATTGGTTCTCCCAGCATCTCTATAATTTGCTTGCAGGATAAAGTATGTCCAGCGTTGGTTGGGCAGCTAACAGCCTTAAAAGGGCATCCCAACTTCATGAGTCTGCTATCACCATTCTCCACCTGTGAGTGAGCCCTTTAGAGTCACAGCTGTGCTCCACCTCTGACGTCCAGGGGTTTAGTAACCACCTAATACACCATGAAGAACACAGGGGAAATGTTAAACTGAATGATTCCAGAGTAACTAGAGATGAATAGCAGTTGGAGCAAAATGCCCAGTTAAGTTATAAAACACACCTTCAGTGGAACCCTAGGGAACAAGAAATTTGGCTTTCTCTGTATTCAAATCCACAACAGTGGAAATGAGATGGGGCAGAAACAGTAGCCAACTTACTATTTCCAGTATTTGATTCATCTCCGGGCCCACGTGTGAAGAGCAGGCAGCAGAGTTGGTAATTAAGCTGAGATGAAATTGAACAATGCTGCCAAGTTGGCCCCGTTGTCATCTGAGACTCTATGATACATGTCAGAAGGCCACTGGAAAGTTCTGATGGCTCCTAGGTGAGGCAAATGTACTTTACATTAACCCCAGGAGGCCAAACAGTATTGCCAGTAACTTGGAAAAGATTATGTTGGACAAGCTCTACTACTAGAAGTACAATTGGTAGCTGCAATCTCAATGTCACTCATAGTCATTCTATTTGGAAATGCTTAAGATGATTAATAATAAAACTCCCTAGACCCATTTGCACAGTATTTTTACCCATGCTTTCAATATGGTTGTAAATTGCATCTACTGAAGCCTACAGATTACAAATTTAATTAAGCCCTTGTTATAAGTAAATTCCATCTAATAAAAATAACTTCCATTTGTTGAGAACCTATTTTCAGACAGTAACAACTGTTGTTATGTATAGCTCAATATTCACTAGAACTCTGCAAGGTTGATATTATCAGTAGCGTAAAATTGAGGAAACCGAGGCTCAGAAAGGCTAAATAAAATTGCACACAATTACTAAGCTGTTAAGTAATCAAGGATAAACCTCAGGTGTGGCTGTTCCCAAACACTACATTTTTTCAACCACATGCAGTAGCATTTGGGTACATTGGTCTAAACCAGTCACTCATCTTTCAAAGTCTACCTCAAGTCGCATCCTTTCCAAAACGCCTTCTTTGAGTGTTCCCTGCTAATTCCTAGAAAAGTCATGGGTCTCAGAGTCAGACAGACCTTGTTTGAATACCCCAGCTCTACCATTTATTGACCATTTTGCCTCATTGATTCATTTAATCTCTCCGAACTTTACTTTCATTCTTGTTAAATGGGGATAATACTATGACATTATGGTATACATCCTTTTCAGAGAATAAAGGAAGATGCCCGAGAAGCACAGTGTCTGGTGCATGCCAGTGGCTAATGTTTATTGAGGATTTTTCTGTGCCAGATACTGTGGTAAGTGCTTTCTACTCACTTTTTTATCAAATTATTGTAAACACCATGTGGTGTAGTACCATCCCCACTTTGTAGATGGGGCAATGAGGCTTTATAGCATTGGAAGATTGGACCAATGTCACACCATGAATAAATGGCAGAAACAACAAGCAGTTTGACTCCAGAACCCACATTCCTTGCCCCTATAGGGAGGTCTTCAGACACATGAAAAAGACATGAGATCTATTTAGTGGGCATGACCAGCATTTCTTAATGAAATAAATGAGGAGGCATAAAATAGATTAGAATCAAAATATCAGTATGCTCCACAGTAAAAGTAAATATTCTGTGAAAAATTTGTTTTAGTTTTATGCACATGAGTATTGGGTTTTGCTATATTTCTTACTGTAGGTTATGAAAAAATTTACATACACTGCATTATACTCTAAGTATAGGTTCTCAGTAATGGATCATTCTCTTCCCTTTCCAAGTAATATGTCATATCATTTTATCTGTAAGGAAAAGGATAATGTTATTGTTGCTATTGGTGTAGTTTTTAGTTTCACTTGGTCACATGGAGTTTGATAACTACTTATTAAGCCATTCTAATATTCAGTGACAGTGACTTTAACGAGTTATTGCATTAATTTATTTATTCACTTGTTTGACAAATATTTATTAAGTTCTTACTATGTTCCAGGTATTATGCTAGGGACAGGGGATTCCTGTATTCAAAGAGCTACAACCCAGTGGGAAAACCAGATATCAAACACACAATTATCATTAAAGCAGTAAGCTCTCCGTCAATATATGTAAGGGATTCTATAGTATCTTATAACCTAGTATATAGGATAAAAGTAAAAAGACACTAGAGTCAAATGAACCCCCCAAAAAAGTTGAATTATTTCAAGAGTAGCAGAGAAAGTTTCATAGTGAAAAACACATTCAAACTTAGACCCGAAGGTTAAGCAAGAGATATCCTGGGGATGGAGAGACCAGGATGGGTAAGATGTTAGGCAGAAGGAGAGAACATATAAAGATCCAGAAGTGAGAGAAAGAAAAATGAGTTGAAGGTACTGAAAACCCATCATAGTTGGAGTGTAGAGTGTGAGAGAGCCATGGAAGAGGCGATGTTGGAGAAGGGGGGCAGCATGTCTTAGGTGCCAGCTATTGTCAGGCCACCAACAAAGTAAGAAGTCACTGCCAAGTCTGCAAACTGCTGCAAAAGTGCTCACTGAATTCAAATATACCTTAATGTATGCCCACCCCAGCTCCTGAGACCTAGTCTTTGTTTATTCCTGGTACCTTGCTCCTAAGTGGCCTCAAACCAGCGACATAGGAAGCCTTGTTTTGTCCCCTACTCATCCTTGATTCCAGGGGTCCTTCAGAATCCATGAGATACTGAGAGAACATGGAATCTCATCCTTCCCTCTGCCCATCCTCTGTAGCTGTTAGGAGCATGGTCTCTGGATTGAGACAGGTCTTATACTGGGCTCTGAACAGGTTGCTTGGTCTCTCTATTTTTTCACTTATAGAATGAGGTTCTTGTCTCATAGGATTGTTCTAAAGACCAAATAAGGTAACACATGTAAAATGCTTGGCACATAGTAAGGGCTCCATACACTCAAAGTGCTACTTTTAAAAACTTACTGGAAGCTTCTGCATATACTTGGAAGAGGAAGCATTTAATTTTACTATAAAATCTTTAGTTTCAGACATTTTAAAAACTTATGTAAAGATCAATGAAGAACAATTATCTTATTTGGCTATGCATTAAGCAACACAAGGAGACACAAAAATCAAGGATGAGCCATGTCCACTTAATAAAGGAAGCCAGTTTAATTTCCATCAATGGGTTGCAATGTTGCTGTTCCCCCCTTTTCCCTTATATACAAATCTCCCACTTGCCTCTTTTTCTAAGATGTTGGAATGATGTACGAGGAAGGTTTCTTAAGTACTAGTGAAACTGAAGTAATTTCCTACATAATGTACCACAAACAGATTTAGAAGTGTCAGTTTTAGATGCTATGATGCATATTCAAATTTTCCATGCAATGGCTTAGATAGTAGCATGACTAAGTTGAAGGGCCAGTGAGCTAAAATACCTCCTGTATGTTTCATATTCTGGAATATTAATACAGTAGAAAATCAAAATGACAGCAATTTAGGGCTTCTCATGTCCCCTTATTACAGGCTCATTTTTGTGGGTCCAATTTCAGACAAAGAAAAGAGTGATAATGGAAAAGAACACAGTAAGGGAAACAAGAAAGACAAAAGGAACAGAAAAAAAGGAATAGAAGCAAAATCAAAGGGTCAGCATCAAAATACTCTATCTCCACAAAACAATGCTTATTATAGGCTCCCCTCTTAGCAGAATCCCCAGCTGAGCCACTCCGCTGTTGTATCAAAAACTGGCAAACTTTTTAAGCTGCAATGCATCACTCACTGTTTATTGCCAGTTGGAAAGAAAGTTACAGTTTACATTTGAGAACATTCTAGCTTGATGTGATGTTTCCTTGCCATTTTAGAGTGAGTTTCCCAGGAGAACTACAGAATCTCTGCTTCTCACCACCTTTTTTATGACCTGCTCAGTGTGGCTGAGAATGCCTTGTCCCTAGAGGTCAGCTGGTGGGCTGGAGAAAAAGTTCTTCTGCTCCACACTGAGGGGTCCGTAATGGAGCAAGACAGGCTGTCCCAGTGTGGCAGAGGGGAGTTCACTTGGAGTTGGGATGTGGAAAGAAAAAATGCAAAGAGGATGATAAATTCCATCTGAGGCTAAAAGAAAACCTTGTGTTAATCAGGTATCTTTGTAGTGCCAGTGACAATACCCTAACTCCAAAATGTAAGCAACAAAGGAAACTTCATTGACTCACATAACCCAAAAGTCAAAATCAGGAACACTTAGAGCAGATGTTCAAATGATTTGTTTTGGACTCTCTCTCGATTTGCTGGCCAGCTTTCCCGTGTTGCTGTATTCGTAGACCAGCTCTCCCCTGTGAAAGAAAACATGACGATAAGCAGACAACTCCTAAAACTTCTTCATGAAACTGATTTCAGCTTCAAAACCTCATCCAGAAGAGTTCACCTCCTTTTCAATAATTCCAGCAGTTTTGAGACCCAGCCTGGCCTATATGCAGCAATTGGTATGGTCAATTCTCTAAAGGAAAACAGAGGTTCTGCTGTCACAAGCAGAAGAGATGAAATTGGGGCAGGTAAAAACCAACAAAACAACTTAACTGCTATGCCCTTTGTATGATCTTTCTGATTATCAACTAGAAGCAGACATTTCATGATCAGCGATAGCCCTGTATTCTCTCATCTGCACATTGACTCATAATCTATTATTTTTCCTTAGGAAAATGTCAAAGACATTATGATACATTATGATATACCTTAGTGCTGTGCCATTTTGAAGCTTAGAATACCAGTCGAAATGACAAGTTCTTCCTGTGAGTTTGCTGACATGGGGTACTTTAACACCCACACTAAATCAAGCAGCAAGCTTCCACAGCTCCAAGGTAAAGCAAGGATGGGTCAGAGAGTTTCCTGACAGGAATTGATAGCTTTGGGTAGGGACCTCCTGCTCTTTTTTCTTGTAAAAGTGCCTCCATATTTCTGACCTCTTTCACGTTTCTTCCCATTTTGCTGACCAGATGGGAACCACCATTATTTAGATTAGTGATTCCCAACTGTTTTAAAAATGAGAAATCCTTTCACACATAAGAGTGTATAAATGTCACATAGTAGTTGAATCTCTTGCCTATATTGATATATTGACTAAGAAAATACATATCAAATAAATTTAATAAATTTAATAAAATTAATATTATTTAAAACAAGTTGTATCATATTCATTACAATAGCACCTATTTACACATGAAAAATATATAGTATGTGTATGTGTAAGGGTATTATTTATTCAATCTACATAGGGATGCATAGATCTCTTGAAATAATTTCATAAACCCTTTCTGTAATAGGGTCAAAACATTGGGGACAGATGACTTTGAATGATTCTTTTTGTAGTTCTGGCGCTTGTTTTAACTCAAAAGGCCAACACCTCATAATCTTGCATTCAGCCTTCCCCATTCTTCTGTTTCTGTTTCCTTTAAATAACTAGCTCAAACTCTAGTTTCAAGAGAAAGAGAACTAACCAGCAGCCAAGGGAGTTGACACGAGACTCACTGCCAAGATGGTGAGTGAACACAGATTCCAGACACTGAAAATGAAAGTGACTGACTCAAGATATATACTCCAGGTTGTAGGTATCTACCAGAAGAGAAAAATGGGAAGTGTTGGTTTAAGACCTATCTTTCAAAGAATGATGAATCTCATCAGAGGCATAGCACTTCACTTTCAATCAGGATAAAAAACTAGAAAAGAAACATTTCTACCAAAAGAGAAATTTGTTTAAAAAGTAGAGATTTAATGTGAAGATAATTTTTGAGGTTGCATATTTGACAATGTAGCTGACAACTGCATTTGGATTTCATTACACACGCTCTGTGTACCACTCATCACTGCCATGCTCTGATGAGCTCCTAATCTCCCTCCTAAATCCCTTCTCCAACCTCACAGATGAGGCACAGTGCTGATGACTGAACTATTCAGAGGGAACTGACTCAAGACTATAACCCTGGACCACAGAATTTCCTCTGAACCTTGGGAGGAAAACTAAATAGGGAGAAAAAATAAGGGACATTTAATTTTGAATTGTCTCCCAAAATTACAAGCATTTATGGTTGGGAAGGTCCAGTACTAATTTGCAGACAAATGTCCAACATTTGGTAACCAGTATGTTAATACAGATATGGGTCCAAAATCATGCATTCAGCTAAAAGATTGTATAAAAAACAATTTATTATTTTACGTTTTATATAAGAAATGCAATTGAACTCCATTTTAAATTGTTTTTATTGGGGTGTCAGGGTGGCTCAGTTGGTTAAGTGACTGCCTTTAGCTCAGGTCATGATCCCAGGGTCCTGGGATTGAGCTCCACATCGGGATCCCTTCTCAGTGGGAAACCTGTTTCTCCCTATGCTTGCCTCTTCCCCTGCTTGTGCTCTCTCTCTCTCTGACAAATAAAAACAGGTGTTATTATATTTAAATTATTGTTTTATTCTCAAATAACCTCAGCCATTTGGGGCCACTGATGCCTAAAGTTCTGATGGTTAATTCCAAGGGCTTTGGAAGGAAACAAGCCAAGCCAAGAAATCCTAGTTCTGCCATTAACCAGTGGCATAACCCAGAGCAAGTCACTCAACTTGTCCAAACTACAGTTTCCTTATGTTTATGGCAGCGTTACAAATTTACAAAATAATATTAGTTATTATGGCATAATTAGTGTAAAATACTTAGCAAAATGAGTGAAACATACTAACTACTAATAAATGTTCACTCTTATTATAGATTGTGATAGAGACAAGATATCTTACCTGTAATCTTAGCAATAACTTGGGACTCCCACTCCCATCCCAGCTAATAAGAGAACTTGGTCTTTATCTGCTCAGATTCTCCTCTTCCCCTTACCTTATGCTCTAAGAGAACTTTGCCAAACTAGTGCCTAACCCTTTTTTGTAAGAAAAAGCAGAACCACAAAAACAAAACAAAAGACAGAAATAAAAACAGAGAAGTTGAGTAGATCTGCACAATGAAGAGCTGAAGGAGTGTGGTAGGGGATGAAGTTCATGTGTTATATGAGAAAGTCTTTTGGGGTCTCTGGAGCAGCTTTGGTGTCTGAGAAACTGAGACAGAGGCAAGGAAACTTTGAAAAGGTAAAACACCTTTGGATTATAAACTGAATCTACTTCCATGATCTTTAAGAGATGAAAGTAGTTTAGCCTTCAGTTGTAATTACTTTGGTTTCTGGACTGTGCTTTTTAATGGAGCATCATGTGGAGATTGGACAATGTGGGGCCCAGTTATACTTAGTTCATGCAGCCACATTTCCTGAATTATCAAGTGGCACTTCTTTAACAGTGCTGTGACAGGTTTGCTTTGACATGATGGCTCCTCCTCCTGGCTACTGTATGTCCTGGGTGAACCACACCTTAAACTTAGAGAAGTAAGTCTTATAATCTTCCATCAAGCTCTTTTCTACTAGCAACCCCTCATAAAATAGCACTGGCCTCAGCAAAGGAACATACAATAGTCAATAGTGCAGTTGTAGATACAAAATCTTTACTGCCACGACCCCAGTTCCCAAACCCAGCCTTAGCCAGGTTGGGGAAAGTGACTAGACAAGGCAAAATAATACAACTGTTCCTCAGACATCAGATTCCTTCCATGACAGTGAAGTGCTCAAGTTCAACTATGGCACCACAGTTTGGGGTTAACTTCCAAAATATTCAGTTGATATTTCTCTTTGAAAACACACATCAGAACCCTTCTTTATGTATCTGTTCCAGTAATTGCACTCTTTTGCCAAGGACAGAACATCACCTGTTAGAGAGCTATTGAACACCTTAAATTCACATAGTGACCAATATGATACCAGAGCTTACAGGAAGAAGAGATCACTTTCATATATTTCAAATATACAACTGAACAATCAACACAATTCAAATATTTTAAGCATTTAAGTCATTCCTGCCCTGACTCATCCTTCAAATAGCTGAACTCAAGACTGCTATTATGGTGGTTATTACATCAGCCTCTAAATCACTCTTACATAATCAATTAACTTCATCACATTCAGATATTCAAACAGTTTCCACAAATTGCCTACTTCAACATCACCAGCATGTGTGTTTTCAATTACCAGCCTCACTAATGGCCTCCTGAAACTAATGCATAAGGAAGTATTGGAAAGTTTCCTCTGTTGTCTCAAGGCTGTATACATTTTCTACATGGCAGCAAAATGATTTACTGTTATTACATATTAAGTGGTGGGAATTTTATCTTCCCATATAAAATGTGCAAGTCAAACAACCCAAACCACCCTACTCTACACAGGGAACTTCAAGTACCCACTCTATTTTCTAAACAAATCAGAGGATCTATATAGGCTCCTAACACCAAGGGCTTTCTGTGTTTGCTGTAAACAAGTCAGGGGATAATCATAAAACACTTCTTGGCAGTAGCTAAATCAGGAAGATCAGTGATGGCCAGCCTAAGCCAGTTATAAATTTTATGGCAATTTTTTTTAATGAGGCAAAAGAAAGGAGTTTATCAGCATTTTGTTTTTCAGGGTCAAATTTAAGAAAGCAGGAGAAAGACAGAGAAAGGAATCCCAGGTACTTGGTGTTTGGGAGAGGGACATGGAAAAGAGTGAGTAAAAAGGAAGATAAAATAAAAACCAAACAGCTAAAATTAACAACTCAGGAAACAACAGATGTTGGCGAGGATGCAGAGAAAGGGGAATCCTCCTACTCTGTTGATGGGAATGTAAGCTGGTGCAGCCACTCTGGAAAACAGTATGGAAGTTCCTCAAAAGGTTGAAAATAGAGCTACCCTACGACCCAGCAATTGCACTACTGGGTTTTTAACCCAAAGATACAGATGTAGCAATCTGAAGGGGCACCTGCACCCCAATGTTTATAGCAGCAATGTCCACAATAGCCAAACTATGGAAAGATCCCAGATGTCCATCAACAGATGAATGGATAAAGATGTGTGTGTGTGTGTGTGTGTGTGTGTGCACAACGGAACATTACACAGTCATCAAAAGAAATGAAATCTTGCCATTTGCAAGGACGTGAATGGAACTAGAGGGTATTATGCTAAGCAAAACAAGTCAATCAGAAAAAGACAATTATCATATGATCTCACTGATATGTGGAATTTGAGAAACAAGACAGAGGATCATAGGGGAGGGGAGGGAAAAATGAAACAAGATGAAACCAGAGAGGAAGACAAACCAGTCTTAATCTCAGGAAACAAACTGAGGGTTGCTGGAGTGGTGATGGGTGGGAGGGATAGGGTGGCTGGGTGATGGACATTGGGGAGGGTAGGTGCTATGGTGAGCGCTGTGAATTGTGTATGACTGATGAATCACAGACCTGTTCCCCCTGAAACAAATAATACATTATATGTTAATAACTTAAAAAATAATAATAATACATTTTAAAAAAATAATCAAAATAAAAGCCAAACAGAAGCCAAATAGCTTGAGACTTATACAGCTTTTAGCTTAAGGGCAGAAAGGTTCAGTTTGGGTTTTATCCTCAAGGGAAGCCTGGAGAAAGATTTCCATGCCAATGCGACCTTGGCAAACATAAAGAAGGATCAGGGTTTTGGCACTTGGGGTGAAATATAGGGGAGAAAAGTGGGAGAGAGATCAGAAATAGATTGGGTAGAAACAGTAGAGAACAAAAGAGAAACCGTGTCCCAAAGATAATAACCAGAGCCAAGTCATTATTATGACCAATAGTTCTTTCAACAATCCTGACCGCTACGGGTCTTCTTTGGAAACTGGTTTGAAAACCTCTTTGGTAATAGAACTCCTTTGCCAGCCTGATGGAGGAACTTGGCATTTCCATTAGAGACTATGAAAATTTACTCTGATTAAATAAGAACCTGAACAAGCCAAAGTAAAATCAAGGCTCACCGTTCCAAACTAAATTAGACCTCCTATTAAGCCAATTAGAGGTCACTAACCAAAAGTAAGCCCAAAATGGTATTTTTTTTTTAAGAATGGTAATTTTTGAAGGAAAAGAAGTGGAGAAGGGGCAACTGCCCTGAGAACCTGGTCTTCATTTCCATCTGCATAAACAAAGTCAGGTGGATGGGGAGCCTTGAGAAAGAAATACTGCAGGTAATAGGGCTGACAAGTGTCTTGAGGGAGCTAGCAAGTAATTCTCAAAGCAAGAACTCATGTTAATGCAGAAAGCAACCAGCCTCAACACAGCAAGAATTCTGCCTACAATCAAGCATTAGTGCTCAGTTAGCTTGACCTTTGATGCAAAACCGAGCTTTGTTCTTCATGACATTACCACTAGCTTCTACGTTGTTCTCACAGTTTCTCATCCCTGGCTTTTGCCTTTAGTGATGCCTTTAACTTTATCATCTAAGATCTTGCCTTCTCACTTTCATTGTCTTAATAAAAAGGGGGGGGAGGTCACAGAAACCTTGTCTTTTCTAAAAGAAATTTTTTTAAATCCACAAACCCACCTCGTTTACCTAAGGGGCCTTTTTGAATTTCTCATGATAGGCTTATGAGGAAAAACAGAAAACCTTAACAGGCCCAGAGTTTCATTTTATGTTTTATTTAATTATAAGATAAAATAATGGAGTTCCATTTTCTGGTCTAATTAATTATAAAATAAAGTAATGGAGACTGCTTTCCTACAGACACAAGATTCCAATAATATTTACCTAAAATAAGTCAAAAAGAAGAGTGTTCAAGACAGTGACAGAGTAGGTTAGGATGGGGCAATGCACATTCTAAGCTGTCACTTTTATAGACATCTGAAGGAAAGGAAAGAGTTCAGAGCTATTGGGAAAGTATTAATGACCTAAGCAAAGCAACAGTTGGGAGAAATAAAAAAAAAAAAGTTATATCCTTGTTATTTAGCACCTGAAAATTTTCTATTCAAATGAGAAAGACAGAAGAAAGGCAATAAAAAGCTAAATAAAGAGACAGACAATTCAAGCAATTTATCATAATGAACAGCAATCAACTTCCACAAAGAAAATATCATAAAGATATAATTGGACACAGCAAAATACTTGATATAAGAATTTTAATTTCAGAGTTCACTTGAATTCAAATTCCCTGGCTTCAACATATCCTGTGAAGAACTACAAGTTCTTTCCTCTCAGACCCCAAGCCTGCCATTCTGCTTCCGGGTCAGATTTCGTTTCTCTCAGTCGATTAAAAAATGAGGAAACAGAATCACTGCAGTAGGAACTAAAAAGGTCTTAGGTTCGTGTCCTACATCTTGAACAGCTGTTAACAAATACACTCAATTACAACTTTTGGTGAAAGTTAACCAGTTGAGCTTCTGAAAGGGTGTCCCTTAGCTGCTGAAACCCAGGCTGGCATCCGGACATGCAGCCTACACAATTGCAGAAAGAATTCACACTTAGATGAGTCTGCACGTGGTTTAATGCTCTGCTGTCACTGGGTCCCACGAATGACGTGACTGATTCTGCCCTACCACTCGCAGGCTCCGTTTCCTTATCTGCAAAATCACAGCCAGAAGATTGCCAGCATCCCTCTGGCTCCAGAGTGTGAGGACACAACCCCTTGGGGATCACTTGGCATTTAGGGAGCATACTGCCAGAAGGGCTCCGAGGAGGTCTCTCCAGGATTCCGTTTCCAGGACGTAGGCTCATGCACTAAACCGGCCACTATTCCCAGATGGTAGAAACTGCAGGACTGAGTGCATTGGAGGACTATCCTGCTCTTTTCTCCTCTCAGCTACCAACTTACTACAGCACCACTGGCCAGTTATATATTGACACAAGGGTGCCCCAAACAAATCACCCCCAAAGCCAAGAGGCTTAGAACAACATCTATTCTTTTTTTTTTTTTTTAAGATTTTATTTGTTTATTTGAGAGAGAGAGAATGAGAGAGAGAGAGAGCATGAGAGGGAAGAGGGTCAGAGGGAGAAGCAGACGCCCCGCTGAGCAGGGAGCCCAATGCGGGACTCGATCCTGGGACTCCAGGATCATGACCTGAGCCGAAGGCAGACGCTTAACCAACCGAGCCACCCAGGCGCCCAACAACATCCATTCTTATTGCCCACAAATCCATAGTTAGCTGGCCACTCTGCTGATCTTGGTTAGGCCTCAGTGGGCATTTCTCTGGTTACAGAGGACATAGAGAGAAGGAAAGAATTGGACCCAATTTTGCTATAAATCTGCCACACTTATATGAGTCAGAAGCTCTATTTACTGTAAATACTCTACCCCAACCACATAGTATTTTATGGCCCCAAGCAATCACTCAGGGTCTCCCTCCATTGCCTCGCCTGCTTTAATGAAGTATCCAGCCAGATTACCTCTAAAGCCCCTTCTGTTCTAACATCTTCATTGTCTAAGAAACCTCTGTTTCCGTTTCAACCATGGTTTCCAGCCTTACCATCCTCCTCTGGACCTTCATCCTGCAGGGCCTTTAATCACAGATTAATCCAAGTGACCAATTTAACATACTTGGATCACTATTGCTATGTCGGGCCCTTGAAAACATACGTCCAAAAGCAAGAGTACGTAATTCTCAGAGAAAGAAGTTTAAGTTCTCTGCCATGAGAGAAATCCTCTTGCTACATTGGAAAAGGCAACAAATGATGCATCCTCCAGGTCCAATGTCTGTGGCTCTGTGGCTGCTTTGTCTCTATAGAGCAGAATCCTTTTTCACTGGCATACTCTCTGCCCCACCCCCACCCTCCCACTAGACTGCATCAAGCAGTCATGGCCAAAATGCTCTGGCACAGCTCACTGCAGGGCTTTGAACAGGGGCA
This sequence comes from Callorhinus ursinus, assembly GCF_003265705.2. Taxonomy (NCBI): domain Eukaryota; kingdom Metazoa; phylum Chordata; class Mammalia; order Carnivora; family Otariidae; genus Callorhinus; species Callorhinus ursinus. Next base: position 5,635,938 of record NW_027397131.1, read on the forward strand.
GCGTTCTCTGAAATAAATGAGAGGAACAGTGTGTTCTTGCCGAAGACTGCAAGGTCCTGTCAGCTTTATGTTTGCCGATTTACATGGCTTTTAAAAGACATAACCATAAAATTTCACTCCAGAATTAACTCTGGCCAGTCAGATCTTTGCTCAGGCTGGACAAATTTAATTTATCTGAGTAGACAGTAGTTTAATTTTTCTTCCTTGTGGGGATGCCCCTCTGCCCCTCATAACTCACGATACAGCTCTTTCAGCTCTCTGATAGGACTCTATGTAGACACAGATCTTGTTTTAGTTTTCTAAAAAAAAAAATCCTTAAAGCACAGGAACCCCTCCTACAAAGATCTGTAATCTGAATATACAGGCCAGGTAAATGCACCAGAGACGGCTCGGTGTGCCGCATGCAGCTTGCCCAGCACATGCAATGGCTGCTTTTTCAGCTGGTTCAGGGAGTGGGAGCTAAATTTGGTTTGTATCATTGTTCTTTTAAACTGAAAACTGCTTCTTATGCTGCCAGATATGCCTTTTGTTTGTGCATTCATTTGTATTTTACTGTCTCCAAAATAAACCTGTCTCTTCAAATCAGGAAATTTTGCACTAAGCCAAAAAAATGAAGGGTGATAATAGAGGACCAGCTAGTCTGTCTTTCACATGCTGACACGCCCATTTCCTCTTCAGTGGTTTTTGTCGTTTTGCTGAATGTATCCACTTTGGGATGAGGTTGGAGCAGCACAGTGGGTTCTTTGGTCAGCCCTCAAGATAGCTTTTGAAGGTCACTGATGTTTGGTCATTGGTCATCTTGCATACCTTCAGTCAATGCAGTGCTTTCTCTGTGAGGCCTCTTGCTTTGTTTCTCCAATAATTAAACAAGAACATAGCATTTTTGAAGTTCTTCGATCAGGGCCTATTAGAATAGATGGTAATGAGAGGACGGGGTGGGATGGCAGCTTGACCTAGACTTACATTTACAAAAGCCCTCATATTTTCATTTTTTTGGTCTATAAATTAGGTTATATGTACAATAAAGGAGATACAGAATTGAAAGCAGGCACTACTCTTATGCCCCATTCTGTTTCTGATGTATTTTGATGTTTATAAAACTATAATTATCTTTAAAACAGCATTTACATGTGGTATATTTATTATGGTAAAAATTTTAACTTATTCAAGGAGATATTTAAAATATATTGCAAACTTCATCACCTTATTTTGATTTGTGTTTATTTTTTAAATAAACCAGGAGACTCAAAAGTTGGAAGTTGTTGGAGTTTCTCTTAACCTCTGAGAAGCCCTGCTTTGGGCAAATCGGTTTTGTTGCTTTGTGCATTATTAACCTCTGCTGAAGAAAACCAATGGAGCAGCAGAAACCAGAGCACTGAAGTTTCAGATATTTGGGGTGGGGCTTGGGGGTGGCCACAAATCAGGTGAAATATAATCAACTGCTCAAGTCCTAGAAAGTAATTGACATGGTCGTCTATGAACAAAGTCAAGGACACACCATCTGAATAGGGGAGCTTATGAGCAGTCTCTGGATCCCGAGCTCACCTTAGCTTCCAGGATGTGGCATCAATGTCTTGGCTTGACACACAGGCCCTCTATGACCTGGCCCCTGACCACCGTCCAGCTTTTTGTCCCTTTGCTCTTCCACTCACAGCCTTTGTTTGGCCATATCACAAGACTTAACCACAGCGGTGCTGTTGAACACCTGAAGGTCCGCACACATGCTGCTCCTCCTGCCCCATCTCCTCTCTCCCTGCAACAACTTATTCAAGAAAACTATTATCCATCCTTCACAAAACAAATTCAGAAAGAACTGTAGAATTGTCTCTATCAATTATGAAGTTGTAATCTTTGCTTTACTTGACCCCTTCTTGAAGGGAAGGCTGTATTTTAGTCATTATTTTATCCCCGGTTTATAGCAATAATGCATAGTGTATGACAGATTCAGTAGTGAACAGATGAATGAATAAACAAAGTGGACCAGAAGCCTGTGAGAAATGCAGAATTCTGAGTTCCCCCAGAATTAGTGAACCAGAATCTGCCTTCTAACAAGGGATTCAACTGCACCTTAAAGTTTGAGAAACACTGATCCGCCTTACACTCTCATTTCTGTAAATATCTGAAGCATTGATTGTCTGAGGCTTTGGATTTGGCAGTTATTAATGTACATGCTCTGCATGGTGCTTAACTCACACATGCAAATATGTGACTGTGTATGAATGTGTTTGTGTGTGCTCATAAATTTCCATTCTTGCCTCCTCCCCCAGAGGCCATCAGGGGACTCTGTTGGCATTCTCTCACCATTCCCTCAGATCCCAGGGCTAGGCTATGCCCAGGGTAGGTGTTAGGTACAAAGTTATGCAAAAAGCCAAGGGCCACTGGGCAAAAAAAAATGGGTTTTGTAAAACTGTGTCACACATGTCTCTACAACAGAACAGACAATGTCAAACTAATGTTGAAGAAAACTAAGGTGAATTACCTTGCCTCTAGTAAGCATCGGTGAAATATGAATTCTTAGCAAACACTATTGATAGTTCTCACTAACTGGGCCCCAGTTTCCTCTGCTGACCTTGAAGGGACATCTGGCAATCCATTAGGATCAAATTTCCTGACTTACAATCTATATTTAACTTCCCTTAATCTTGTCACGCCTAGAGATTTAGTACTTCTGGTTACTGCTCAACAGCTCATATTTTTCCTTGGGAGACTCAGGAAATGCTTGTCTACCTCATTTCATCCCACATTCCCTGAGTTGTTCACACTTAGCAATTTATCGTTTCAAGCACTAATGCTAAGTAAAGATATCTGTTAGCTTGTTACTCACTGCACAGGGTAGACCACAACACATAGGCATATGGGCTAACTAACGAGGGGCAAGAGAAGCAAGCTAAATTAAGTGGGAAATATTTTTGACCTCCCTGGAAAAATATTCCACAAGAAGATAAAATCTGCTACGAAAGCACTGGGCAAAGGGGGAGCTGGAGGAGAGTGAGAAAAGTGGGGAAAGAATGTTAGATTTTATCAAGATGCTACTGGTGTGAAGTACTGTGCTTGGCACTTTAAGTACATTATCTCATTTAACCTCATCAACCTGATGAGGTAGGAATCCTAAACCTGATTTTACCTATGAGGAACACAAGGCTCCTAGGCATTCTCAGATTCACACAGCTAGTCACAGAGCAGGTTCTCAACCACTTTTTCTTCTTCTTTTTAAAATTTTTTGTTGTGGTTTAAAAATATCCCATAAAACTTACCATCGTAACTATTTTTAAGTGTACTGTTCAGTAGTGTTATGTATATTCACATTGCTGTGCAACAGATCTCTAGAACTTTTTCGTCTTGCAAAGCTAAAACTCTATACCCATTGAACACCATCTTCCCATTTCTTTTTATAAACTAGTCAAAGGTACTTTTTGCTCATATATTTTTCCTTCAACCTTCTTCCACTTTCTCTGCCTTCTTCGGATATCATATACTTTAAGCTGCTCTAGTCTCTCACAACGGTCAGGAAAGTGACCTAGTAATTCCGAGGTCTCACTTTGTTACCTTTCCTATGAAGTCTGTGAAGCAAACAGTAAGGAATGGATTGCCAATGGAAGAAAATCAGGAGAGTGTGTGCATCTTGTAATGCTGGAAATGTACCACTTACTTTGCCTGTGTTAAAGGAAACTCTCAGTATAGACCATTATTTCATTGAAAAAAATCAGTCATGCCTGTCCCAAATTCTCACTTTGCCACCCAGCCACGTTCTGGTGGCCAGGATTCCAGTATTGGAGCCTTATGACAGCATCCTTCCAAAGCTCCATGAGGGTAACATACATATGCCCAGGCCAGGAAACTCCTCCTGGTGGCCATGCCCACTGAGTTGAGGTTGCCAGTCCCTGGCATCAGACACGTATTCCCTGAAGATGAGACAGTATAAGAAGGTACTGTGGCTCAGGGTGCAGGTTTACACATCTTTGAATTTGGCATGGTGACATTGTCTTACTCTGTTTTATATAATCTTTACATATTTCTATTTAAATGAGTTCTTTATTAGATATCCAAAGAAAGGAAAACATTCACATTGATGTATTAGAAAGCAATCAGGGCCCAGAGAGAACAGTTAGCAAATGCCAAGGGAAGGAGCAGACATTCCCCAGGGTCTGCTCTCTCCAGAGTCCTGAGTCACCAGTGGACACATCATGCAGCAATGGGCTCCAGGTAGGCAGTGAGCCTTCCCATGCTTCAGCTTGTATGAACACAAAGTGTCATTTCTTTCTGGATTTCATGTCACCAAAGATGATGGACTTCCTCCTTTCAGATCCTGCGGTGTCATTGTTTGATCTTGGAGGGAGCAGGAGCTTCCTATCATAGTTCCAAAGCCTTGAGGAGTGGCTGAAGTAGGGCAGACCTAGTGTAAACCCAGCTCCACAACTAACAGCTCAGTGACCTTGAGTGAATGGCATAACTTTTCTATACACAGGTTTATGAAATGAGATAAATTGGATGAAGCACATATATTTTATAAATTGCTTAATAAATGTTAGCTGTTGTTATTTTTATTGTCTTATTATTTCCACTTCTAATAATATAGCCTGAGCTAGAACTTAAATCCTCTAATAGCCTCTGAGAATGGTCCTCTGTTCTTTTATACTAGGGGACTGCAAATTACAGCCCATGTGCCAAATCCAGCCAACCACCTGTTTTATAAATCAAGTTTTATTGGAACACATGCATGCTCATTTTTTGAAATATATAGTCTATGACTGATTTTGTGCTACAGTGGCAGAACTGAGGAGCTGTGTGACAGAGATTGAATGGCCTGTAAAGCCTTAAATATTTACTATCAAGCCCTTCAGAGAAAGTTTGCTTGCACTGAAAGGATAAAGGATGTTCTAGAATAAGATCAACATAGCAGCAGAAGTAAATTCTAAGGACAGAGATTTGACATTATGAAGACAGAAATTGCTTAGACTTGGGGTGAAAAGACAGTGATTCAAGTCTCACCTTTTCTCACCCTAGCCAGAGAACATCAGGCAAATTTATAACGATAAGTTTCTTTCTCTGTAATTGAGATAATAAGAAAACCCAGAGTACATATTGGTAGTGAGGATTAAATTAAATAACTTATATCCAAGCCCTGTATAAATATTCAAGGGCTATACACATTCACTCATTTGCTCATGGGACAGACACTGGACCATACACAGAGGATTGAGAGTGAGAAAGCATACACATGGCCAACAGACACATGAGAAAATGCTCCACATCACTTGCCATCAGGGAAATACAAATCAAAACCACAAGCGATACCACCTCACACCAGTCAGAATGGCTAAAATTAACAAGTCAGGAAATGACAGATGTTGGCAGGGATGTGGAGAAAGCGGAACCCTCCTACACCGTTGGTGGGAATGCAAGCTGGTGCAGCCACTCTGGAAAACAGTATGGAGGTTCCTCAAAAAGTTGAAAATAGAGCTACTATATGACCTAGCAATTGCACTACTGGGTATTTACCCCAAAGATACAAATGTAGTGATCCGAAGGGGCACCTGCACCCCAATGTTTATAGCAGCAATGTCTACAGTAGCCAAACTGTGGAACGAGCCAAGATGTCCATAGACAAATGAATGGATAAAGATGTGTTATATATACAATGGAATACTACTCAGCCATCAAAAACAATGAAATCTTGCCATTTGCAACAATGGATGGAACTAGAGAGTATTAGCGAAATAAGTCAATCAGAGAAAGACAATTATCATACCATCTCACTCATATGTGGAATTTGAGAAACAAGGCAGAGGATCATAGGGGAATTGAGGAAAAAAATAAAACAAGATGAAATCAGGGAAGGAGACAAACCATAAGAGACTCTTAATCATAGGAAAACAAACTAAGCATTCCTAGAGGGGACAGGGGTGGAGGGAAGGGGCAACTGGGTGATGGACATTAAGGAGGGCATGTGATATAATGAGCACTGGGTATTGCATAAGAGTGATGAATCACTGACCTCTACTTCTGAAACCAATAATATGCTGTATGTTAATTAATTCAACTTAAATTTAAAAAAAGAAAGAAAGAAAAAGAAAACAGTCTCTGGCCTGTCTCTAGCTTATCTTCTGGCTGGAAAGATAAGCTACTTGATGCAAGGTGTGTTTCCTAATTAATCAATCTTTTCAGTAACTTTTTAAGATATCCAGTTTCAGTAGACACTATAGGAAAATGCTTATATTTTATTTTATTTTATTTTTTTAAATTTTTTTATTGTTATGTTAATCACCATATATTACATCATTAGTTTTTGATGCAGTGTTCCATGATTCATTGTTTGTTCATAACACCCAGTGCTCCATGCAGTACGTGCCCTCCTCAATACCCATCACCAGGCTAACCCATCCCCCTACCCCCCTCCCCTCTAGAACCCTCAGTTTGTTTTTCAGAGTCCATCATCTCTCATGGTTCGTCCCCCCTCTGACATACTCCCCTTTTCTTTCTCTCCTGTTATCTTCTCCTTTTTCTTTTTTCTTAAAATATGTTGCGTTATTTGTTTCAGAAGTACAGATCTGTGATTCAACAGTCTTGCACAATTCACAGCGCTCACCGTAGCACATACCCTCCCCAATGTCTATCACCCAACCACCCCATCCCTCCCACCCCCAACCATTCCAGTAACACTCTGTTTGTTTCCTGAGATTAAGAATTCCTCATATCAGTGAGGTCATGTGATACATGTCTTTCTCTGATTGACTTATTTCATTCAGCATAACACACTCCAGTTCCATCCACGTCGTTGCAAATGGCAAGATCTCATTCCTTTCGATGGCTGCATAATATTCCATTGTGTATATATACCACTTCTTCTTTATCCATGCATCTGTCGATGGGCATCTTGGCTCTTTCCACAGTTTGGCTATTGTGGACATTGCTGCTATAAACATTGGGGT